>NC_091432.1:188352566-188952566 GCF_964237555.1 Oryctolagus cuniculus | reverse complement strand
TCATAATAAAGGTTATGATTTCAGATATTCATTAAAACATTTCATTACAGTAAAAAACAAACAAAAAAGATGGAGATGAGAATGGGAAAGTAACAGTTCCTATAAGACAAAGTTCATAACTGGGCACAACAACAGGGAATTTTAATTTGACTATAATTTCTATATCAACCAGAACTCACATCATCTTACTTATTGAAAGCTCAGTCCCTGTCCCCAGTGCCAATCAAAATAACGAGAACAAGGTTTTGGAGTAAAGGAAAGAGAACATGTAATCTGTCAACAGACGAGAGTGTAGCAGACTTCCAGGTCTAAAGGACTGTTGGATGAAGAAGGGGATGTTGTATGGCAAAATCATGAAAGGCCTCCAGGTTTCTGGTGCCAGGCACCATGCATTCCTTCTCTGTTTTGTCACCGTGGTCCTTGAGATGCACAGGTGATGAGATGAGATCTAGCCTGACTAGGTTCCCCTGCTCTGGCAAAGAAGTTGAGATTAGAAGGAAGACAATTTGTGCTTTAGGACATGGGCAAATGGGAAGCTGTGGTCCAGCCTTGAAGTATTAGTTTCACAGCTTTACATTTCAGTAGTAAAAATTGTTAGTTATTTTATACCAATTTACATTAACTCATTTCCTTCTTTAATTCTCTACCAGGTAAGTTTTTGGGAAATAATCTGTCCAAATTCATTATTATTTAATAGAGAGCTGACATTTCACAGGCAAGATGGACGTAGGTCAGGGTGTATCAGTTGAACTTAGTGATAGTGTAAGATTCAGTGAGAGCAGGGATTGATACCTTCTGACCGTGAACTCTCAGACAGATCTGCACGCCTCAAAGTGATGGTCAGAAGGGCCTGCAATCCTGCTGTGGGCCATAAACATACCTTTGTTTCTTGGGCAGTAGCACTAAAACAGGAAAGCAGACTAAAGTGATCACACCATAGCTGTCACAGAATAAATTAAATTTAAAAATAAGCAAGCAAACAGATAAATCAAGCAGCAAATTCTCTGGAAAGGGAATGCGAATCACAATTTGCACTTGCAAATACTCCCCATTGAGTCCTGTTACCTCTGTTAGCATATAGAATGTCTGTCCCCAGCCTTCATTCTATGAACTTCGATTATTTTATTTTTCTCGGTATGAATAGTCTTCTCCCTTAAGTCATATTCTGATGGATAAATCTGTTCTGACACCCTTTGTCTCATTCCCAGACAGATGCCTCTTGCTTGTGAGGTGGCTGAGAAAAAAAATTTTTTTCAAGTCATAGCTGTTAAAGTAGACAGTGTTCCTTCTCTTGGACTGTCCCCTGAAACCTCTGAATCTCTAAGCAACAATGGGCTCAGCTGACAGTCCTGCTCTGAGACATTTAAGAGGATTTTAGAAAAGATTTGGCTTTTGTTTGCTGTTTGTTCAATCTGGAATAAGGGAGGAGTATTTATTTCTAGCCTTTCAAACAAAAGGTTTCAGAGCTTGTTTTGAGAATGGAACTGGTGATCGGGCTGTTTCCATCTCATCCCTCTCCTTGGATCATCACTAATGTTGCACTACAGAACCTGCCAAATTGTGGTGTATCTCTCAGTGGCAAGTAAATAAAGGGAAGTAAATGACCAACAATTTATCCTGTACTTCTTGTAATTCAAATGAGCTTGAACAAACAAATGTGTTTCTTACATTAACATACACTATGAAAATATAAAAACATGGGAATAATTATTTTTAAATACATATATCAATGCTTTATATCTCAGATGTATAACATTTCATCCATTATAAAATAGAGCTTAAACATGTTTCTTGTAGGTTGTGAAATAGTTCATGGGATTATGGATCTAGGGTAATATTTTCAATGATTTTATCCAATGAATATAGTTATTGCAATTCATATTCCAATGAAAGTGGTATTATTGTCTCTTTCCCCTAGCTATGGCTAAAATATTAATAACACTCAAGCACTAAAATCTAGGAGCATGCAAATAGTGCTGCTCTTGACTTTGCTTTCTACTTTCTTGATTGCTTATGAAAGAAATTGTTTATGAAAGAAATATTGGATCCCCTATACATTAGTAAGGGGTGGTTGAAGCACTCTGTTGGAAAAGTTTTAAAGACTGAGAGCCCAGTCTTAGCAGAAAAATCAAGCATGAATGACCAGTTCAATATGTAGATGCACTGGGAAGGGAGGGAAAGGTAGTCCTTATGACAAAATGTGAGGGGTCTTCAAAATGTTCATAGAAAGTGTACTATAAAAAGCTATACATGTATTTCATGCTCAATAGAACTTACAGATTAATTAAACAGACAATAAATAAAATACACTTAACATTTAACATTCTAGAAGAATGAATCGAGTGATGAGACAGATAATGAGATCATTAAGTCAGCACGGAAGACAATGATAGAAAGAATAGAGGTGAAATATAAAGGACTGAGAAAATATAGATAAGCCAGACAGAGTCGAGGAAGTGCGTGTTCCAATTACACGAAAGATTGTGCAAAATCTCCAAGGTGTGAAACAATTTGACAAACTCTAAGAATCTTAGAGTAGATTGGCTAGAGTAAAGTAGAATAGGATAGATAAGGAATGAACAAAAACAGATGAGTCTTGAAAAGTAGACAGAAGTCAGACATTATTTAGGAATTTCATCACCAGAATAAGTCTGTGTAAAGGGTTTTAAATTTTATCAGCAGTACTGTGGGATACTCCTGGGGAGTTTTATGCAGGTGAACATCATGTCCCCTTATATGTTTGGAGAAAGTCACACTTGTATGCTCTGTGCAGCATGGATTTAAGAGGATAAAGATTGAGACCAATAAAGTATTCACTGCATAACCCAGGTGATGGATGATAATCGTTTGGACTAAGTTGATGTTAGGCAACCGTGATATTTTTAGAGGAAGAAATGAATGATTTGAGATTGATTTGATACAGAGTGGGAGTGATAATGTAGAAAGAGGAACCAGATAGCTGACTTATACAAACAGATATATGGTAGGACTAGTTGTTGAGATGAGGACATTTGGGAGAAAAATAGGTTAGGAGAAGGAGGGAATGTATTAACAGTTCCATTTTAAATATTGTCTGAAACAGCTGTGAGATAGTCAAGAATACATGCTGAATGAGAATTGATACATGAGACTGGAATTTAGGATTGACTTTTAGATTAAGCTATAAATTTTTAAATCTCTACCATGGGGAAAAAAGCAAATGGGTTGAATGAGCTCTCTAGTGAAAACATTAAAAGTGTGGTTATAAGAATGCAGCATAACTTGAGAGTTTACAATTTTAGTATATACAGTAGTAATATACATTATTTCAATTCTTAAAATGTGTTGGACACTATATAAAATATTTTACTATGGTGTGAATGGCTGAGTGTGAAGGGCTCTCACTTCTATTACATACATGAATTTCAACACCTCCCAATTACAAGGAGGTGGGGAAGATGAAATTGTTGATATGAGTTTGGCTTCAAAGACCACATTGTTTATTTTAGTTTTCAAAAGAATTTGTCATCCTATGAGAGCAGTATCTATATCTATTTTATTCACCACTGTATACCTAGGATATCACTGTCCAGTTATAGTTGAATTATAATGACTGCTACTTCAATGAATGAATGTGATGCCTTCATTAGAATAAATAATTTACTCTTTGAAATGTAGTGGGACTCTTCATCTTAGCTGAAGTGTCCAAACTAAAGGCATGTCTTATAGATACCTACTTAGTCTAAAAGTGGCAAAATCATGGCCAGAACTAAAGAGAAACTCTTATTCTTAGCATATAATTTCCCAAGATGGGGTATAATGCAAGTGATCTTACAATTCTTGGTGTTGGGGCCAGCATTGTGGCGTAGTAGGGAAAGCTGTTGCCTACAGTGCTGGCATCCCATTCAGGCACTGGTTCAAGTCCTGGCTGCTCCACTTCCTATCCAGCTCTCTTCTATGGCCTGGGAAAGCAGTGGAAGATGGCTCAGGTCCTTGAGCCCCTGCACCTGTGTGGGAGACCCAGAAGAAGCTCCTAGCTCCTGGCTTCAGGTGCATCTTCGGCTGTTGCAGCCATCTGGGGAGTGAACCAGCAGATGGAAGACTCTCCCCTCCCCCCACTCTGTCTCTCTCTGCATCTGCCTCTCTGTAACTCTGACTTTACCATCAATAAATAAATCTTCAAGAAAAAAAATATTCTTGGTGTTTATGGGGCAGAGACATTAGAATCTGGGTAAGTCCAAAGTTTAAAATTTAGCTATGCCTGATTTTGATGACAGAGCAAAACAATAAAACCACATTGAGAAGGACCTACACTTTCTGAGTGTGGACTTAAGAAGGAAACAAAGAACATAATCGACTTTAGTCTTCTTCACAGGACCATACCAAAAGGATTAGCTAGGTAAAATGAGATGAACCCACAGAAAGAGGCTTTGCGTAGTTTAACTCTAGAACAAGGATTGAGAAGAAAATCATTAGAGGTGAAGAAATGGGACTAGTCCATGCCTAAGAACCAAGGAGTAATGGCCCAAGAAACACAGTGATGACTTATGAGAGTAAAGGCTTGCTTGAAGCCATCCACCATCAAGTACCCAATGCCAAAATCTTTGCTTTTCTCCCTTTTCTTTTAATTCAACTTTCACTTAATCCCTGTCCCTGCCCTTAAAGAAGCTGGAAATAACAGCTATCAAAGAGCTAAGAGGTGAAACATGGAAGAAAAAAAGTTAATTTTACCCTCTTTCTGTATTACAGGCTTGTCAATTACCATCTAAAGACTGGAGTGGCACTGCCCTATGGAGGGAGAAAGCTGTGAATTGAGTGACAATTTGAAATTTGGAATTATATTGTAGTGGGCCTCTAATATCTGGAAATGTGAATTTTTCATTAATGTTCAGATTAATTGCAAATCAATGGTTGTTCTTGAAAGCTTATCTAGGGAAATGGGAGGAGGAGCTTACACAGTGGATTTGAGGGAAAGTGGTAGGAGAAAAATTAAATTACTTGCTTTTTTGTGCCAGTTTGAAATTAGTTCATGAATAACATTTAAATCTAATTAAAATATTTTCAATGGTATGTTTATAAATTTAGAACTCAGATTGAGAAAGAATCATTATTGTGGGTTACATATATTTAAGAATAGGATGGTCTTAAATATATAGGATAGCTGAAAGAATTTTTTATTGGCATGGAACCATACATTCAGAAAATGCTGGAAATATAATGGAAGATCTGTTGCATTTCCTTTCTATTATTGATGTCAACATGGCTTTCTGAAAACTGATTTCAAAAATTAGAATGAGGAGTGAGTTGTACTAATTGTCCCAGTGCTGTGACAGAGAATGTGCTGTATGCACACCATCCAATGCCATAGTCAATAAGCCACATAGGACAACAGAGCCTTTTAGATGTGGCTGGTATAAATAAGGAACTGTTATTTAAATTTTATTTAATTTTAACTAACATAAACCTGAACTTAATGGCCATATGTGGCTAGATTCCTTAAGGAATAATGATAATCCACAAATACACAGACTACAACAAAACCCTGTAGAACTAGCAAAAACATTTCTCACCTTAAACAATCAATTTTGGACTATTGTTTTGGTCAAGTATCCTGGGTGGATACATTTTCTAATAGGCTATATTATTTTCTGTTAATCTATAATTGCACTTGCTCTATTTTACTAGTCTGGCTACTTATTTTATAGTATTTGAAGGAAGGAGGGTATTTCCCCCACTGTAGAAAATATCCTAATTAAGATAGATAAGTCATGCTGCTTTTGTTTAAGTCACAATTTTCCCTGTAGCTAGAGTTAAATGTGGCTGTCAAAGGGCAATGCTAGTGTTTGATGGCTTTTAATAATTTTGCCCATATCAAAAGACTATATAAATGCAATCAATATTCTCAATTCCTAACTCTGTAGTAATTATTCCAATAAAGAGATATTCATGCTACCAAACATCAATGCATGCTCTTCATAGCCCTAATAAATCTGCTCTGAGAAAATAAAGCATATTCAGCTAGAGCTTTAGAGGGAATATTAGCAAACAAGAAGCTCGGAATGTGATTAACCAAACTCTTCAGTACACAGAGCTTACAAAATATGGATTTTAAAGCCCAAACATTTAATGAGAACTATCAAGAAATAAGAATCATATCCACAAAGGGGCTACAGATTATATTTGGGGTGGCTCCTTAGTCAAATAACTCAAATGTGGCATTACATAGCACTGGTTATTCACAAGAACTCACTTTATAAATGTCTACCTAATAAAATATATAAGCTCCAAAATAATAACAATAATGCCTAAAAGTTACTGAGGGCTCCTTGTTGGCTGACTCTATTTTAAAGATACACACAAATTCCCAGAAGGACCACATGAGGTAAACATGATTTTAATTTCCATATAACAAATGAGGAAATTATAACTTTAGGAGGCTGTCCAAGGGCATATATCTGGGGTGGGGAGGATATGGTATTTTTTTAGACACATGTATGTCTCACACCAAAACCCATAATTCTATGTATTACATTTTTAAATGATTCATTTATTTATGAATTTGAATGGGAGGAGAGAAAAGATATGCAGAGAGTCTTCCATCTGCTGCTTTACCCCAAAATGGCTGTAACAGTGGGTTAGACTGAAGCCAGGAGCCAGGATTACATCTGGGTCTCCACCCAGGTAGTAGGAACTCAAGTACCTGAGCCATCATGCAGTATTTCCCAGGCTCATTAGCAGGGAACTAGATCAGAAGCAGAGTAGCCATGACTCCAACTGCCACCTAGTATAGGATATGGGCATCCCAAGTGGCAGCTTAACAGAGTCACAATGCCTACCTCCTAATTTATTATGTCAAAAATACACATAAATATTGCAATTAAGACAAGCCACTAACAAAGCTTGCTATTAAAAGGCAGGGCCAACTTCTTCCTATTTCAGGCTGAATAATTCCAGCATTTTATAAAACTTTCTTGGTAAATTTCAATTAGATCACTTTTTAGATAGACTAACTTTGACTATTACAAGGTTAGCAGTTTTACCTGGTAAAAAAAGTTTTCCTCTTACTAGACTCAGGCCAACATAGATCTATTATATCAATTTTGAAAAGAGAGATAAAACTAGATGGGCATTTAGCTTGGTATTTAAGATGTCCACATCCCTTCTTAGGAGTACCTGGATTTGATACCCAGCTCTAGGACCCGACTACAGCTTCCTGGTAAGGCAAACCTTGGGAAACAGCAGTGATAGGTTTCTGCCATCTACATGGGAGAACTGGATTACATTCCTGGCATCAGCCCTGGCCAAAATCCAGCCTTAAGTGTTGCAATCATTTGGAGAGAAGACCAGTAGATGGGAGTTCTCTCTCTCTGTGCTTCTCCAATCAGCAAATAAAAATTAAGGGAAAAAGCTCCTGGAGTTGAGAGCTACAGCAGAAAATAAAACAGTGGGATTCAAATTTTGCCCTTACAATTCAGACAAATGAGAAAAAAAGAAAGATACTAGTATAATCTTAGGCTACTGTAACATTTATTCTTCAAAGTTCCAGAGCTGAGAAGTCCAAGATCAAAGTGTTAGCTTATTTAATTCCCCAGTGATGGCTCTCTTGCTATCTTTTAGGTAGCTACCTTTTCTCTATGTCCTCACATGTTGGAGAGAAAAATAGGAGACAAGCTGTCTTGGGTCTTGTCTCATAAGAACACTAATGTTAGCATGAAGCATTTACCTTCATAATCTTATCCAAATCTAGTTACTTCCCAGAAGCTCCACCTCCAAATACCATCATAACGTGGATCAGGGCCTTGGCTCATGAATTTTGAAGGGATAGAATTCAGTCCATGGTAGGTACAATATGAACAATCCCTATGCCAAAAGAGTACAAGGATTTGGTAGGAAAGTTTAGAGAACAGCAGAGGAGAAGTGAAATTTAAACCATGAAATACCACGGGCATGCAGATTATGGGTGACCTTAGATGTCAGACTAAGGAGTTTAACATTGTTATGTAAACAGACTTGATCAAAACTATTTTCCAAAATGCATTTGGTGAGATGTTATAGGCTGTTTTAAGGAGAGAGACAATAGAAAGAAACTGGAAGTAGGACGACTTGTTCCATTGTGAAGATGCCACAAATTACCTTATTGTATGACTCACTTCAAAAGGAAAGTGATTCAAAATGGGGAAATGAGAGTTAAATGAGTATAGCAATAAAATAATCTCAGAAATCAAATGGGATTTGGGAAATAAACACACATCACACATAAACACATACACACACACACACAATCACACATATCTCTCAAGGCCTCTTCAAGCAAGTGTCCTTTATTGGGAGGATAGAGGAAAAGGGACAATAAATTCAACAGCTGTCATTCAAAGTTGGTTTTGAGATATACATACATATAAAGTACAGGGCAAAACCCAGTCTCATTATAATTTGCAGATACAGCTTTTCTCAACTGCAATATTTACAAAGTTGTTGGATAGAGGCATTATATTAAGAAATATGATGGGTGCTGGCATTTTGGCATAGTGAGTTAAGCCATGGCCTGTAGCACCAGCATCCCATATGGGCGCTGGTTTGATTCCCAGCCGCTGCACTTCCAATTCAGCTCCCTGCTAATGCTCCTGGTAAGGCAGCAGAGGATGGCCTAAGTGCTTGGATCCCTAAACCCACATGGGACACCCAGAAGAAGCTCCTGATTCCTGGCTTCTGCCTGGCCCAGCCCTGGCCATGTGGTCATTTGGAGAGTAAATCAGTGGATCGAAGACCTCTCTCTGTCTCTCTCTCTCTCTCTCTCTCTCTCTCTCTCTCTCTCTCTGTAATTCTGCCTTTCATATAAATTTTTAAAACAATTTATTTATGATTCTGTCCTGGTTGCCCCTCTTCCAGGCCAGCCCTCTGCTGTGGCCTGGGAGTGCAGTGGAGGATGGCCCAAGTGCTTGGGCCCTGCACCCCATGGGAGACCAGGAAAAGCACCTGGCTCCTGGCTCCTGCCATCGGATCAGCGCGGTGTGCCAGCCGCAGCGCGCCTGCCGCGGCAGCCATTGGAGGGTGAACCAACGGCAAAGGAAGACCTTTCTCTCTGTCTCTCTCTCTCTCACTGTCCACTCTGCCTGTCAAAAAAAAAAAATTTATTTATTTATTTGATAGAGTTATAGACAATGAGAGAGAGACAGAGAGAAAGGTCTTCCTTCCGTTGGTTCACTCCCCAAATGGCTGCTACAGCCGGTGCTGCGCCAATCCGAAGCCAGGAGCCAGGTGCTTCTTCCTGGTCTCCCATGCGCGTGCAGGAGCCCAAGGACTTGTGCCATCCTCCACTGCCTTCCCGGGCCACAGCAGAGAGCTTGACTAGAAGAGGAGCAACTGGGACTAGATCCTGGCGCCCATATGGGATGCTGGTGCCGTAGGCAGAGAATTAACCAAGTGAGCCAACAATGTTTTTTAAAAAAGTATGATGACTGTAACCTCATCTGTTCCGCTTTTTTTCCTCTTACCTAAGATAGAAGGCAGAATAATTTTTTAAAGTGAGATTTAAGTTGTTGAATGATTAGAGAGTGGGCACTGGGTATGTGGGGGGAGGATTGGAGAAGAAAATGCTTATAAACAGTTCCCTTAATAAAATAAAGAGGAGGAGGAAGGGGGAACAAGGAGAATGGGAAAGGAGGACTGGTGGTGGTGGCAGTGGGTCGATAATTCAAGGAAATGACAGAACCAAGCACTTCAAATGACCTACTTGTATTTTTCTGCTCTTTCACTCCAAATTTCATAATGAACTAGAGTTTTAAAATTATTTTTGTTGCTAAAACTGTTAAGTTTTTACAGGAGAATCCTTACCTCTTTGTTGTGAGTAAGAAAACTTAAATGATGATAAATACGATGTCAGGGAAGGAGCACCCTACAACCTTTGAACTCTTCCATCTGGCAAACAAGCAGTATTATTGCTGGGGAGCTCCTATTCTGAGGGAAGCATGGGTATCTTGATTATTTTTTCTAATTAATAGCTTATATTTCTATATTTTTCTATATTTTCGTCTTACAAAGATTATTCTGGCCCATTAACTCATCCTGAATTTTTTCAGTTCTATAATTTTTCTCCCTGTTTTTAATTTAGCTCTCATATATATGAAATAACATATATCATTTGCCTATTAATATTTTCATATGTGTATCACTAAAAACTATAGTGTGAAGGACATTGTATTTTAATAACTTTCGTGGTATCATCTTTAGAAGCAAATCCAATGTTCATCTTCAGATACACAATTCTTTATATGTTATTCTGAGTTAATTTAAATACAGATCAGTAAGTTTCTGTGATTATTTTAGTCACTCTGTTGTCTCAAAGGCTCTTTCAACTTAGAAGTTACATTGTCTCTATCTTCTACTTAGGAAGGTTGATAAAACTACTCATAACCATATGGCGACCTTGTGTTTATTACCAGGCAAGATAATGTTCATACTTTATTCACAGTTTTTGTTTGAATAATCTTTTTCTTTTCTTCCCCGTTTTCCCCTTCCCTTCCTCTCTTCCCTTTTCTCCTCTCAAATTCTTCCTCCCTTCCTTTAATAAAATGGTTATATATGCAATCTGGCTGACTCACAGTGGTAGTACTAATGGATTCTGCCTTTTGGGAGCATATATAAATAATCAGATTAGCTACTATTAAAATATGTCAAACAGAATGGCAATTTTACTGGATCTTTTTTCTGCTTAATCAGTTTTACTTACTTTCCCTAGCATTTCACATTAGCTCATTAAGTTATCAAGACAAAAGTGTGTACTTAGGGATTGGGTGTAACATAGTGAGGAAGGCAAAAGGTCCTTCTCTTGCAACCAGGGCCCAAATTGTTTAGGAAGCCTCCTTATGATTCATTAATTAGTTACAAAAATCTAGAAGACATTCTACAAGGGAAATAGTAACTTTAATACAGGAATCCGTGCAGAGAAAATACTAGATTTACAAATGTGAGGGTAGGGAGAGTTGAGTTGAACAAAAATAAAACACAGTACTCAATTCATAACATCCACGTGGTAAGAGAATCTCTCTAATGCAGTGTTCTCTCCAGTTTACGAGGCATATCTACCTTCTTATTCCACAGGTCCCTAAAATTTGACATGTCTAAACATGAGAACTAACTGTTGTTCCTTCCATACCAGACCATTTTTCTCCCGCATTCCCTATTTGTACCAAGAAGAAAAAAAAATCTTGGTTCAACAGTCCATAGAAAACTCAGTTCCCATCCTAACAAAGTTTTCAGTGTCCACGACTAATGGGAATTGCGAATGTGGACCTTTCTGGGGCTGGTGCTATGGCACAGCAGGTTAATCTGCCACCTGCAATACTGGCATGCCATATGAGCACAACTTTGAGTCTGGCTGCTCCACTTCCCTACAGCTCCCTACTAACCTGCCTGGGAAAGCAGCAGAAGATAGATCAAATACTTGGGCTCCTGTCACCCACATGGGAGACCCAGATGTAGTGCCCTGTACCCACATGGGAGACCCAGATGTAGTGCCAGGTTCCTGGCTTCAGCCTGGCTGAGGTTTTGAGGCCATTTGGGAAGTGAACCAGCAAATAGTTCTCTCTGTAACTCTTCCTTTCAAACAATAAAATAAGTCTTTCATCCCTGGTTTACTCCCCAATTGGTCACAGCACAGGCCCCTAAATAAATCTGTTTTTTAAAGAATATGGGGGCCAGCACTGTGGAATAGCATGTTAAGCCACCACCTGTGGTACTGGCATCCAATATGGGTGCCAATTCTAGTCCTAGCTGCTCCTCTTCGGCTCCAGCTCTCTGCTAATGTACTTGGGAAAGCAGTAGAGGATGGCCCAAGTGCTCAGGCCCCCATACCCGCATGGGAGACGGGGATAACGTTTCTGGCTGCTGGCTTCAGATCAACCCAGCTCTGGCCATTGCGGCAGAAGACTTTCCTCTTTGTCTCTCCTCTCTGTCTGTAACTCTACCTCTCAAATAAAATCTTAAAAGATAAAATATGGCCTTGCAAGAAATTAAATTTGCATCTTTTGAAATTCTGAAATTCCATGTTGTTGTTGTTGTTATTGTTATTATTATTCCACGAAATGACAGTGACAGTTGAGGGTAGATTTTTATTTGTGAGATTTTAGGCTCTTACTCAGCAAAATCAAAGTACACAATATTAACTGTATTTCCCACCTACTTATTTTTATTTATATTCCTCAGTGAAAACCCCAAACCTGTAAACCGGGATTCGCATAAGCTCTTCTTCATTTGCTTTCTCCAGTGGTCCTTGCAGACTTTACTAAAGCTAAGAAGTACCTGGAAACTTGTTTAAAATGTAATGTCTTGCTACCACCTCTCTCCCACGCGATTCTGGCGTCAGTCAGTACCTCATCTTTAATTTACTCTACAATAATCCAGTGACTTTGTAGGCTGAGGCCCTCAGAAAACGAGACATGTGATTCACTCAGTGAGTCATATCCATTTGTCCCAAGACATTGCAGAAATTACCGAGTATTCAATTTCGTGAGTGAATGGGGGCACAGCTTGATTTTCATAGGTTTTGGGGAACAGCCTGAGCAACTCGACCAAGGCCAGTTTCCACAGTGCTCCAAATTTTCCTAGCTTGGGAACTGCCTCTACTCTTTGCAGAACTCCCGTTTCCCACTTGCGCGCCTCATGACAGGTGTTCATCCCGAACCGCGATCAATGTTTTATTAAGCTCAGGGATGGGTCCAACCGTCCGGTTTTAAAGTAAGTAACCTCCAGTTTTCCAACTTGCCTCACAGCTTTTTCCCAGAATTTATCACGTTACTCTCACTCGATTTGGGATTGCCATGTAAAACAGCCAAGTAACCACCGGCGGTTGCGCTCAAGAGAGGGGCGAGGCCGGCGGGTTCCCGTGGTGCCCAGGCCTGCACGGAAGCGCCCTGGCAGAAGCCAGCAGAGGATACTCGCGCCTCCACGCGCCGCCGGAGCGCTGACCAGCCCAGCGCTCCCGGGGGGCCGTGTGTGCGCTCGGGACTCGCAGACAGCAGGCCCCCGGGGACAGCTCCACCACAGGAGACAGGACACGCCTCAGCCCGGGCAAATTCCCGGCCTCTTCTGGCCTCACGCCAGCAGCCACCGCCCGCCACCTCTTCTCCTCCTCCTCCTCCGCCGCCGTCGCCGCCCGGGCTGCCCCGCCGGGCCCCGAACTCGCCCGCGCCTCGGCGCGCGGCCCCTCGGCCCCACCGCGCCGTTGGGACGGGACCGATGTGGCGCATGCGTGGTGGCGCCACCAGGTGCGGGAGCTGCGGCGGCGGGGACGGCAGCGGCGGGGACCGCCGTGGGCCAGGCCGCCCGGGCCGAGTTCGTGGGGGTGGCGGCAACAGCGGCGGCGTGGGGTGGCGAGGCCGTGCGGGCGGCGCCCGACAGCAGCTGGAGGAGCGGTTCGCCGACTTGGCTGCGAGCCACCTGGAGGCCATCCGCGCGCGGGACGAACGGGACCGGCAGAACGCGCGGCTGCGCGAGGAGAACGCCCGGCTGCGGCTTGAGAATCGCAGGCTGAAGCGCGAGAACCGCAGCCTCTTCCGTCAGGCTCTGCGGTTCCCAGGCGAGGGCGGCGACTGGGCGCCCGCGGAGGCGACCCCAGGCCCCGAAGAGGCCCGCACGAACCCGAGGGCCAGAGGCGGCGACCCTGAGGACGAGGCGGGGAGCCCCAGGGCCCTGAGGGCTCGGCTGGAGAAGCTCGAAGCCATGTACCGCCGGGCCCTGCTGCAGCTGCACCTGGAGCAGCGAGGACCGCGCCCGCGCGCGGACAAGGAGGAGCCGCCTCTGCGGGACCCCGACCCGGAGCCCTCGGGGCCCTGGCTGTAGCCCGAGGCCGGCGCCGGGCGGAGGCGGGGCTTCGCGGGGCCCCTCCTCCTCCGCGCCCGCGGAGACTCTGGACGGTTGTGCGTTCCCGCCCCTCGTCCCTGCCCGCGGACACTTCCGGGCGGCGCCTGGTGCTGGCCGCGGCCGTGGAGCCGGCCAGCGCCAGTCCTCGGGCAGCTCCCCCGCCCCGTGAACACAGCACCTGTCCTGGCCGCCGCCGGTTTCTGTGGAGGGAAGCCTGGCCACGCTGGGGCTGGTTTGGGTTGAGCGAGAACTGGGTGCCAGTGAGCACCTCGCAACTCCTGCTTTGAGGTGGCGTAAGGGCCTGTTGTGTTTTCTCCCCATTTTTGGTGTTTTGAGTTGAATGAGTTTGTGGTTTATACTTCAAACTCCTAAAACCTCCAGCTGTTGCCTCTTAATGTGGCCAACATTTTGAGTATTTGCCTTTCTAAGTCGGTATTACTTGGCTATCCTATAAAATACCACCTTTTTATAAAAAAAAAAAGATGATAGCTATAATTTAAGAGTTCGTGTCTGCCCCATACTTCAGTCTGTATATATCTAATATATACTGCTTTGTTTAGCCCCGGAGAATTTTTAAGGTATCTGTCTATAGGTGATCCTTTGGATTGTTAAATAAATATTACATTAGAAATTAGCTAAAAGCCTCCCTTTTATTCTATTATTTGAAGTGTGTTAGAATCTTCGTTTCTTTTACTATATGTACATGTAAGTTCGTATCTCACATTTTAAATATTTGACTTTGTTTTTAAATTTTTTTATCTTTAAAGATAATCAAGATTAAGTAGTGTAAACGTTCTATTTTTATTACATTTTTGATTTGACATTAGCGCTTAATCCATGCATAGTTGGCTGTTTACAAGCTTCTAAGAAATTGACAGTTATTTCTACATCAAAGGCCCACAAAACGATTTAAGTCTCAATTGTGATTCTAGTGGCAAAAAAGAACAATGAGAGTTGATCACATCTAAGAAAGCCTTTGCCTACTAGGTAGTGAAGAGGATAGGGTTGTGTGTGATAACAATAGGAGAAGCAGAATGCCATCCTCAGCCATTCTAAGAGTTATGGAGGCACTCTTAGAACAGAAGGTTACCAGGAGAAAAGGCTAACAGTTCCAGGTGACATGGAGAACTTCAGAAATGAAGACCTGGTAAAAACGTCTGGTTTTAATGGTTAGGGTGCAGTGAAGAATGGGCAACCACATGGAAACGGATCGAACAAAAAGTAGATGACTTATTGGTAAGGGACTGAGGAAACACAGGGCTGATTCTTCTTTTTTAAACATTAGCAGTCGTGTACAATCTTTTTAAACTGTTTATTCGTTTGTGTTTTAAAGGCAGAGTGGCAGAGATCTTTCATGTGCTGGATCACTCCCTGATGACATCAAGAGCTGGGGCTGGGTCAGGCAGAAGCCAGAGGCAAGAACTTCATCCGGGTCTCCCAAGGGGGTTATGGGGGGCCAAGGACTCGAGCCATCATTGTCCGCTTCCCGAGATGCATTAGCCGGAAGCATTCGGATATATGGGATCTGGGTGTCCCAAGTGGCTAACTTGCTGCTCCAGATGCCCAACCCCAAGATTGTGTCTGTCCTGTCTGTGCAACATTCCCCCCAGGTGTGGGGCAGGACCCCTTCTGAAATGAAGGGCTTATAACCTACTCTCAGAAAAGTTAGGTCAGAGAATTTCTTTATGGCCAACTCCTGCACAGAAAGGCAGGAGAAGGTTAGCATTGCATTTCTAGATTGTTTGTCTTGGGGGGAGGGGGGGTCTAGTTTCTATGACCCACCTTGGGAGAAAAGAGAATTCTAGTTTACGTGACCTTCTTTGGGATATAGAGGGAGCAGGAAAGAAGAGTAAGAGATCAGAGGCTCCTTCCGAGGCCTTTCCAGTGTCCTTCACTTCACAGCACTCACCATGGCAAAGCACCATACTTTGGGGCATTGTTTTCTGAACCCCAACAAAATTCTATATATAGGAGAGTGCATAGTGATAAGAAACAAGGGTGGAAAATAGTAGACTTGTTAGCGGAAAAAAAATATCTTTATAGCATATTCCAATAGTTTAAAATACTTATTATAGTACAAATTTTTAAAAAAGATTTATTTATTTATTTGAAAGAGTTACACAGAGAGAGAAGGTGAGGCAGAGAGAGAGAGAGGTTTTCCACCTGCTGGTTCACTCCCCAGTTGGCCACAATGGCCAGAGCTGCTCCCATCTGAAGCCAGGAGCCTAGAGCCTCCTCTGGGTCTCCTACGAGGGTGCAGGAGTCCAAGGACTGAGCCATCTGCTACTGCTTTCCCAGGCCACAGCAGAGAGCTGGATCGGAAGTGGAGCAGCCAGGACTCGATTTGGCACATGGGATACCAGGGCTGCAGGTGGTGGCTTTACCTGCTACACCACAGTGCCAGCCTCCAAATATTTTTTATAAAATTAAGTCTAATAAAATTAATTTCGTGATTCTTCTGAATTTAAATTTTGAAGACACTTTACATTTTGTGTTAAATTAATTCATATTCAGTTGTGAATATTGAAATCATCTGTGGCCAACATATATGAGAAGGTATGTGAAAATCCTATTTCAATTTATTTTTTAAAGACAAAAGAGACCAGTTTTTTTTTTTTTTTTAGGAGCAGTAGGTGTTGAAGAATCAGAAAGTATATCTGTCCTACTGATATTTAACTGCAGCTTTCGGTTTAAATTAGTCTCTCTAAACTTTAGTTTTCTTATCAGTAACATGAACATAAAGTGCCCCCTCAAATACTCTAAAAATGCTATTGAGGTAATAGAAGCAGATAGCATGCCTCAAAGTAAGAGCTCCGTTAGTGATACATGAAAATTATAAATATGTATTTTACTCACACTTTCCTTACTTTCTCTACTTTGATACTAAATGACATTTAAAAAAAGAGATTTATTTGTTTACTTAAAAGCCAGAATTGCAGAGAGGAGAGAGAGAGGGTACAAGAGAGATCTTCCATCTGTTGGTTTACTCTCCAAATGGCACAACCACCAGGACTGTGCCAGGCCAAAGCCAGGAGCCAGAAACTTCCTCTAGATCTCCAGTTTGAGCGCAGGAGCCCAAATAGTTGGGCCATCTTCCAGTGCTTTCCGAGGCACATTAATAGGGAGCTGGATCAGAGATAGAGCTGCTTGGACTAGAACTAGCACTCATATAGGATGCAGGTGACCACAATGCCAAGCCTTACTACTAAATGAGTATTAGCGGAGAGATGTAAATTTTGAATGAGGTGGCATTTTTCACTTTGTATAAGCAAACAGAGGAAATTAATACAATAGGTGAACAATGCATTATAATGTTTAAAAGTATTTGTTGTGAAGACAATTAGTTCTATGATGGAAATACACATAAATTGGCAAAACCGTATCTAAGAATATTTAAGCAAGATAAAATATGTTTTCAAATATTCTTCATGTTTAAAGTGTTCAAGAAGTTTGGCAACAATAATGTGTTCTAGGGTGTACACATGTAATAATTTTATATTATTTTGATTCACAGCCTAGATTTTGTGAAGAGAAAGAGTATATTTACCATAAACTATGCTAATTAAAATTTGGTTTACTCTTTAAAAAATGCCACAATCACCAGGACTGCGCCAGGCCAGTTGTGAAGAAATTGAAAGACGCAACCAAACAAAGTGTTTAGTTTATATGTGTTTCAACAAATACTTTTCAGAAAAAATATTTTTAAATTTTCATTATTTGAAAGACAGAGACAAAGATAGAGACCTTGCAGCCATTGTTTTGGTCCTCAAATACCGATAAGTGCCCTGGCTGGGTCAGGATGAAATCAGACCCAAACTCAGCTTGGGTCTCCCATGGAGGTTCCAGGGACCCGCATACTTGAGCCTTCACGTTCTGCCTCCTCAGGTGTGCGTTAGTTGGAATTTGGAAATGTTAAGCAGATCCACACTCAAATCCAGGCACTCTCATTTGTGATGCTTGCCTGTCAAGCAGCGTCTTAATCACTGTGACAAACACCTGCCCCTAGAATTCTTAGACACTGTTTATCATGAAATTATGTACATTGTAAGTATGACTGAATAAAAAATGTGTTAGATATACTGAAGAAAATGCATTTGTAAAGCAATGAGGCAGACACACATAGACACACACACACACACACACACACAGGGTTACTTTTGAACATTCCTAAAGCACTTTAAATATTCTGAAGCCAAAATTCCCTGTAATAAGAGTTGAGCTAATGTACATTTAACTTTTCTGAATTTCCTTGCTAATTGATAAAGCATCATTAATAATAAGAAAGATGTTTTCTTATACAAAATATATAGCTAATTAGTAGTGAAAGTTGACATTAGAAAAAAATGTCATCTAAAATACAAACTGTAGTGTCTCATACCTTGTTACAATGGCTTTTAATTTCATAATTTCAGATTAGCTGTACAATGAAAAAAGGGCTTACAGTGTATAAAAATAGGCAACAAAAATATATACCTTCTTAGGAACCAAATTCAGTAAAAATAATATTTTAATTGGCATAGTTTAAATATACTGATAAATATACTCTTTCCACAAAAATCTAGGATGTGAATCAAAATAATATAAAATTATTACCTGTGTACATCATAGAAGACATTATTCTTGCCAAACTTCTTGAACACTTTAAACATGAGGAATATTTGAAAACATATTTTATCTTGTTTAAATATTTTTAGATATGGTTTTGCTAATTTATGGATATTTCCATGATAGAACTAATACCACATTATTTTTAAAAGTTAAATTAATATGACATACTTAAAATATAGAAGCATACTCTTGATTCTAGTGCCAAAAGACCATTTTCTATTTTGCTACAAGGAACAGATTTTTGCTATTTGTTACAGAGTTCTAGGAGAAATCTTCACAAATGGGATAATTTTTATTTCTATTTGGTGAATAATGGGTGAATTATAATTTTTATACTGTAAAATTACTTTTGGATATCTTACATAGTTGATATAAACAATACACAAATACACTCATATTTATGCAATAGAAACATTAAAGATCAAGGAAAATACTTAACTTAAAGCTGTGTCTGACTATAAGAATTAATCATGCTCAGATTTCAAATTTTAAAGTTTAAACTATGATCAGCCTAGCTCAATGATCAGAATTAATGTACATTGTGTTTAATCCATTGAAGTTATTAGTTATAAAATTCAGAACCTACTTAATTGCCAGTATGTTTTTGCATATTTTGTAATAATTTATTAGTTAGGAAATTATTTTTGAAAAAAATATTTATTTGAAAGATCAACAGGAAGAGGGAAAAACAGAGTGAGAGATGTGCCATGCAATGATTTACTCCCCAAATGGCTACAGCAGCCAGGTATGGCTAGGCTGAAGCCAGGAGCCAGGAACTCCATCCTGGTCTTCCCCAGGGGTTGCAGGGACTTGGACCATCTTCCATTGCCTTCCCAGGTGCATGAGCAGGGAGCTGGATCAGAAACAGAGTAGCTGGGACTTGAACTGGCACTCCAGTATGAGGTACTGGCCTTACAAGTGGGGGTTCAACATACTGTGCCACATGCTAGCCCCAGAATTTCTCTTTTTAAACCTGAACTCTTAGGCATCTCTTGTGCTTTAGAGGAGGTTTGTGAAAAGATAATAGGATTTTGCACTAAATTCTTTAAATACCAAGTAGTAAGATACTCAAATATAAAAGCAAAAGAATATTTATATTGTGTGTATTCATACATATCCATATACATATATTAATTTCCTATTTTTAAATTTTTATCGACTGACACATAAAATGTGTACTTATTTGTGAGGCACCATGTGTTATTTTTATACATATATAAATATATATATATATATATATATTGTATAATACTTTTTTGACAGGCAGAGTTAGACAGCGAGAGAGAGAGAGAAAGGTCTTCCTTCCACTGGTTAACCCCCCAAATGGTCCTCTCATTATGCCATAATAATGGAATTATAACTGGGCTGAAGAGGATAACAGCTGAACTACAGTTTTTAGTTTCCTTTAAAGTTAAAAGGATCGTTAGGTGAAGTGTCAGCAATGGAATGTGAGCTGAAGAATGCATGCCATTTTCAGGCCCAAGCTTGCCTCTTCAAGGTGCTGAAACCTGGAGATGGTAACCTATTTCTATCATGCAGGTTAAACCATGCCTAGGGCAAAGCAGAGGCGTTCCACGAAAGGAATTTGAGTGTAGCTTCTTGATATCCTAAAGCACTCGAATCAGGAAAATTATGTATTTGAGAAAAAAATTCTTTCTTGTTTTTTTATAGCCACTGGGCTTCATTATTACACCACAATCTTTAATATCAAGGAAATAGATCCTTTAATTTTAAAATACAATGTAAATTATGCTTAAAATGACAAACAAAGATAAAGAGATTAGGAGCTTGTGTTGTGGCACAGTGGGTAAGCTACTGCCTGTGACACAGGTATCTCAAGCCAGTTCCAGGCTCAGCTGGTCCACTTCCAACCCAACTTCCTGTTCATGAGCTTGAGAAAGCAGTAGATGATAGTCCAAGTACTTAGACTCTGCCACTCATGTGGGAGCTTTGTTGGCTCATAGAATATTATTGTAATCCTATTATACTTTATAACTTTAAAATCTTATTTTAAATAATCTGTAATTTTCACATATTGGTATACTACATTCTATTAATATACCCTTTGCTGATTCTTTGCATTTTTATATATGTTGTTCAAAACAGCACAGTTATTTCAAAAGGTAACCAGTATTTAGAAGAATGAGAATAAAAACATAGGTAGTTGAACAAAGCTAGCTCATAACTGAAGGGCAACCATAATATAAAGACATCTTAACTCAGTCTACTATAACAAAATACCACCATACACTTAGAGGTTTCCCTTTATTGCTCTGCCCTTCAAATAAATTAAAAAAAAAAACAACCTTCAAACACTCTGCCAAAAAAACCCCAAACAAATATAAAACAAAAAAACCCACAAAACACAACTTATCTATTACATAAGAAGTCAGGATAGCACATGTTCTTAGGGTAGGCAGAGGCATTCACAGTAAAGGAGCACAAATGTGGCTTCCCCTGAAATTAAAATCTACAGAAAGAAAAGAGAAAAAAAATCTGTGGCTTGTCTTACTATAATGTTTTAGTGATTATATAGCATCTTTAGTTTCAGGGGAAGAAGAGATTATCAATGGAATAGAATGGAGAGTGCAGAATGAGGTTGACTTTGGTATGAAAACTTGGATTGTAAAAGAACTGACTTTGAGGCTTAGTAGAAAACAAATGGATTGTTTGAAAGAAGTAATATAAAAAAAGATTATCCATATAGGAACACTACTTTTGTCCTTTAGTTCATGCCACACATGTGTTTTGACTTGCAGATTAACTTTAAAGATAATATTTCATAAAATTCTAGGAAGTGCTGGCGCCGCGGCTCACTAGGCTAATCCTCCGCCTAGCGGCGCCGGCACACCGGGTTCTAGTCCCGGTCGGGGCGCCGGATTCTGTCCCGGTGGCCCCTCTTCCAGGCCAGCCCTCTGCTGTGGCCCGGGAGTGCAGTGGAGGATGGCCCAAGTGCTTGGGCCCTGCACCCCATGGGAGACCAGGAAAAGCACCTGGCTCCTGGCTCCTGCCATCGGATCAGCGCGGTGCGCCGGCCACAGTGCGCCGGCCGCGGCGGCCATTGGAGGGTGAACCAACGGCAAAGGAAGACCTTTCTCTCTGTCTCTCTCTCTCACTGTCCACTCTGCCTGTCAAAAAAAAAAAAAAAAAAATTCTAGGAAGCAATGTTGGAGAGTATATTTATGACCTATGATGGTAAAATATTTCTTAAACAATAATACACAAAGCAAAAAAGCTATTAATTTGAGTAATTAAAATAAGAAACTTTTTTGCCTTAAAAGTCACCACAAATTGAGTCGTATGTACCAACAGAAAGAAGATAATTGGAAAATATAAGATGAAAAAAAAAAAAGTAAAACCTAGAAATGTTGAGAACTCCTGTAAATAAGGAAGTCATTCCAGTACAGAAAAAGGAAAAGACTTAGCAATTTCTTTATATTAGAGAAAAACTCAATAGCCAATAAACATATGGAAATTTTTTAAAGTAATAATGATATAAAACTAAACAAAGATATCTCATCTCTTGTATTCTAATCTTACATAATCAAGTTCTGTCTAATGGTAAAACAAAACCGTGAAATTATTCTGAACATCTTTTCTAATAGTCCTTTTATCTAAAAATGATTATCAAATCCTATAGTTTTTAACTCAAAAATGCCTTTTACAGTTTTTCCTTTTCATTCAATCATCATTTTGACCCTCGAACATTTTTGAAGATCTTTAGATATATTTTCCTGTAAGGTGAACATTGAGAAGGACAAATTTTTCTTAGTTCAGAGGATAAACTGAAGTTTATGCAAGAGACCAATGAACTTCAAAGCAAGTTGCAGGTACACTGGGGAGCAAGCAAGAATATTCAGATATTCTGGTTATTTTTGTCTCATTCTTGTTTTCCTTTTTTTAAAAGATTCATTTATTTATTTGAGAGGTAGAATTACAGACAGAGGGAGAGACAGAGAGAGAGGTCTTCTATCTGCTGGTTCACTCCTCAAATGGCCACAATGGCTGGAGCTGGGCCAGACTGAAGTCAGGAACCAGGAGGTTCTTCCAGGTCTCCCACAAAGAGGCAAGGCCCAAGGACTTGGGCCATTTTCTACTGCTTTCCCAGGCCGTGGGAGAGAGCTGGATTGGAAGTGGAGCAGCCAGGACTCAAATCAGCGCCTATTATGGGATGCTGGCACTGCAGCAGTGGCTCTACCCACTACGCACAGCGCCGGCTCCCCACAGGTGGCGTCTTAACCTACTATGCTGCAGCCCCAGCCCTGTCTCATCCTTTTAAAAATAATTATTTTTGTATATGTTCTCACATATCTTGCTTTAGTAATGGTATACAATTTTTAGTATTTTGTGGTAGTGTTTAAAGGCAGAGAGACAGAGGCCAATTGGTGGTGCAACAGACCAAGTATTCCATATTGATTTAACAATTAGGGTCCTGGTTGCTCTGGTTTCAGTCCAGCTATGTACTAATGTGCCTGGGAAAGCAGAGAATGATGGTCCAAGTACTTGAGTCCCTGAGATTCATGTGAGAGACTTGAATGACATTATGGACTCCTGGCTTTGGACTGGCTCATCTCTAGTTATTGCAGCCATTTGGGGAATGAATGAATAGAAGGAAGATCTCTTTCTGTCTAACCTTTTCTCTCTCCCCCTGTCATTTTGCCTCTTAAATAAATAAATGAATAAATAAATAAATAAAATCTCAATTTAAAAAAGTGAATGCCAGAAAACTCATTTCTGAAGTTTTTTCCTTTTTTTGTTTTGAACATTAAACTTTCTACTTAATTTATTTAATGCATAATACTTTAAATATAAAAATTAGATAACAATGTATCAATAATATCACAGCTAGGTGGCTGAAACAAAGATATTCCATGCGAACTTGCATTTTATCATTTAAAATACAATTCCATGGTAAGAAAATATGATTTCTAAGGAGGATTTTTTCATATCCCTTGGCTTTAAACCAAAAAGGATGTCATTAAAAGTGGTTCAGATTTTTAAATTTATTTGATCTTCGTGATTGCTTCTTAAAGTTGAGAATTAATTTCTCATATATATGTATGTATATATATATATGCATATCTTTCCTTGGCCTTTTACATATTTCAAGTGATAACCCAGGGTGTGTTTGTATCTGTCAAGTACCAGAAGGCTACCAAATTAAACTGCAAATCCCAAAGGTTATGCTACTGAATCTATGTGCTTCACAACATTTTCCAAGAATAATAAAAGCACTTTTATGCTTTTAATAAGACACATCAGTAATACTAATAGTTCTAAGACTTGAAAATATCTAGCTGTGAAGTTGATTATGTACTCAAGCAGAAAGCTGTAATCAAAAAAGTTTCTGAATCCACTCTCTTACAAAATGTTTGTTTCCATATTATTAATGCAGGCATTGAATTTCTTCAAAACACAATGTGAAATAATTGGATTTAAAGTTTCCCTTTAACTAAAAACACCATATTTTAATAAACATATTTTAATAAAAATAAATTCCTTTGAATTATTATAATGAAATTGAGTTCCAGCAGCATGAAAGAGAACCAAATTAAAATAAAATGTCTAGGATGTATAAGAAACAGCTGCCAGATATCAAACCTTTGTCCTCCATATCCATTCTCCATCATTCTACATTTATTAAATTATTTGTCTCTCTTGTTTCTTCAGTGCCAGGTCAAGGTTGTCTTCTATTTGAACTTGGCCAATGGAAAATAAAATCAGTTATCAGAGATGGAGGAAGGGGTATCAAGTTTCAGTTTGCCCTTGGCTGGCTACATTCTTCTATCAAAGTAATAGCTCCTGTAAGTGTGCCCAGTTTAGAGTCTAGTAACCTAGATTCTAGTAAGTGCTCTAGCTCCTCACCATCTCTAGCTAAGGGGTTGAGAAATTGTATATTGTTGCTATTGGTAGATTCATGGTATTGCTCTGTCTCTTCTTTTTTTATAAGCCCTGTGAATTTTTAAAAGATAGCCCTATACTAAACTATTTTAAAATGCTTTGCTTTGTGTATGCCATATTTCCCATGGGGCTCATTATTGATTCAACATATAAGTAATGACTGCAGATATTGATACTCATCAATATACTTTTGTTTTTTATTTGATGCATTTTAAAGATTCTAAAGAACAAAACAATATATCCCAAAATTTGATTTTAATCTATCTTTTATGTTTTCTTGATTAATTTAAAATATACATTGACAACTGGAAAGATACTGAGACAATACTAATTTATAAAAATTTTTATCTAAAGTAATTCAATGCTATTCAACAGACATTTTTATTTTTTATTTTTTTATTTTTTTGACAGGCAGAGTGGACAGTGAGAGAGAGAGAGACAGAGAGAAAGGTCTTCCTTTGCCATTGGTTTACCCTCCAATGGCCGCCGCGGCCGGCGCGCTGCGTCCAGCGCACCGCGCTGATCCGAAGCCAGGTGCTTCTCCTGGTCTCCCATGGGGTGCAGGACCCAAACACTTGGGCCATCCTCCACTGCACTTTCGGGCCACAGCAGAGAGCTGGACTGGAAAAGGGGCAACTGGGACTAGAACCTGGTGTGCCAGCACCGCTAGGCGGAGGATTAGCCTGTTGAGCCGCGGTGCCGGCCTTCAACAGATATTTTTATTTTAATAACTCATGAATAAGATCCTGGACAACTGATGATACAATCTGTGAGAAAACTTATACCTTTGAATTGTTCAACATCAATGCAGAGATGTAGACATATAATTTGATACAGGAGAAGAAGGAAAAAATCATAACTCCTAAATCAGGAAGAACCAAAGTCATACTATGTGTTATTTAAGTTGATTCTTAAAAGACTTCAGGAAGGGATCAAGTAGATGGGCCTCATGACATGCTTATTCAAAATTAAAGAAACATGAGCAAGGGAAATGAATATATATTTAAAGGAACACTCTAGGGATAAAGACAGTGTTATATGACTTAAATGAAATGTATATAGTATTTTATGTTTGTTGGATAAAGTAGACTGGAGTTGAATTGGAAATTTAATCTTTCAGTGGTAAAAAAATCAAAGTTCTTTAAGAAGGTGATTGATTTAGAATTATAGATGTAGATTTCCTGATCAGATATAGTTTTGAGAAACATTGCACAGACAGCAAATAATTAGAGGAAAAAAAGAAAGAAGTGGATGGAAGGAATGACAAGAATGAAATTGGAACAGTCATTCAGTTAAGAGATAATAGGGCCTGAAGTCATTCAAAACTGTTGGAGAATGTTTCTTAATTCATTTTCTCTGAGAGCAGAACCTCAAGCAAGAAAGTAAGTTAAGAGGACATAATCTTTGGAGAAATATGCATAGTCACAAGAGATAAAGGTCAAATAATTATTTAGAGAACTGTGTATATGCAAAGAACAAAGGCCAACTAAAGGGATTGTAAAGAGTAGGCCAGAAATATAAGAGGAAATCTAGGAGATTGTGATTCATGAAGACCCGTGAATGAATGCACTGTTTAATATTACAAAGAAGATAAACAAGGTAGGATGTAATCCAAATTTTTAAAAAGGTCCAATTATTTTTAAAATTTACTTATTTTAAAAGCAGAATAAGAGAGAAGGAGAAGGTGAAGGAGATGGAGAAAGAGAGGGAGAAGTAGAAGGAGAGGGAGAAACAGACTTCCCATCTTCTGGTTCACTCTCCAAATTCTTGGTAGAGTTCTTTGGATCCCCTAAATAAAGAATCATATCATCTGCAAAGAAGCATAGTTTGACTTCTTCCTTCACAATTTGTATCCCTTTAATTTATTTTTCTTGTCTAATGGCTCCGGCTAAAACTTCCAGGCCTATATTGAATAACAATGGTGAGATTGGGCATCCCTGTCTGGTACCAGATCTCAATGGAAATGCTTCCAACTTTTCCCTATTCAATAGGATGCTGGCCGTGGGTATTTCATAAATTTCCTTGATTGTGTTGAGGAATGTTCCTTCTATACTCAATTTGCTTAGAGTTTTCATCATGAAAGGGTGTTGAATTTTATCAAATGCTTTCTCTACATCTATTGAGATAATCATATGGTTTTTCTTCTGCAGATTGTTAATGTGGTGTATCACATTGATCAATTGGAGATCCTCTGAGAGTAATCTGGCATTTCTCTCTTGCATATTTTAGAATCTTTTCTTTATGATTCACTGTGGTGAGTTTGATTACAATGTGTCACATAATTCTACCCTTTCTTGGAGTGCTGCTATCACTGTGCAAACTTACGGACCGACATGCTTCAGAAAGACATATCAATTCTTCACTCCTGTTGTCCCAGCCAGTAGTCAACCAACTGTCCTCAGTAGCTATCCCCAGACAACCAGTCAGCTGATCACAGCTCCATAGAGGTAGCTTAGCCAGGCACTGATCAGCAGCACTGATTGTTTGACAGTTGTCTGACAATTAAGTTTGTGAGGCTAAAAAGGTGGTTATTCTAAGTCATTATGGTTTTGGTAGTTTCTTATGCAGTAGTAGATAACTGATACAAGAAATACAGCAGAAGAATGTTTAGTGAAATTACAGTCACAGGGAAGCTGTTATATGATAAATCATTCATCTGAAAGGCAGAGTTTGCAGAGAGGGAGAGACAGAAAGTGTTGGGGAGATCTTCCATTCACACCCCAAAGGGCTGCAGTGGTGGTTGGAGCTGGACTGGTTCGATGCCAGGAGCTAGGAGCTTCCACCAGGTCTCCTACATGAATGTCAATGGCCCAAGGACTTGGGTCATCTTCCACTGCTTTCCCACTTACATCAGCAGGGAGCTGGATTAGAAGTGGAGCAGCTGCAACTCAAGCCAATGCCTATATGGGATACTGGGATTGTAGGCAGCAGCTTTACCTGCTATGCCATTATGCTAGCCTCATATCGTTGTTTATATGAATGGATTTTTATATTCTAAATGAAAACATTGAGGAGATGAGGACAATCTGATGGAGGCTGAAAGTGAACAGGTCAGTGTAATTAGAGAGCTTTACATGAATCTGATGAAAGAATAGATTGAATTTTTTTCTTAAAGAGGAGCTAAAGAGAAAGGGGTAAATGATGTTATAAAGCAAAAAGTCATGGTGAAGAAAGGTATATTGAGTGACATCTGATATCTGCAATAAAGCAGTGAAATATGTTGAATTATTGACTGACTTGCTGTCCTAAAAATAGAGAAAAACTTCAAAACTATTGAAAGTGATTAAAAACTTAGTCAACTAAAGAATAATAAAAGGATAGCAAAGATCCTAGGAGACCAGGTAAATCTGGATATCAAGAAATACACTAAAAGATTATAAAACTTACTGGATATGAGGAGAAAAAACATGCAAGAGGAAAACCTCAAAGAAAACTAGTTATAAAAGAGAATTTTTTTCACGAAATATTCTTATTGGTCAATCACTTATGATAATTTATTTCCATTTTATATAGTTCTGGAATTGAAATTCTTAGGATAAACAGAATTAATAAAGATGATGCATATCCAGATTTCAAAATTTCATAACTCTGTGGTCATGGCAGTACATGTATAGGGTAGAACAGAGGATGAAATTGAGATTTTGCAGCTAGGATTTGTGTTGTTTGGAGAAATATGAACTATCAATAAGAAATATTAAGAAATAGTCTCTCTTTCTACATAAGACTTAGCATCACTATTGCAAAGTTGATGAGAGAAAGTTCCTGGGTCCTTTGGGTGAAGATGGCAAATCATCTCTGTGTCTGCAAGACGCTTAATGGAAACAGATGTTGATGAAAGCCCAAGATGAGGTGAAGGTAGATTCACCCAAGAATGGAAGACTGGATTTTTATGGCAGTCTGTTAGGATTTCCTGTCTCAAACCTGGAGTCAGAAAAACCAATTGGACTTAATGTCTTTATTTTGAGAATACTGATGTCAACTCACAGTAATGAGACAATCAAATGAGTTGAGAGTACATAAAAGTACATTGAAAATCTAAAACTCCAAACAAATGAACAGGATTTGCTAAGGGTAAAGGCAATAATATTTAAGATAACTTGTATTAAAATTTATTTTTAAGTCATACAAGAAATAAACTTTGTGTTTCTGAAAAATAACTGTTCTGTCTCAAAATGATCATAGCAATTTAGTCTAAAATGTTGGTCAAAGGAGATTAAAATGTTCTGATTGTTTATGTTATAAAGTTTGGAGATGTACTCTTTCATTGATATATTCAGCATTCACTGAAAAAAAGAAAAGCTAAATTCAATTACTTCCAACTCTACCAGCACTATGTTTCTTATTGTTTCTATTTGCGTTGTTTAGATGAACTCTTTTTCTCATTATTTTGGGGGCAACCACCTTTGTGATGAAGATTACTTGCTCTGTTGGTCTATATGGATATTTAAGAAGCACAGTTACCTGAAGCTTCATTTTTGAGCACTGATGTGTTTTTCCTGTTATCTTATGCAGGAAAAGAAATAGCATAATATACCCTTATAGTTTATATTCTAGCATTATAACGATCATGTCTGAACCAACATATATATGATAAGAGAAGCTGAATTTTTTAAAATCCATCATTCATTCTATTAACAAAATCTTCAGTCATTCACTTGTGAAATAAATATATATTGAGTAACTGCTGTCCGCCAGACACCATGCTTGGTGCTACAAGATAATATCCCCAACCTTGTCTGTAACTACTTAGCAAAGAATAAAAATTGAAGGAAATATGGTTCGGATGTGTGTGTCACCGAAGTTTGAACTTAAATACCAAGGTTGGCATGATCTTAAGAGATACGGTCATTGAGGTGATTAAGCCATGAGAGTTCTGCCTTATGAGTGGGATTCATGCACTGGCACTCATAAAACAGCCTTTGGAGTTTCTGGTGCAACAAGAAAACATCTTTGAAACAAGGGCTCACCAGACTCCAAATCTGTGGTCATCTTGGTCTTGAACTTTTCAGTTAACAGAATCAGGAGTAATAAATGTATTTGTACAAATTCCATAGTCTAGTATTTTGCAATAGAAGCAGGATTGGTTTAAATATATTTTTAAAATACAGCATAACTTGATTTTTACAATATTTTTCAGGCTACAGTTTAGATTAATTCAAATGAGAAGAAAAACTAAGACAGTTACAGCAAAAGAGGCAATAGATAACAGTATAGGCATGTGGTGGTGTCCCACTGTTTCTAGCTGACATGCTCAAAACACACTCTCTCTCTCTCTCTCTTTTTTTTTTTGAAAGATTTTTATTTTATTTTTATTTGACAGATAGAATTACAGACAGTGAGAGAGAAAGACAGAGAAAAAGGTCTTCCCTCCACTGGCTCACTCCCCAAATGGCCGCAATTGCCAGAGTGACGCCAATCTGAGCCAGGTGCTTCCTCCTGGTCTCCCATGCGGGTGCAGGGGTCCAAGCACTTGGGCCATCCTCCACTGCCTTCCCAGGTTGCAGTAGAGAGCTGGACCAGAAGAGGAACAACCAGGACCAGAACCGGTGCCCACATGAGATGCTGGCATCACAGGTGAAGGATTAACCAAGTGCGCCATGGCGCCGGCCTCTCAAAACTCCCTTACCCTGTTTAATTCTCCTGATTTTTACAACTTCTTACTAACTCATTTAATTTCAGAGACAATGTAAAAGTAAAGGTCCCCAAAATCAACTTTAAGTGGGAACAGATTACCTTTCTCTTCTTTTAAAAATGTATTTTGAAAAGGAAAAGATGAGTTTTCCTAGAGGTGTATCTAATTGTTTGGCAATAATTTGTGGTCCTTCAAAAATAGGACTAATTATTATGATGAAGGCAAAGAAGCTTCAGTGGCAATTTGTGATTTTTAGCAGGTTTTTGCTTGCAGAATTTTAAAGTTGCTGCAGCAGGGGGTAAAGTACAAAATCATGTTTATTGAATAGAAATATTTAAAATGTTATATTCTGAAATGACTGAAGTAGATTTTAGAGGAAATGAATATATGTGTCTGCTGTTTATATTATTTAAACTTCCCACGCTTTTCACATAATCGTGATTTGAATTTTGCTTCCTCTAACGCTTTTTCTTTTTTAAGATTTTTTAAAATTTATTTGAAAGACAGAATTACAGAGAAAGTCAGAGACAGAGAGAGAGGTCTTCCATCTGCTGGTTCACTCCCCAGATGGCCGCAATGGCTGGAGCTGTGCTGATCCGAAGCCAGGAGTCAGGAGTCAGGAGCTTCCTCCAGGTCTCCCACATGGGTTCAGGGGCCTAACGACTTGGGCCATATTCTATTGCTATCCCAGGCCATAGCAGAGAGCAGGAGGAGCAGGGGGGACTAGAACCAGCAACTATATGGGATGCCAGAGCTTCAGGCCAGGGTTTTAACCCACTGCACCACAGCGCTGGCCCCATCTAACACTCTCTTAAATATATTCTGGACTTAAATTGGTATTCACTTACATATTAATACTAATACTATATTGTTCAATATGGGAGCTACTAGACATTGAGACTATTTGAGTATTTAGGCTATACTTAGTCTGAACTGAGAAGTGCTATAACTTTAGTCCACATGAGATTTAAAATAGAAAAAGTAAAATATATTATTCATTTAAATATTAATTACATCTGTATTGATAACCTTTTTATGTACTTCATTAAGTAAAATGTATTAATATAATTTTTCTTCTTTTATTTTGATGTGGCTATATGAATATTTGAAAGTACACATGTGGGTTATCTTTGATTTCTTCTGAACAGTGCTGCCTAATATATATATAGAATACAATGTGTGTTGGACTACTAATCTGTTAAAATCAAGGGCTCTACTTTACAAGAGCTGCTTATAAGCAGTTCAACATTGTCCTGCATTTTAACTCATATATTGAACATTTGTATATACCACTCACAAAACAATTTTACAAAGATTGCCATGAATATTATTGAATGCAGCAGTTGAAATTAAAATCAAATAGAAACAAAACAGGAAAGAATAGGTATTATTCTCAGATAATATGTTCACTGCAATTGATTAGTCATTTAGCTCAAACTTTCTTAAACAGGCAAAAGAAGACATAGTCATGGTATTAGTCTTGTCGTAGAGTAAAAGCAAAATTTGGAATCACCAATTATCAGAAATCTTACTTCTTACAGAGTTTCCCTAAAATATTTATGTATGAGTGAACTTCAAAATTCTTATGGAAACAATAGAGTTAAAAGATATCCTTATTTTAGTGCAAAAAATAAAAATCCGTTCATAATTTTCTCATAGTAAATCTTTTTGATGAATTTTTTGAAGGACCCTGGTATGGTAAAAAGACAAAAAAAGGAGACATCTCTGGTAAGTAATGGGAAATCAGAGCACCGGAAGAATTTACAGTTGCTATTTGTGGTTATTCCTCTGATGCCCCTGAATGATCTCAGTTGCAGATTTGAATCTTTAACCTGAGATAGCAGTAGTAAAAGTTTCCTTCATTAAATTCCATAGAATATTTTCAAAATCAGTGATGAGCATTTGTAACAGTACTAAGAATGATTAAAAATAAAGTTGAGTTAATAATAGTCATAATTTTTTTTTTTTTTTTGACAGGCAGAGTGGACAGTGAGAGAGAGAGACAGAGAGAAAGGTCTTCCTTTGCCGTTGGTTCACCCTCCAATGGCTGCCATGCTGCAGCCGGTGCACCGCACTGATCCGATGGCAGAAGCCAGGTACTTATCCTGGTCTCCCATGGGGTGCAGGGCCCAAGTACTTGGGCCATCCTCCACTGCACTCCCTGGCCACAGCAGAGAGCTGGCCTGGAAGAGGGGCAACCGGGACAGAATCCAGTGCCCCGACCTGGACTAGAACCCAGTGTGCTGGCGCCGCAAGGCGGAGGATTAGCCTAATGAGCCGTGGCGCCGGCAATAATAGTCATAATTTGAGGTCAACTACTTGAGCCACAATCCATTGCTTTTCTATCCAGCCTGGGAATGCAGCAGACGATGGTTCAAGTACTTGGGTCCTTGCTATCCATGTAGGAGACATGGATAGAGTTCCTGGCTCCTGGCCTTAGCCTGGCTCAGCTCTGATTGTTGTGGGCAGTTGGACAGAGAACCAGAGAATGGAATTTTTTCTCTTTCTGGTTTTCCCTATTTCTTTCTCTTTCTCTATTACTCTGCCTTTCAAATTAAAAACAGAGCTAAATTTAAAAATCTTGTTAAAAGTCACAATTTTAGGGGTGAGCAGTTTTAAAAAAGAAAATATTTGAGGGCTAGCAAATAGAGCTGTTTATACAATCATGAACTAGTAAATACAAGGTTACTATCTTTGAAATTTTTTTAAACTTATACTAAAGGAATAAACTTCATGTATTTCATACATAGAGTTTTAAGAGTGTAATAATACTTCCTACCATATCCTTCCTCTCATTCTCCCTCCTTCTTCCTTTTTTATTTTTCTTTTAACTATTACAATGGCATGCTTTCAATTTACTTTATATTCACAATGTATTCTCATAGCAGGGTTTACTATGTAACAGCAGACCATATATCTTTCTAGGAAGAAGGAGAAATTTGCTTTATGATCAATGGTTGTGAAAATATTATCTCTATTGTGTAGATATAGCTAACAATACTGATTTTAATTTTAAAATTTGCTAAGTGTTTATAATTATCAATATTTAGCTGACCTCTGCTAAAAATGGAGATTCAAAATTCCTTTTCAGCTTTTATAATTCTAAGAGATGTTTCCTAAATTAATGCTATTTTTTAACCTACAAAGTTAGTTCTGACTTTCAGAATTTTGGTGATATTTTAGTAGCATTGCTTTAGAATTATCATATATATGTCTATAACATTATACTTTTCTTCATATTTTTTTTCTTTGTGAAATTTTACTGTGTGTACCAAAAAGCAGTTTCTAAGGGTGAAATCTATATTATTTTTTATCCCTTGGAACTCCTTCCAAAAATTATAAATCTGGTTTATTTTAGGAGTTACAAAGTACAAAATCAATATATTGCATCTTATTAATTAACCTACTATATAAGTTAAGCCTGGGAATTAGTTCGAGCCATGAGCCAGGCCCTGTGTTAGGCATTAGAGGTATTGCCTAATAAAGTAGCCCAAAGCTACTAGTAACATATTAGTGAAATGTATTTCTTGTAGTTTCTTACTATTTCTGTAACAAATTTCCAAGGACTCGGTGACTTAAAACAATTTAAATGTATTATCCCAAAATTCTTGATATTAGAAGCTTGAAATGGGTCTCAGTGGGCTGAAGTTGAAGTAATGGCAGGAAATTTTTACTGCTGGAGACTTGAAAATCATCTATGTCCTACATTTTTTCAGCAACTGAAGGCCACTCCATTCCATGGCTCAAGAAGCCTTTCAACCCTCTAAGCCGAAAAGGCCCTGATCCTGCAGGAGTCTCTGGCTCACATTGACTTTCCTGATGCTTCTTTCTCTTATCCAGCACTTGTTATTACACTGGACAGTATAATATCTGTATCAAATATCCAAAATAATCTATTTATGTTAAGGTCATCTAGTCCTTAAATTCCAACTACAACTCTTGCTATAAAATATAAGTAGTTCATAGTTTATAGGTATTATAATGTAGAACTATCTGGAGAGGGTCATTATTCTGCTGATCACAATTCTTTTTATGTCTAAGGATCATGCCAACATTTCATGAACCGAAAATATCATCTGTATAATTTTTGTCTAAAGTGTCTTTTTAATTTATTCATTATATACAAGTAGTACAAAACTTTGTTTTTGGTTGATTTACTTGGATAATTATGCTTAGTTCTCCAGTTGATTTTGCATAAGTTAAAATATCACAGTTTGAAGCTCTTAACCAAACCTGAGAGTTCCAGTTTCAGAATTGTATTAATTTTAGAAACAAAGGACAGTAAGGGCTACTGATGAATATTAATTACGTAGGATCTAAAGCACTATGAGTGCATAAAATTCTAGAGCATAGTGATTCAGCTTCTGTATATGACATATTAAAAGTGACAGCATGGTTTGACACTACTATATCTTCTTTAGTTCTTTCTGACCTTATTTATTTAACTTTCCAGGGTCAAAAAAAAAAAGAGAATTAGGTATTTGATTTGAGTGTATGAATTTTTAACTTAAAGGTTTCTGACTTCAACTCTGTCAAGACCTCCTGACCTTATAGCTGGAAGTGATTTGATTTAGCCAGCAGACATGATGGTCATTGTTTCATGTATAAACAAAAGCTGCATTTTGTCTTTCAAACCAGATCTAAAATTAACTGACATGGTAGAAATAGAATCTGGACAGAATACTCTCAAATAATTAACATGATATTGATATTTTGATAGAAATTACTGTTTTCATTGATTCTGAGCCAGGATAGATTACAGCATGAGTTCCCAAAATAATGCCTTGGGATCTCATCTTGTTTGTCTCCAAGATATCAGGGTATATTTTTCTAACTTGTTGGTTTGAAGGATATATTTCATGAGGCTTGGATGCTTAAGGGCCTGGGTCATTGAAATATGATAGATAAAGTAGTCTAGTCTTTATTTCATAGGTTTGACATAAATTTTGAGCAAATGTAGTAGTTGGAAATTTCTGTCTCTCTCTCTCCCCTGTCTTTTTTTTCTTTTAAAGATTTATTTATTTATTTGAAAGTCAGAGTTATGCAGAGAGAGGAGAGGCAGAGAGAGAGAGGTCTTCTATCCAATGGTTCACTCCCCAATTGGCCACAATAGCCGGAACTGCACCGATCCGAAGCCAGGAGCCAGGAGCTGTTTCCAGGTCTCTCATGTGGGTGCAGAGGCCCAAGGACTTTTGCCATCTTGTGCTGCTTTCCCAGGACATAGCAGAGAGCGGGATAGGAAGTGGAGCAGCTGGGTCTCAAACCAGTGCCCATATGGGATGCCCCCACAGCGCTGGCCCCTCCCCTGTCTCTTTAACTCCTAACCAAATAAGCCAAATAAGGAAGATTTGGAGCACCAGGAGTTTCTGTTCTCAAAGTTGCTTTTACCTTGATGGTTGCTATTTCAGATATGACACTAAATTGACATTGTGTTTCTCACTTCTTCCTATATGGTGTGACTGTAGGTACCCTCTTTTAATTCAAGAAGCATAGCTGATTATCAAATCCTAAGCATCTGTTGCTATATAGATTTACGGTACTCAAAGACATTTGTTTATTGAGACACAACTATGTGCTTCTGTTTTGCAAGGGACATATTGGATTATCAAATTAAATGAACTTTCTTATGTGTTCAACCAACCCAAAAATTGCAAATAGTTTAAAATACCAAAGATCTCTTCAAATTGCTCATTAATTACAGAAATGGATTCTTACTTTTTAAAAATCAGTTCCCTTTAATTTTGTCTTGATTAACATTTGTTTCTTTGGTCATTGAGGCCTTAGGATTTAAAATAAGACTTGAATTTGAATCTCAGCTCCAAATATTTAAGATTTCTGATTTTTATTTCATTGGATATAATTAGAAAGCAATACCATCTACTTTTCTAAGTTCTAAAGATTAAATGAGATAACATTTTTAGTGGATTTATTTATTTATTTGAGGGGCAGAGTTATAGAGAGAAGAAGAGACAGAGAGAAAGGTTTTCCATCTGCTGGTTCACTCCCCAAATGGTAGCAATGGCCAGAGCTGAGCTGATGGAAACCCAGGAGCCAATTGATTCTCAATGGTCTCCCACATGGGTGCAGGGACCAAAACACTTGGGCCATCTTCCACTGCTTTCCCAGGTACATTAACAGTGAGCTGGATCAGAAGTGGTGCAGCTGGGACTCCAACAGGAGCCATAAGCAGAGGCTTAACCTACTATGCCACAACATTGGCCCTGAGATAACATGTCTAGCTAACATAATGGGTTATTTGTAGAACCCCATTTTTGTTATTTTATGTTTTGTTCTGCTTATTTTCCTTCTCTCTTCTCTTTATTTACTAGTATGGTAAATTTAGGTGACTTTTTCTAGTTGTTTTTTGTTACTTCCTGCTTGGACCTTATGGTAGTACAGAGGGAAAAATTGATCATTGACATTTGTTGTGATGAAATGAAGGATGATAAAGGTTTGAAACTTTGAATATACAGCATTCCACAGGAGGAGGATGAATTAGAAATCCCAAAACTTTTATAAGCCAATGGTTAAATATTCAGGATGGCAACCCTGAGTATGATCTAGAGAAATATAAAATCAATTTTTAAATTATGTTAATAGCTTGTCTCATGGTATTGGCCTAACTAGTAGTTAACATTTCCACATAGTCATGGACTTTACCCTTGATAATTGGAACCTACTTCCTTCTAGCTCTTGGGCATCTCATAAAGAACTGGTTTCTTTGAATTATGATACTGTTAGATGAGAAATCTTTAACTAATACAGCCTCCGTGGAGGTATTTAAGGGCTAAAAAGAGAGGTTATAAGAATACTCATACTTTCTTCGTATTATCACACCTGAATTTGCATACTTTCAGTTTTAGTCACTTGTTAAACAGAAAGACATTTAGGAGAAAAATTCTATGCACTGAAAAGATTATAGGTAAAGAATTATTCAAATTTAAGACATAGGTCTCCAAACTCCAGTTGAAGACCTATAAGTATACTCTATTTATTATGTATTTCTTATGAAGTTTAAACTCCTTAATTCAGGAAACATTTTTATTATTCTGTATTTCCAAGTAGCTCAGGTTCTTTTTGTCCTCTGAAATATTCAAAATTATTTCAAAAAATACTATGTTATCTATTTAACAAGCACATGCACAAAATTCTTTGCAAAGAAAGATTTTTTTAACAAATAAATGTAAGACTGTATAAGAACAATAGCAAATACAGTGATGATGAGGAGGAGAAAGATGACAATGACACTGCTGGTGGTGACTATGAAGATGATGATGAGGAGATAGATTTTGAAGTGGAAGAAAATTGAAGAGAATGGCATTGAGTTGTAATATTTCTTTTAAGAGATTAGTACACCAGATATACTGGTAGAGGTACAGATAATAAAATAAAGAAAAACTTACTAGTGAATAAAATTTTTGTTTGCAGGGACAAGTATTGTGGCATAGAAGGTTAAGCTATCACTTCTAATGATGGCATCCTATATGGGCATGAGTTTGAGTATAACTCTGCCTTTCAAATAAATAAAATTAAATAATAAAATAAATAAAATATATAGTACAAAGCATCACTATATGTCCCTTATTTTAGTGTGCAGACAAAACTGAATCTTCACAGTAAATTATTAACAAAGAAATATTTTTATTTTTAAGATACCAAATAATGCTTGGAATTCAAGGCAACAAAGGCAAAAGCAGTAGTAGAATGAAAGCTACTTTGAGTGTAATCAGAAAAAGAAAAGGAATTTATTGCTTACAATTCAGGGTGTCAGGATGGCCAAGTGGTCTAAGGTGCCAGACTCAAGGTGCGCACAATTCAGTGTTGCTGTGGTAGATACTCATATGAAGGTGCCATTATTACCTCCTAAATAATAACAATCAAACATATAATATTTGAATACAAGTAACAATAAAGGACTTGATGGAATTTCAAGGAAAAATTAGGGAAAATTCTCTGCTTGAGAAAAAGGACATGAAATTTTGAAAGAAGATATCAAACCCGAAGCTTTTCTGGGGAAAAATCTATGTATGAAGATCAGAAAGAGAAGGAAATAAAGTTGATTAAATGTTCTTAACTTGGAAAACTGCGGCAGTGATGCCATGAATTAAGAAAATGAAAGGAAAGAAAGAGAAGAGTAGGGGAGGTGAGGTGGGGAAAGGAGAGAAAAGGCAGGAGAAAATTTTAGAAGAAAACAAATAGTTCTTGTTTTGATAGAGTTTGAGGGAAGAGGCGGGTTCACTTCTGCTTCGAAGGTACAATTAGGCAATTAAAAAGAGGTATTGGGAGTTGACACTGTGGTGTAGTAGGCTAAGCATATGGGCACCAGTTAGTGTCCCAGCTGCTCCACTTCTGATCCAGGTCTTTGCTGTGGCCTGGGAAAGTAGCAGAAGATGGCCCATGTGCTTGGGCCCCTGCCCCCGTGTGGGAGACCTGAAAGAAGCTCCTGGCTCTGGGCTTCAAATTGGCCCATCTCTGGCTATTACGGCCATTTGGGGAGTGAGCCAGCAGATGGAAGACCCTTTCTCTCTCTTTCTCTCTCTCTCTCTCTCTCTCTCTCTCTGTGTGTGTGTGTGTGTGTTTAACTCTACCTCTCAAATAAATAAATAAATAAATATTTTTTTCTTAAAAAAGAGGTATTAAATCTGTGTTTCTAAGGAGGAAGGTAGAATGGAGTAGGCATTAGAAGACACAGTGGGGAGTAAGGAAGTCATGGGAAGACTCTGGAAGAGGCTTCTGTAAGACATCTGATGTCCAATCAGAGATGTTGAAGAATCAGAGTGGGAGGTAAAATCCCAATTTAAAGAGGACTCGGGGCTGGAAATACAGGATTCTGTGCCATCTGAGATGAGATGGTAATTGAAGGTTACTGAAAGGGTACCTTGGGCTATGGAAAGAATAACAGCAACTTGGGATGATTTACAATTCAGAGGTGAGAAGAGCAGCCAGGGTAAGAAGATTTTGAGTAGCAATAGAAAAGCCAGAGAGTGTTAGGAAGCAGAAGCACGAGAGAGGCCAGGGTTATAGGGAATCAAGTTGTATTTTTTTTGAATGAGTGAAAATGACTGGACTGGGAATATGTGACAGCTGTATATAAATGTTGCACCTAGTACCTTTGTCCTCGGTGGAACCGAATGATAATTTTAATGTCTACAAATGTCTTCTCATTTTTGTTGTAAGCCTTTAATCATGCCATTTGTGATTATTTCAGAAAAGAGAATCTACAGCATATGTATTCCTTTTAAATTTTACATGTCTTTGAACATACTTTCTCAAGTGCCTTGTATACAATTTTATATTCTGTTGTGACCACAGTTATTCTTTGCACAAAAGATTTGCTAACAAGAGCTCTGATTTCTCAAGTGAACCCAAACATTTCTAATTAAATGTGTATTTAATATCTTTCAAAGAAAAATTTCTAATGCTTGCATTAAAATTAACAGGCAATACCTGTTTACCACACTGATAACAGAGTTTGGCGACTTTAATCTTAGGGTAAAAAGCTCCTTTTGGTAATTACCTAAGAAAGTCATGCAGAATTCTTGTGCTTTAATTTCCATAATACTATTTTAGATGACTTGTTAGAGTGATTAAGACTTCTCTTTAATAGCTATAAAAGGAAGGAATTTATATGCAGGTAAGACTACTTTTATTTCATTATTTTTAATACTTTAGCTTATTTCCTAATTGCTTCGGTGCTTATGTGTTGTTTAACCAACTTACCTGTAAAATTATTGGGAGCATAGACTATTTTATTTATATTTTAATCAACTCTATAGCAGTCTAATATCTTATACATGAAACATATCCATATACTGAATATATGGAATAAATAAAAATGTTTACAATTTTACATATTTCTTTGTTTATCTTGATTATCATTTAAGCAGTTTTGAACTCATCACATCTCATATGATTTTTGGTAAGAATATTCTCAGAAATGCTTGCATAATGTATCTACACAAAATGAAACTTCTTACCATGTCATCAGCAAGATAGACATTTTGAATTCAAGTCTAGGGGAATTAGAAAAAGTAAAATGATAGAAGTTAAAATAAAACTTTATACAAAGAAGGTATTTGCCAAAAAAAAAAAAGCAGTAAAAGGTCAAAACACTGCAAAACAGGAGTGGGATATGGGAACACTCTTATTTTGTTTATTTTTCATAACTAGCAAATAACTTATTCTTTTTTCCTCTGACAGTAACATTTATGCATAAAGGTCATTTTCATTAACCTAAGGTTTGTAATTTCCAGCCTCCTTGCCCAAAGGCATTGCTGTTATTTACAATTTTTCTTGGTCCTATGCAAAACCAAACAACTATCAGTGTAAGGCTAATGTATGTTAAGTGCCTCAGGCACATTTCAATTAAGTATGAACATAGATTGGAAGATTTCCAAAACATTTAGTGAATATTACTTTCAATCATTTTCATTAAAATTAATAGCAGTGTTAAAAAGTAATATACCAAGGAGCTGGAGGAATTGAATTCTTAACATCTAAAAGGCTACTTGTGCTAATGTGGAAAAAATTTTTAGTACGATTTGGCCACATATTTTGCAGTCCTGCATTTTGTATAGATAGAAGGATGGGAGTTATGTACAAATTAATTTTGTTTTAATATATTCATATAGTGACAAAATTTTAATGAGTATTTACTAGATACCAAAACTAAAGAATTAGCATGTGAACAAGTTTAAAACCTCAAATTATATGCACTTATCATTAACCACAAAGTATGAAATCACTCAAAGACACACCATGAAATCTAGTCTGTAGATGTAGGGAAAAAATTATCTGAAGTAAAGATTATTATACCAGCATAGAAATAATGAAGTCACAATGAGCATCAAATGACTGAGAATCATGTCTATGAGAATGCTTACTGTAAATAGAAACAAGAAATAGAATCAAATGAAATATCTTACTGAAATATCAAAATAAGTAAATCATATTAGCTAAAATTTACCACTTGAGGTTATATTGTTTACAACCTGACCTTTAAAATATTTTACTTCTTTGCATTTTATATCCTAAATTTTTATTTTGTTAACCTCTTTCTTCCCTTCAATTAAAATATTAGCAATAATTATATAATTTATAGGGTACAGTGTGATGTTACTTTTTTGTTTGTGCTCCTAGAAGTATTTTAGGCTAATGTTAAGATTTAACAATTTTTTGCATTTTTCCATATTCATTTCATATGTAGATATTATATATGTGCACATATATGCTATTTTTCATGAAAAAGGAATATTAATATCACATAAAGTGGGATTCATGATAATGATCATACAGTGAGAACTGTATGACATTCGCACAATTGTTTATTCTTTATATTAACTTCCACATATAAGAAAACACCTATGATATTTGTCTTTCTCTGGCTTATTCCACTTGGCATAATGATTTCCTGTTCCATCTGCTTTGGTGCTATTCTTAAGTACAGTCTTTCTTTCTATTGGTTTCCATTCACTATATATACCCCTACTGTAATATACATATACCATCAGTTTCTCTTTTTCTTTCTCTCTCCCTCTCTCTTCCTCTCCCTCCCTCCCTTCTTTCCCTCTCTCTCTCCCACTCTAAGTTAATCATCACAAGGTATCCCACTTTCTCAGAGTTTTTCCCCCATATTTTAGTATTTTCATTGTGCTTATTTACTTCTTTCTTTGTACTCTTTTGTACCTCTTACAATCATACTTTTATATGGTCTTACACTTTCACCTCAGTTTTCTATTTTGACTGGATTATGTTAAACTTTCCAATTAATATTTATTATTGGGCAAAAATTCTTAGAATTTTTACTTTAGTTGCAGAATGTAAAGGCTTTTTGTACATACTAAAAGTAATGTTTTATGTAATTTCCTTCAGAATAGTAATCCTGGTCCAATGTATAGGTGTGAGCATCATTAAATGTTGGTTATTTTTTCTTCATCTAACATTGTAAATTTTCTTTGAATACTTTATATTTATCACTGATTCACCACATACATAGACTGCAGAAATTTCTCATACTTTCATTTTTTCTTTTCAAATTTTGAATGAAATAGCATTTCCATCTCAGTTTTAGTTTGTATATGAGTCTCTTCCTGGATAATATTTTTTTAATCTCTTTTTCACTATCAGTTTAGTTTCTTATCACTTCTAGAAGCAATTACCACGAACTTAGTCCTTTATGACAATGATGCTTTTACTTTCCTACAGTTCTAGAAGTTGGAAGTCCAAATTGGTTAGTCAGGCTGCCTTCCTTCTGGGCTTGAAGGGAAGAATAATTATCTTGCCTTTTCCATCTTTCACAGGCTAGCTGCATTCCTTATGGGGATCCTGGCTACCTTTTTGATCTAGTAAATCAGGTATATAGCATCTTCAAATCCTCTCTCTCTTTCTCTCAAATCTAATTCTGTCCAGCCGGTGCCGCAGCTCACTTGGCTAATCCTCTGCCTGCAGCGCCAGCACCCCGGGTTCTAGTCCCGGTTGGGGTGCTGGATTCTGTCCCAGTTGCCCCTCTTCCAGTCCAGCTCTCTGCTGTGGCCCGGGAAGGCAGTGGAGGATGACCCAGGTCCTTGGGCCCTGCACCTGCATGGGAGACCAGGAGGAAGCACCTGGCTCCTGGCTTTGGATTGGCACAGCGCGCCAGCCGTGGCGGTCATCTTGGGGGTAAACCAACAGAAGGAAGACCTTTCTCTCTGTCTCTCTCTCACTGTCTAACTCTGCCTGTCAATCAATCAATCAATCAATCAATAAATCTAATTCTGTCATCACATCTTATTCTTTGATTCCAACTCTTGCTTGCTTCTTATAACTTCCTATGTAATTTCATGAGACCAACCAGATAATGCAGAATAATTTCCCCATTTCAAAATCCTTGACTTAATCATATCCGTGAAGTTCTGTGACATATTCATAGGTTCATGAATTAGTCCTAAAACATTTCCAGGAAGTCATTATTCTCCCACCACAGTTAGGTAGTTCTTTGGGTCTTTTGTATTCATAATGTTTTCCTTCTATTTTTTTTTTTCAAAAGATTTATTTTGCTTACTTTAAGAGACAAAAAAGACAGATAGAGAGACAGAGACAGAGATATCTTCCATCCGCTGATTCACTCCCCAAATGACCACAACCGCCAGGGCTGGGCTACACCGAATCCAGGAGCCTAGAACTTCATCCAGGTCTCTAGGTAGCAGGGGCCCAAGCTTTTGGACCATTGTCTCCTGCTTTCCCAGGTGTATTAGCAGGCAGGTGAAATAGAAGTGGAGCAGCTGGAACTTAAACCAGCATCTATATATGGGATGCTGGCATCATAGGTAGCAGTTTAACCACTGCACCAAAACATTGGACTAAAAGAGTTTTTAAAACCTCAAATTTCATCTTTTTTCAAATTTTCCATAAGTAAAGTTTTCTATTGCTTATATTATAGCCTGTTGACAGCATAGTTCCATTTTTACATTTTGTGTCGATTCTAAGTTACTAAATACTAGTTTTAATACTATGTTACTTGCTAGTTTTAATAATTTTCTATTATCTTGGGATCTGTTTAGTTTCCTGTTGCCTTATCACTTACTATCAGGCTGTCATTTAGTCATTTTGTATATCACTTAGTATTAAATATTAATAGTTCATTGTCATTTGACTCATGTGTATAAACATATCAGATATATTTCAAAAAATTATAACTCAGAGTTTAATTTTCTGGTACGTATTTGTAAAATTGTGGCCTGTTTTGAATGAATTTTTTTAGGGAAATTTTTATGTTATTAAAATATTTTGCTTACCACATGTTGGCCATTTCTGTACATCTAAATAATTCTTTTTCATGGGCTTATTCTAAAATTTAACCTCTAACTATAGTTTCATATATATACAAATTAAGTAACCTAAGTTGATATTGGTAGGATTTTTATGTCCAATAAATGGTAGAGTCCCTTTAATTCAATGTTGATAAAATACTGTGTGGTCATGTTCATTTTTCTGGTCAAAGTCCTATATCTTTCACATGTTTCATTGCAAAAATCAGATCTCTCCTCTTGTTATCTCCTGATCTCATCTCTACATTGCACACAGAATCATTTGAATGCCTAATTCATGCAAAATCTGAATTCTTAATGTGATTTTCAGTGTCCTGCATGAAATGCTTTCTGCTTAGTTCTTCCATCCTATCTCTCAGCGCTCATTCACCGTGTGTTACATTACAGTCACACTGGCCACTTGTTAGTTCTGTAGCCAATGATCTCTTGTCTATGCAATGACATGCACCTTGTCTTTCTATCTGTATGAAATTCTCTTCCCCTAAGTCTTAGCTTAAATGCAACCTTATTACACAAAATTTCTTTGATTATCCTCCTTAAATTAGAGCTTCTTTACTACTATTTTTTTGATTTACATGTAAAGAATTTCTCAATTTTTTCCTAAAATGCTAATACCATGATTTCAGGAACATTTTCTTATTTTTACTGTATCTCTAGCATCTTGTATAGCACTCTACAGAAAAAATACAATCGATTGATATCTGGCAAAAAGTAAATTAATAAACGGAAAGAAATGATTTCTACCTTATTACCCATCATCACTGGCTTTGACTTTCAATCCAAATTTACAAATCTTGCAGATTCAAAGCAATATTAGAAAATGAGATAGAAATGATATAAAATCAAATAGAATGCCCCACAAAGCAGAAAAAAAAGTCATTTCTAAATACTTCATCTACTAGTTATGACATTGCAACTGGAGACAACTCCTATGCAAATTCAGTCATGCAAGCCCCATTTAGCTCAAGAAAATGTGTAGAAATTGATTGAGTGAGCAGCTGGTGATATTGTAGTCAGGCTCTCTGGAAGTTAATTGGGAAGTGTTGTGAAAAATCCTGACATTGTACATGTAGCTCTGCTGACTTCCATTGTGCCCGAGACACTCATCACACACAGTTGTTCTTCACTATTACAAAATAACTGGATGCCTCGCAGTCTCTGATGGCTCTCGTCAATAGCCTGCCAAGACAACAGAGGAGGAGGTACTGATGAGCTGGAGCTAGAACTTTTATAATTGGAATAAAAAAGCCCTTCAGCTTGTGGGTTTTTACTCCTTTCATGAAAGATTTTTATTCTCCTACAGACAAAGATAAATGTTATTCCATGGTCACTCCTTTTATATTATTCTCATGGAAAAATCAAGAATTGAAATTAAATTGCTGGAGCTGGCATAGTGGTATAGCATGTTAAGCTCCTCCCGCAATGCCAGTCACATATCAGAGCACCAGTTCCCACCAAGGCTGCTTAGCTTCTGATCCAGCCCTCTGCTAATGCATGGGAGAAGACAGAGGACAATGGCCCATGTATTTGGAACTCCTTCTTTCCGCATGGGAGACCTGGATGGGTTTCCCGTTGGCTTCAGTCTGACATAGCCCCAACCATTGCAGCAATTTGGGGAGTGAACCAGCAGATGGCAGATCTCTTTCTCTGTCTCTACCTCTCATTCTGGCACTATGCCTTTCAAATAAATAAAATAAATCCTTTTAAAAATTTGAATTAAATTGCTTTCTTTGCCTGGTGTTTTATTTATGTTTCTCCATCAGTCAGTTAATTTTGTTTTTCATGAAACAAATACCCCTAGTTTAGTACTGAGAACATAAAAAGCTTGTATTATTTTTGATTATTTATTTATTACTTCTTAAAGGTTTATGATTCAATTTGACAGCTGTCCTGAAGTGGGCTTGCTCACGTGTCTGTGGTGAGCTGACCGTTGGCTGGTGGTACAGGATGGTCTCATCAAGCGTAGCTGGGCTCTTCTCCATGTGTTCAAATATCCTCATATCCTCAGTAACTGCTCTGTTCTAGGCATTGATCTCATTAAATTGATAAATTAAAAAATATAAATCTATAAAACCCTGACCTTAAAGAATTCAGAACTAAAAGAAGGAAAGTTATGTATAAATAAGCATTATATTTTTATACAATGGGCACTATGTGAGGAGTTTTTGTGGTATTAGGAGGTATTCCAGAGAGGAATCATGAGTAGATGAGAGGGAAGAATCAGGATTGATTTTGTAAAGGAGGCTACTTAATTCCAGAAATTGTTCTTAAAATATGAGAAATATTTTTCTAGGTCTCTAAGCCAGGGAACAGGATTCCAAGCAGAAAGGACAGTGAGCAAAAGTATGGATGTGTGGAACATATACTATTTATAGAACCAGACACATGAGCTCTGCATTGAACGACGTAAGGTAAGATTGCAAAAGTGGATGAATTATGGGATGCTTTGTAGAAGTAGGACAAATTTGAGTTTTGCTTTAGACATTAAAGTAATGATGAAATAAAAGGAATAATAAATCTTGGAGTCTTCAGGATACAGTCAGTTGCTGAAGTGTGTGCATAATCTAACACACATCTCCAATTTAGCACACCCAAAAGAAGGCTTGATGATTCTTCCAGTCACTTATCCAATCTAAGTCAATGGCACTGCTATTCTTCAAGTGGATAAAGCCAAAATCATGGGCACCATTCTTGATTATTCTCGTTTGTTCACTGCATCCCCTCCTTCAATCCAGCAGTAAGAAAATCCTTTCACATATGAAGAAAAAAGAAAGAGAAGGAGAAGCAAGCAGAGGCAGAGCAGCCTTAACCTTTCCATCACTATACCACTAGTCTCTAGAAAATAAAATAATACACAAATCTTATATTCTGTTACTGAGAATATGGCATTAAGTAAAATTGAAAGTTTCATACATGATGAACCCCTGAGTTCAGTTGTTTGCCATGCTTCATAGGATACAACAGAGTGCTGAACTAGTAATAAGCATACTTGAAATATTTGCTGAAGTGAAATTAGCCGATTCATCACATCATGATGGGGAGATGTAGAGTCTTTGTAGGCTGGTTAATTTTGGCAGTACAGCACTTTGTGAGTTCACCATAATGCTAAACGATTCTAGGGAAAAGAAAGCTTTGACAGACTCACCATGCTTCTGGAGCATCTCAGTTAATTGTTTTGTTGTTGTTAACATTTCAATGAGGGTATTTTCTGTCACTCAGTGCATTCTATTTGCAATTCAATTTATAATTAGTTATATGCATTTCCTCCCTAAAGAGCATTTACTGTTTCTACTCTCTGTAACTTGAATTATATCTGCTTTGTTTTTGATTCTGGTTTCCTGAAAGCTTAGAGATAAAATGAATCACATGACCTATAATGACCAACTTTGAAATCTCTTTCCTTGGTTCTGATGTTATACATTTCACCAATTTATTGAACATCTTTTATTATAAGCCAGTTTAAATTTCTTTAGAGAAGAGATAGTTGTAAACAAATACATTCAATTTTTTGAAGTATAAAAGAAAGTTATGCATAGACTGAAGCTGAAACATATGATTGATTGAAGTAAGGGTTATGTGACAGCTCCCTGATAGTATGCTGCTGACAGATAATGATACTGTGGTTGGTATAGAATGCTCAACAACATCTAATAGGGAAAAAATTAAGCAATATATCACATAATGGCCAAGAGTTTCATGAGAAAAAAAATTGTAAAGTATAAACAGGATGAGAAATATAAACATTTGCTATCTTGCATCTCCTAAACAGGCCAGCAGTCTCCAAGGAAGACTGGCTAGGTTGGGAAGTAGAATTTTCTGGTTAACCAGTCTCAGCTGCCCAGCATAACAGGATCCAGAGGAGTGGGTTCTGCATGAAGTGAGAGACTGCACTTGAAACCACTCCAACTCAGTCCCCAGGAAGCACCTTGACATCCTAGGAAGAAGAAAGATAAGTGACTCAACCCAAGCACTTATGTTAGTGGAGTCATCCCCACATTCGAAGCTGAACACGTAATAGATAAATGAGCCAAACACCATAATAGAGCGCCATTCCCCTACAGATTGGAAGGAGGAATGAACAGTGGAAAAAGTGAATGAAATAGTACAGTAATCTGGGAGGTACTACCAATGAGACTAGAGTTCTTCGCCTTTGGGAGATCCCAAGAAAAGCATTTTGGGAAGTATCTTTCAAGTCCTGTTATTTAACAAGTGGTAGTAAGTCAGCAGAATAAGACAAAGACTGTTAAATGACCTTGCATGGGACTCAGAAGCAGTTAAGTCCTATGGGAAAATTCTAGGGATACATAGAAAAACCTTATGGATCAAAATGATTTCTGATTTCTCAAAAATCCATCATCTCACAGAAACCTACCCTTATCATAAAAATTCTAGTTATGGTCACTAATGGTCTATTATTAGCAAACTTATTTTTTTCATTCTTTCATGCTATATATTCAACAAATATTTATGCGATGCTTAGTAAACTCTAAAAAGTTTTCTCCAGTAATTTTTACAAGGTTTTCTAAGTTTCCTAGTTCTTTTAAATTTCAGCACTCCTGAATATAATGAAAATATGCCTGTATATATTCTAAGAAATGGGGATGAAGAAAGGGGACCTTTCTACCAGCAACTGACAATACAGATACCAGAAGCCGGGACAGAGTCTGATTAATAAAATTAAACCACTTGTAAATCAGTAGTGTAGTGTCAGGTCCTTGAATAGGTTGGACGATTTATTCTAATGAAAGAATGGCAATAAAGAAGCATTTACAACTGAAATGGGGATGGAAGTAATTAAGAGCTCCTTTGAAAACAGAAGGATAAATGAAGGAGTTGGATTGGGCTAATACATTAACAGGAAGGCAAAAAATAGCTGCAGATCATTTATCTTCTTGATAGGCTAACTTTATGGATTTTTTAAGACATCATTATGTTGAAAACACTATTGTAAACATAAATACTTCTTAAAATGACATGATAATGACTCCTGAAATCAGATGTCAAATGTAAAAGTAAGATCATATTTAAAAGTCAATGTAAAACAGAAATTATTTTCATAGTGCCAGATTGAATCTACTTTTTGCAATTGTTAAATGCTATAATACAGAAACAAAGAATGTGAATTTGTTTAGCAATGAGACATCAAGTTTACAAAACTGAATTATTTGAGGGCAGATTTCAAATTTCATTGACTCATGCTTCAGTATTAGCTATTTAGTACAAATCTTACACTCTTTTTTGGGCCAAATCAAATTAATGCCTTAGGCACCTTTAGTACTGTTGTCATAACTCCTTATGTGGGCAGTAATTGTATTGTAGATTTCACTTTTAATTTGTCCATAACCCATAGTTTAAAATAGATCTAAACTTTCCATGAGAAGAAAAATAAAATGTAAATTTTTCAGATTTTTGTAACCACAAATGAAATATCAGGAAACCTCAAGTACTAAAAAACAGATCCAACATTACCTAAGTGGAAAAAAGTGAAAAAAGAAAAAAGAGAAAAAAACAAGGACAAGCAGAAATGCATTGCTTCATTTAAATACAAATTCAAAAGTAGCATTTTCAAATAATACTGGATTTGAGGTTTAAAATACTTTGTTAAAAATCCAGTTTCTCTCTCTCCATTTTTAAGTTCTTCTGTCCATATTTAACATTTCTAAACTGTGAGATTTGAGTTGGCTCTCAACTCATGATATTTGGACTATAGGCTATACTTTTAATATTCTGAATGAATGAATAGAATATTTTCCCATAAATGTTGCAGGGAAAAATGTCATTGCTTCTCATGGGTTCTCAATCTCTTTCCCATGTCTAACTAGTTATTTTGGCCATTGGCATATACACTAAAATGACTCAGGAAACATAGTTCAAAAGTATTACAGCTGAGCTAATAATGGCTTCTGGAATGAGTTGTCAAACATAAACTTGGAGGTAATACAGCCTCACCCACAAGTGCTGATAACGGTGAGAGAGGTAGATCCATAGACAAAGATGTTAGGTTCAGCTACCATAAAAAATGTGAATAAATTCTGGATGTACAAACTTGTGTTCTGTAGCAAAAATAAAATATATTTTTATGTTGATTTTATTTTGAATAAAGGCATCTTAGGGAGAATTCCGAATTATGCATGGTAGTGTGTTTGATGGGAGAAGTTAAGATTTTTAAAGTGGACTAGGGTCAAACTGGACAAGCTTGAGTAGTAGACCAGAGATAGGAGGCATGCTCTTCTCAGTGAACAACTATTGATAAGGATATCCTGCATATGAATATCATTTATAGCATGTACTTCCTCCCAATTTATATTAAAATAATAGCAATGAAGATAAAGTGTCAATGTTGTAGCTACTCTCTGCCTGAGGTATGTTTAGTAAGTTATTATATTTTTCCCTTAAAATCTTTTGAGGTTAAGGTTGTGAGGTTAAGTTAGATTATTTACTTTAAAGGAACTGAGTTTCAGAGAAATTACACATTTTGCTTAATTCATGTGATGAGAGAAACTATTTCTCATTCTGTGCTCCCAAAACATCCTGAAGTGACCCCCAATAGTGTCCATCATTTTAGCACACACCTCAGAATGTAGCTGGAGGCCTAGGGAACAGAGTTTAATAGAGTTACTTTTCATGGAGTAACTAAAACAAAAACAACTTTGGAAATGTAAGAACATACCTATCTTGGCATTTTATTTTATTTTATTTATTTGAAAGAGTTACAGAGAGAGGTAGAGACAGAGAGAGAGGTCTTCTATCCGCTGGTTCACCCCCAAGATGGCCTCAATGGCCGGAGCTGAGGCGACCGGAAGTCAGGAGCTTCTTCCAGGTCTCCCATGCAGGTGCAGAGGCCCAAGGACTTGGGTCATCTTCCACTGCTTTCCCAGGCCATAGCAGAGAGCTGGATCAGAAGAGGAGCAGCTGGGACTAGAACCATTGCCCATATGGGATGCCAGTGCTTCAGGCCAGGGATTTAACCTGCTGTACCACAGGGCTGGCCCCACTATCTTGGCATTGTTAAGATAAAATTTTCATGTATATCAGGAGGTATTTCTCAGTCCTCTTCCTTAGAGAGTTTTTTAACATTGGCTTTGCCTGTTTCTGCTTCTCAAAGACAAAAGGAAGTTTTTACCTGAGTTGATCAATCCTCTCATTACTAAACTGGCATGTAGTCTAGATGCAGAGTTGCATCGAGACTGTTTCCTAAAAATTCTCAGGGTTGAATTAGAAGTGGCTTGTATGCTTCCATTTACTTTATCATCATTTCTGGTGGAGACTCAGTTCTTCATTTTACAATTATAATCAATAGTCCTGCAGTATTATAGTGTACTTTATTGTACTAATTCTACCTATGACTGTACTCTGCTCTCTTTCTTTCTTATTTTGTTGCAATTTCTAGTGGTCAGTAAACGTTTATTGTATGAATGTCTGATGGTTGGAAGAAATATTGCACTCCATAATGCCTTAGCTAATATTTACTTTAGTGTTTAATTTAAACAAAATATTGCTGAGAATTCAATAGAATCTGTATAAGTAAATTTACTTCTTAATTACATGGAGTAATCTTATAAATAAATGTGATTGTCAGTTTGAGTTTTATATTCTTCATTTTTTTAGTTTCTTTTATGAATTCAGCCGAGTTTTCGTTTATATTACATTATCTCAACATTCTTTAGTCTAATACAAATACCAAGAAGTTTGTTTTTCTTTTTTTTAATTTAATTTTTGGGACCACACATAGTTGATATAAATTTTAAGCACTGTAAAAAATTGAGGTTGAAAGTTTCTTTTTGCTAACCAAATAAAAATATTAACATACACCGGGTGGAATTTAACTCAGTCCCTGAAACATAAAATAAGAATAATAACAGTCCTTTCATTACAAGTTTGCATTGAATTTTATGATAATGTTTTTATAGCATCTACTAGGAGCTGGCATATAGTACATATTCCCAAATGGGAGGTATTAGTTTTATAGCATTTATAGCAAAACAGAAAAATAAGTTTAAAAAAAGGGATAGCAAAATATTGGTTTGAAAAAAGCCCTCTGAGTACAGCAGAAAGTCAGGCATGGAAAGAGAAGGAGAGAGAGAAATAAGAGAGAGAGAATGAACCCAGAAAGAATACTCAAAACTGCAGAAAGCACTGAGGTGCTATAGGAGGAATATGGGGAGTATAAACTCAAAAGCATTGAGATAAAACCAAACCAACAAACAAGTCCAACAGGGCATGTTAAAGAGTTTGGACTTCAACCTAAATGCAGTGAGAAGTCACAGGAGGGTTTTTAAGTAGAAGAGTGCATAAGCACATATAAGTTTTTAAAAGATGAATTGGAAATTTATGTAGAAAATTAAAAGAGGAGAGGCAAGAGAAAATGCTAGGTGAAAATTTAAGATGCTCTTGCAATGACCCAAAAGAAGGCAGCATTTATAGGTAAGGTAGCAAGAGGGCATAGACAGGTTTGGTCTATGTTAGAGATAGAGTGGAGAGAAATGGATGGAAAGAGCAAGAGTTGAGAGAAAGAGCAGAACAGGCATCATTCCAAGGGTTTGGGGTTTAGTTACTAGTTGGGCAGTGATGTCCTTTTCTTTCTTTTTTTTTTTAAATTTATTTGACAGATGAAGTTAGACAGTGAAAGACAGAGACAGAGAGAAAGGTCTTCCTTCTGTTGGTTCACTCCCCAAATGGCCACTACGGCTGGAACTATGCCAATCTGAAGCCAGGAGCCAGGTGCTTTCTCCTGGTCTCCCACGCGGGTGCAGGGACCCAAGCACTTGGGCCATGCTCCACTGCACTCCCGGGCCACAGTAGAGAGCTGGACTGGAAGAGGAGCAACTGGAACTAGAACCTGGCGTCCATATGGGATGCCGGCACCGCAGGTGGAGGATTAACCAAGTGAGCCACAGCGCCGGCCCTAGTTTTGATATCCTTTTCTAATAAAGGAGTAAATTTGATAATAGGTACCCGGTATTGATATTGTTGTATGTGTTCAACAAATAAAATAACTGCTTTTAGATTAAATCCTATTTATCTTTTATTTCATGCCACAAAAATGTTTCTTCAACTTCTGGCCTGCCATCTTGAAATCAACCAAAGACTACCAGGAGATTCTGAATCCAGAATCCACTGTGATGCTGGCATTTCATATGAGTGCCTGTTGAAATCGCGGCTGCTTGACTTCCAATCCAGCTCCCTGATAATGCACCTGGGGAAGCAAAGATGACCTGAGTGCTTGGGCCTCTGCCAACCCAGGTGGGAGACCCAGATGGAGTTCCAGCCTCAAGGCTTTGGCTTGGCTCAGTCCCATTGTGGCCATTTAGGGAGTGGACCAGTAGGCACAAAATCTCTTTCCCTCTGTCTCTTCCTCTCTCTAACTCTACCTTTCAAGTAAACCATTAAATAAATCTTCAAAAAATTAAAAATCTAAAATACTATAATGATGAAAGGTAAAGTTTTATATATGTTCACTCATATAGTTTATAGTTATAAAAACTTGATAGATAACATTGTTTCAGAAGAAAACAATTTAAGAATTATTTTAAAATAATTAAAGGATAAAATATTAAAGTAAATTGCAAAGAAATAAATTTAGTTTAAAAGAAAGTCCAAAAGATAATAGCTAGTCAACTTCAAAAGGTGACATTCCTCATAGAGAGAAACATGTTGCAGAAAACATCACCATATTTTCCTTATAAGATTGACAGTTCATTGTGGCTCTGCAGTTGAAAACATGTCCTGAATTATAAGAGTCACCCCTTATTAAGCTCACCCCTTATTACAAACTGGTTTTTCTGATGTTTCCAATTACATGGAGCATCATGAATATAAGAGGATACAAAGTTAATGGAAAATATGAAAGTGAAATATAAGTTTATTTTGCTACAGAAAAAATGTTGGCATCAATGAATAGTTTTTTCACAACATGACTTGAATGAATTTTCTGATGTTCTAACCTATGTCTTTGAGAGGGTCTCCCCAGTTTTCAAGAGTGGAGGGCCTGCTGCCTGCCTGCAGGCCTTGACTTGCCTCCAAATCCTCTACTTTGAACATATTCCTGTGGTACTGAATAGGGTTTTCAAGAGCTGTAGATTTCAGATGGGCTGTTTTCAAGATTTGTGTATTTGGAAGCAGAATCAGACAAACCTCTCAGTTGTCACTGCAAAAATTTTGTTTTCTTTGAGAATCTGAACTAAAACAATGACTAAATATTTAAATGCCTGTCAAAAATTTTCTCCTATGACAAATATGATGTTACATAAATGTATATAAAATAAATATTATTGGTTTTCTTGGGGTAACACCAGTATGTTTTCAATATTGGACATATTGACATATTGATCCTAAAAATTTTGAAAAATGAGATAAGCTGCAAACAAGATGAAAAGGTGAAATTTCAAAGCTTACAAGTATAGCTTCAAGTCAGTAATTATCTTGGAATCCCTGGACATTTATAACTGACTGTCTTCCTTTGGGAATTCCATTTTCCCCATACACTTTACGAATATTAGCTCTCCAATACTGTACTAGGGTCAACCTGTAAAACCAGTGAAAGGGTAGGCATTTTGTATTGAGCCAACTCACTAACAGGTGAAATAATCAGATGACAAGAGTATTCAAGTAGTGAAAATGAAAGGAACTCTGAAGTGAATAATCAACAAGATAACTGCTATCATTCTTGACATTTCCAATTTTTAGACTCAAGGGGGCACCAATTAATACCAGAAAATAAAATTTAAAGACCCACTTAAAGGATATTATATGGTAATGAAAAGACTTGTTATGGAGCCCAGATTACCAGTAGCCTCATGACCCAAAACAAGATGACAGCCATTATCCTGATATTATACCTCATGCAATTAACGGAAGTACCAATTAGTCCCTAGAAATGGCAAATCAGGTGTACTTTCAGCTTTTAAATAGCTGAATGAATTGGAAAAGACAGAGAAAGAAGTGAGACATTGCAGCATAAAGCGGACTTAGACATAAAACAGATTCTTATTACAATTTTGTAAAATGAGAACCAGTTTTGAAAAGGACGATTTTAACAAGTTAACAAAAAAAGTTCCTGGTAACCTATTCTATGATCCTGCATCTCAATGGCTTCCTTTTCCATGTAAATTTTGACCTCATTTTATAAAAAGAAATTTAATTTCTGTTATGTGAGTTTGGTTTCAGCTCACTAGTTATACTATGACATTTCTGTGGTGGAGATACTGTCAGGATCTCCCGCTTCAGGAACTGGCTGGGTTACTGCGAAGGAAGAGTCGAAGAGACTGAGGAAGGTCAAGCTAAACACACTTTATTGATACTCTAGGCGACTAGGAGGAGAGATCGCTCAAGCCCACTCCTGCGGGCACTAGGCGCTAGGGACCAGGAACTTCTACCCACAGGCACTAGGCACTATGGACCAGGGAGAGAGAGGCTGAGCAACCTCTGGTTTACAGCATCTGAGGGTCCTCTTATATACAGTTTCTAGAGGCTAGCCCTGCCCACATTCTGACCTCCCAGGGTCCTGTAGTCATGGCAACGACAGTTTGTGGTTAGGCCCTCTAGTTAGGCCATCCGTTTTCAAATCTTACCAGCTAGGGTTGTTACCTTTCTACTTTTCTTTCAAGCTGCTCTACTGTGCAGTTACTTTCTTTCAAAGGGTGCTACAGTTACTTTGTTTCAAATGGCGCTACAATGACTTTCTCCATGAATGGTTCCCTAACAGATACCATATTCTGAATCTAAAACAATGACAAAACTTAGTGAGATGCTATCACACCATATTATAATGCTACTGGGTTATTAATTGGTGAGGATATATTAATCAAGATAAGTCAGCTGCTAAAAAATATCACAAATTTTAGCGGCTTATTACATAGAATTTTTTCTTCACTTCCACCATCATCTATGGTAGGGGAATTTCACGTGATATATATTTTAAACATGGAATTTCAAAGATTTGCTGGTTCATTCATAAATAATGCAGAGGAATCAAGGACAGCCCCAATTTTTGGACATGGCCAACTTGGAGGATGATGCTATTAATTACTGAAGTGATAATTTGCAGGCAGGGGGCAAGGATCCAGATTGGAGTCTCTTGTTGTCAGGATGGGAGTGTCACAGAACTAACAATTTCACCAATGAGCCACCAAGCACAGACTCATCATAGTGTACTCAATGATAGAATTCCTTTTGTTGTTTACATATTTTGTTCCTCTGTGCTGCATTCCCCCTTTTATTTTTCCAGATCTACCTTCTGCGTTATTACTTTAGTAGTAGGTTTTTTAGAATGTGCTGCTGCCTAATGTTGTACTATATTTATAACTTTATTCACAATAGTTTTATATTTTAAAGTAATATATATGTGTCTTTCAAGTCTGTATGAACATTTTTATGATTTCTTATTCTACTATTCTACTTTAGTTTTCCATATTTATCTCTTTAAACAATTTAATATTATTTTTAGGAATTCTGAGTCTGATAATTTTAATGACTGACATCTTTGTTGATCTCATTGGGATTCTTTCAATTAAGGTGTTTTGTTTCTTTATTGCATGCACAATTCCTATCCTGTGAACTGATGATTTTGACATCTTGGTTAAGGATGTGAATTTCTTCAGAGGAGACTGTGTTTTCTTCTGCCATGTGCCTCGGGTCACGATCAGCTTAGTACTTCTCTAAAATAAATTTTCTTTTTAAATTATTTCAGTTTAGGCCAGCACCATGGCTCACTTGGCTAATCCTCCGCCTGTGGTGCCGGCACCCTGGGTTCTAGTCCCGGTTGGGGTGCCAGTACTAGTCCCGGTTGCTCCTCTTCCAGTCCAGCTCTCTGCTGTGGCCCAGGAGGGCAGTGGAGGATGACCCAAGTGCTTGGGCCTTACACCCGCATTGGAGACCAGGAGGAAGCACCTGGCTCCTGCCTTCGGATCGGCGCAGCGCGTAGCGGCTATTAGGGGAGTGAACCAAGTAAAGGAAGACCTTTCATTTGTCTCTCTCTCTCTCTCACTAACTATAACTTTACCTGTCAAATAAAAAAAAAATTATTTTAGTTTAAGTAACAAACATAAATTCAGATAGTGAACACTGATAAAGACTAAATAGACTTTTTGAGACCTACTTTCGTTCTTCTTACTCTTCATCCTTCTTGTTTTTCTTTTTTTACCTCAAGATATGGAAAGAGCGGTGGAGATCCCCAGTAGGAATTCGTGTCTGCATCTCGAATTAGTTACCCCATATTGGTTACACTCTGGGTTTTCTCTTGTTTATGCTCCATGGGACTTTGAAAACCAAATTCAGAGTTACTGAGTGTTGAAAACTGACCTGAACTCAAAAGCCAGCTTTGGTAGCACTGCTCTCTATCTCTGTCTGGTCTCATTTTGAATTTGGCAATGAAGATGCAGACTCTAGCAACTAATGTCTGGATGTTTTCTTTAGCAAGCTCATCTGGAATGGATGGAGAAGGCAGTTCACCGTGTTTCCAAAAGGAAAATGGGAATGGCAAGAAATTCATGATGAATGTAATTTTTAAAAAAAAAAAAACTAGGAGGTTTAAAATATAGAAACCCACTTTATTTGGAATTTTAGAAGATTTTAAAAGTGGAAAATTTTGTATTACTTGGGGAAAGATTAACAAACTAAATCCATATAGTTTGTGCTGGAAAAAGCAGTGGTTTTGTGCAACTAAAAAGAAAATGTCAATTGAGATCCAGGGATGATTGCTAATATAAAATCAGCAGAGTTGTTATTGCTTTTCTGTTGTCATTGCTGCTGCTGCTGTTATTGTTATTTAACTACAGAAAAATGCAGGACCAGGCCCGAAACTTGAAACATTATCAATTAAATTTTCTCATTAGCTATATTTGGTTCCTTAATTGGCCTTTTTGACTGTGTAATTTCAAGTGATAATTATTTGTGGCACTAGCCCATTCCTATATCAGTGTTATCTCTTAATTAATTCAAGAAATTGACTTAACATTTTTTTCCATCTTCAGACAGAGAAGCAATTTGTGAGTTACCATTCTTAGACAGCACAGTCAGCAGCACTTTGAAAAATGACAGCAAGAAAGTCCAATCTCACTGACTTAAGCCACAATAGCATTGATGATAATCTTGGAGAGCCTTGCTAAGGAAGAATTGTACACATTTGCTGTGAAACAGAACAACATGGAATTATAGACTAGAGGATGAGAGAAACATGACAAAAATAGAGAAGATATTAATTCATTTTCAGGAGAAGCTTCTCCCATCTCAAGCAATACAGAATTGTACTTGGCTAAAGCATTGTGTTTTCGCTGAATATTTTGGTTTCAGCAGAAAGCTAGCAGTGATTGCTTTGCAACCTGGTGTTTTCCACCGAGTGGCTGTAAGCAGCATAAGGAGGAAGCAATGTTTCAGTGCCAATAATTTTCCTAACTTGAAGACGAATTTCTCCTCCTCAAAGAAAAAGGGAAACTATTAAGGAGAAAAAAATATGGTCATCCAGGAAAGAACTCAGAAGTTGCAATTCAGTCGCCATAACTTTCAGCTTTATCTCAGAAGCTACTTCCTTTACTAAAAGGACCACAAGGACCCCCTCCCCCAATCTTTCCCAATTCATGACTCAGAGTTCTGTTCTTTTTTTTTTTTTTCTTTATATAAAGGGAACAAATGTCATGTATTTCATATATACACTTTTAAGGGCATAATGCTACTTCCCACCACCCCCATCATCCTTCCCACCCTCCCACATCCTCCTTTTTTTTCTTTTAATTTTTACAATGACATATTTTCAATTTACTTTATAATCACAAGCTTAACCCTCCATTAAATAAAGAATCCATCAAACAGTAAGTAGAGCAAACTTTGCTCCTCAAATTTATAGACAAGGGTTATAAACAATAATCAAATCTCAATCTTCCTCAACAAAATGAATGCAACTGGAGACCATTCTGTTTAGTGAAATAAGCCAGTCCTCAGAAGATAAATATATGTTTTTCTCTATTTGTGTTAACTAATATACAGAACACAAAAAGATGTAATATATTGAGCAAAATTGACACTTTTCTTTTTTTAAAAAATATTTATTTTTATTTATTTGAAAGCAGAGATGCAGAGAGAGAAAGAGAGAAAGATCTCCCATCTGCTGGGTTACTCCCCAAATGGATGGAATGATTAAAGCTGGACCAGACCAAAGCCAGGAGCCAGGTGTTCCATACAGGTCTCCCATGTGGGTGGCAGAGGCCCAGCATCTTTTGCTGCTTTTCTAGGCTCACTAGCAGGGGCCAGATGGGAAATGGAGCAGCCAGGACTCGAACTGGCACCCATATGAGATGGTGACACTGCAGATGGCAGCTTAACCTTCTAGGCCACAGGCGCTGGTACCAACACTTCTCTTGTATCCACTCTTTGAGTTCCTTTATGGGCCACCCAGTACCATTAGGGACACAACTGTTTATGCAGATGCTAAATTTGCTGTAGTGAAGGATGTGCCTATGAATTTCTCAAAGAAGTATTGTGGGGAGTTGTGCTTCAGACCTACTTATTCTGGTCAAAGAAGTCCTGGTTGCTGCAGACTATCCAGAAAAAGATGTCCTCTGGGCATACGGGGAATCAAGAATACCCCCTATCCCCTCTGCTGTCTGCTCAACCTAGATCATGGAATAATAAATAAGAAAAAGTTCATACATAATACTAATGAAATCAGAAAAGACCCCCTAAAATTTACCCTGAAATGTGGCCCCTTAAAGTTCCATAGAAATGCTAAACGGGTTGCCACATGCGCTACCGGAATTTGGGGTGCCTTAAGATTTCACCATGGACTTATTACTAAATCCCCAATATTAATAAGCCCGAGAGGGTTCTTGCCTAATATTTAGAGAAGAATTCTAAATACCAGCACAGATAAACAAGGCAGCATGGTACATTTTAAGCTTTTATTTAGTAAGAAAGATGCATAAGAGAGTGAGAGCTTTATTTAGGGGAGAGAAGTGAATAGGGGTTCATACCAAGCACCAGGAACCAGCCATGTGGAAGAGCATCTAGGCCAGGAAGCCTAGAGCACATGGCCCGAAGGTAGGGGCTACAGCAAGACCTGTCCTGGCAAGAGGCCAGGGAAGAAGAACTGGGCCTGGGCACACTGTGCCCTAGGCTTTTAACCCACTCCAAAAGGGAGTGGTTAATTAACCTGATTGGCTGGTGGGCACCCAGGTGTGGCCAGGTAGGGGAATGAGGCCACACAGGGACGTGGTCTTCCAGTTCACAAATCTGACCTATTTTAACCTGTATGCCTGCCTACTTCACTAACATCATGCATAGATATATTTTAGACACATTTCATAAAATCATGAGTAGAATAAAAATTAAGACTGAATGGGAATAAAGTTTCAGTATAGTAAGGAAAAATTATGTGTACTTACTGGAAAACAAAGACTGAACTTAACCATTATTAACACAAGAAGCAATTTGATATGAAGAACAATACAACACAATCAATGGAAATATTATTAATTAAAATATAGAGCTTAGAAAGTAGATGTTGGCAAAATAAGAATAGAGTAAGTTCATTTTAGCCACTCAGTTTTAATTCCCATAAATACATTTTCACACAAAACTTGAAGGACCAATATGAAGACTATTTGCCTACATGAAAATGTTGTTTTTTGGTTCTAAGATTGAATATTGTCATTATATAAATTAGATTTCCCACATATAAATTTATAAATTGTACTCAATTTTAATCCAAGAAATTTTCTTGTTCTTGAACCTGAATACAATTCTAATGTTTAGCCTGAATTACACAGTTTATAACAGCCAAACAAATTTTGAAAAAATACTAGTAAATGTTTTAAAATTCTATATAAAATGTATCTTTTCAAAGATTTAGCTCAGTAGAACAAAATGACGCAAGAATAGATAAACTAATACAGAGAAAATAAATAAAAACCATTACATACATATGTACTTTACACACTTATAGGAATACTAATCAGACTGGTCTAATGTTTGCCTCAGCTTGACTGGAGACAGGCATTTTTCCGACTCTAGGCCCTTGACCTCCCTTTTCTTAGAGTGATTTGTAAATTCTTTCTCTGCCCTTTTGAGATGTAAATCTTTTTAAAAACCTCCTGTAGGATTTACACCCAGAACTCTCCCAAGGACCCAGCTTTGAAATATAATCCCAACAATAAAATGTCCTTAACCTCCAGTCTCTGTGGAGGGTGAGAGTTGAACTTCCCTGGGTACCTTGTTCAAATTGTAAAACTACCTGCTATTAGGTAGATAAGGGAAAGTGTGCTTTTCCTTTGTGTAAAGCCAATTAGCATGCACACACAGACACACATACACACACATGGCCTAAGGCATAGCAAAGGAGCATGAAGGGCCTAACCTGACCTTTGTTTCAGCATAGTTGAGATCAGACTGAATCCTCTCCTTTGTTTCTCTTCCTTACTATAGCAGCTGTGAATGAAATCTTTCCTGCCTTTTTAACTATATGGTCCAATTTGCTTTGATAATATCATATTACTTTCTACAAAACACCCGCACATTTTTACATAAATTATTAAACTCACTTCATTTGATCTTACCTTGATTTTTCAAATTAGAAAATAGTTATTGCTAGTTAACATTATTTCTTCTTCGTTTCTGTATCATTAATCTTCCTCTTGCATCCTGTAAAGGTTCTCTAAACCCTGCTGGGGTTGATAATTGCAAAGGCTAAGTAAAATCTTATTTGCAAAATTTTGCAAGTGAAAAACTAGTGCCAAGCTATCTTTTTTTTTTAAAGAGTTTCTCATCCTCTTCCTTGTTTTTCTTTAATAAAGTCTACACTATGTTAGGACTTTCAGAGGTTTAATTTTGCTCTCTGACTTGGATGTGATGTAAAGTGGTATGAAATTAGTTGGCCAACATCTTGAAAGATTAGTCTGACCACGTTATGCACATAATTAGAACTAATTGAATTAGTCCCACTCCTAGCAAAGAAGTAAAATCAATATTATAATTAAAACTGCATTTCTGTATAATTGGATTTTCAAATGAAACCTGGAAAAGGGGGAAGAATGGAGAGTGTTGCTTATGTGTAGAAATAATTAATATTTGTACTAAGTTTATATCTTTAAAATAATCCTGTAGGGATTTGTGACAATATCCTGAATTTCATTAGCCTGAGTTGATTGCAGGGGCTCCTCACTCTAATCCTTAAAGAAGCCATTCTTACAGACAGAGCTGCCTGGCCAACTGACTCCCTTCTTACCATCTCGAACAGTTAACCCAAATTCAGCATTATGGTTTTCAGTAACTACTTTATTGCATGTGCTTGTTGAAAAGCTTTTCTCAGATTTTTTTTTCTAGATCAAAAGTCCTGAACAGGACTGGGCAGCTTACTAGTGGATCTACTAGTTCTTTCGCTGGAACTCACTGACTTTCCCTCAAGTAGTTTTTGTTACAATTTCATATGTAGATGAAATTCCTTTTTATTTTGTGTGATGTTAGAAAACACTCACAATTTATTTAAGAGTAGTGACTTGATTGGGGCCACATTGCGCCACTTCCCATGGACCCTCTCACTGAACTTAGTGATTTACAAAGTTGGATAAATTAACACTTGTAGATGTGCTTTCCTATGTAAGGAAGACTGAGCCCTAGGCTGGGAGGTGAGAGAAAACAGAGATAAATTAGACTCAGTTTCAAAAAGTTCTCTTTACTTAGGGATAGCATGTGTTATACACACACACACACACACACAATAAAGAACAAGACAACACAGTGTAGGTCCTGTGCCAAATGAGTGGCTTAGATCTATGTGATAAAGAGGAGACAGAAGACCCCGTTCAAGTCACACACACACACACACACATACACACAGAGAATTTGATAATTTTGTTTCCTTGGTATGTAAATCACTTAATCTGTTTAGGCATTATGTTTCTCAATTCTAATATGAAAATGTTGAATTAGATTAGGAAGTTCCTTCCTATTCTGAAATTCAGTGAGATTTGAAACAGTGAGATTATACTTTGGAAAGGCAGTGCTCACAGATGGCTACATGAGGGGGTAGGAAACCTGAACTACATGCTGAAAGTGTAAGAGGGTGCTATTAGGGGCTGGCGCTGTGGCACAGTGGGTTAATGCCCTGGCCTGAAGCACTGGCATCCCATATGGGTGCTGGTTCTAGTCCCAGCTGCTCCTCTTCTGATTCAGCTCTCTGCTATGGCCTGGGAAAGCAGTAGAAGATGGCCCAAGTCCTTGGGCCCCTGCACCCGCATTGGAGACCCAGCTCCTGGCTCCTGGCTCCTGGCTTTGGATTGGCCCAGCTCCGGCCATTGCGCCCAACTGGGGAGTGAACCAGAGGATGGAAGACCTCTCTCTCTCTCTCTGCCTCTCCTCTCTCTGTATAACTCTGACTTTCAAATAAATAAATAAATAAATATTTTTTTAAAAAGAGGGTGTTATTAAAAAAGGGTTAAAAATCATGGGCAAAGATAGAGTCACGGTGTCTGTTTGGTTCACTTCTGTGTCCTCAAGGCTGGCCACAGTACCCAACACACACCAATCAGTGCATAATAGCTCCTTAGTTTCTGAATAAATGAAAGCACTGGGAGATGCTTCACTACTCTCAGATGGCAGGACATCTGGAAAACCACATTCTGTAGAAATTTAAATACTCTGAATACTAGAAATCGAATGAACAAATTTGTAAAAAGATTTCTTTCTTCAGTGCCTTCTAATGAGTAAAAGTGAGCATCTTACATCTGTATCCCAAATTGTTCCAATTGTCATGTCAAAAGCTAATTTTGAAATGACCAGGGTTATACTATTAATCAAATGGCAAAATTCTGGACCAAATTATTAAATTCCTTTGTTGATGTCAGTTGCTAACAGAGGTTACTTCTCTCAACTTGTTTTAAACTTAACTGCAACATGTACTTGAGTCCCCCCCCCCCCACCAATGTTATTCTGCAATATTCTTTACTTGAATTTTGCATTTCCACTGCAATGGTTCAACTACTCAGTCTTAAGACCAAATTCTTACTTAAATTATTATGAACATGTTCTGAAATGTACCTAATGCCCAGGAAACACTCAAAACCCCAGCCCCTTATCCTTATATTCTTGTTTATGCTTTATTTGCTCTTCTGACCATGTCTTCAGTGTGCTCTTTACCAATTGTTCCCAGGATGTGTTTTGAATACTGGAAGAAGAGATAGATTGTTTTGATTTCTCCTGAGCTTGTTGAAGTTCTATTGCCAAAAATAATAGCATGCTGAATGGAATCTTCGCATGCATAATACACTTCTTGGTAATAGATAAATTGTTTCTCTATCATTTTCTCTTTGAATTTTATGTTGGATCAGTTTTTAACTTGGAGACCATTCTCTTTTGAGTAATTCTTTTTCAATGTGTCACACCTTGAGATTTATTGCACTAATACATCATCAGAGTGGCAGCTGGCCCTGATGATGTATAGCTTAATACATCATCAAAGCAATTTCTCATTCAGGTTACATATTACATAGGAGTGTTAGTGCTTGTATTTTTAAAAATATAATTTTTATATTGCAATAAATAAAGTAAGCTTTAAGAAAATTTCCACAACTATTAGATTTGTCCCAAATCTAGATGGCAAATAAAATTAGCATTGGGTTCCAATAATAACAGCACCAATTTTTCTCTGCATAGCTACAATATCTTACTTATAAGCCTTGTTGTTTAAATAGGAAATACATATCTGGTTAAAAAAATTAAAAAGTGTAATAATACATACAGCAAAGACTACATCTTTCTGTCCAAATATGACAGCTACCCAAGAACCCTCTGCAGAGGAAAAAAATATACCAAGACTTCGATAGATATGTAAGAATGTATGTCTATCTATGCATGTATCATTGTGTTTTTCCTTTAAGTACAACCTCAGAGGGGCAAACATACCATTCTGCATCTTCCCCCACCCCAGTTAAAAGTATAAATATGATCTTGCTTCATGTGGAAACATAGGATTGTCTGGTTCTTTTTAGTGATAACATATTTTCATATTTCATATTTATTAAATGTCTGTTTTTTCTAGTATCTTGCTGCTGTGTGAAGTGCTACAATAAACATTCTGTCCAACACCTTGTATTTTACAAAATTTGTATTATACAGAGTTTCTAGTTTTCTGGGTAAGTGTTTTATACATACTACTTTTTATAATTGTTGCTGAAATTAACCTGATAATACTTTAAAGAATTTAAACTACATGAACAAGATACAAAAGTTCATAAGCAATACATAATTGTCTTCATAACAATGTCATGAAAATTGTGGTCACAAAACCAAAATTTTAGCATGAACTTGTGCAGATATTTTTCATATTTTTTAAAGATGTATTTATTTATTTGAAAGGCAGAGTTACAGAGAGGCAGAGACAGAGAGAGAGACAGAGTGAGAGAGAGGTCTTCCATCCTCTGTTCATTCCCCAAATGTCAGCAACGCCTAGAGCTGTGCCGATCCAAAGCCACGAGCCAGGAGCTTCTTCTGAGTCTCCCACACAGGTGCAGGGGTCCTTGGACTTGGGCCATCTTCTACTGTTTTCTCAGGCCGAAAGAGAGAGCTGGATTGGAAGTGGAGCAGCCTTTACTGGAACAGGCACCCATATGGGATGCCGGCCCTGCAGGTGGCAGCTCTACCCACTATGCCACAGCACCAGCCCCTTTTTCATCTCTTTAAAACATTTTTTCCTCTAGATATTTCCATCACATTTTCCCTAGTACCAGTACCCATATACTTTTAGTTACTATAACTTTCAAAATGTTTTTGGAGCTGGTAAACTATTCCTCACTTATTTCCAGATTTGTTCTAGTGAGATTTCTTGCAATACTTTTTCCATATGTGCATTAAAACTTGTTTGTTTAGCAACAATAAAAGCATATTTATTTGCTGCAGCCAGTGAAATTTAAAAACCAACTTTGGAAAAATTGGCTTATCTATGATAATAGTTTTTTTCTATCTAAAAGTATTTAATAAGTAAAATAATTATTAAATAAGTTTTTAGGGTTCTCTTTTCTAAAGGTAGATCATACATATTTTTAAAGGTTATTATCAATTAAATTTATCAGAGTTATCATTTTCAAGATTTTTTCCCTTTCAATATGTTTTAGCAGGTATTGCTATTATATAAAGAGACTACTTACTTCATTATATTAATTTTGTATTCAGTTATTTTACTGAATGATCTTATGTTCATAACCATGTTTTATAGGATTCTGTGAGTTTTCTTAAAGTCATAACATCATATGCAAATAACACTTCTCCTACTTCCATTTTTTGTTCTATTTATTTGTTGTTCCTAAATTTCTTAAACTGTGTTTGATAATTACAAGTAAAGAAAGGCATTCTCCTGCTGTAATATTTCTGATTTCCCCCATTGAATATGATGCTGACTTTTGATTGGGAGCATCTCCTGCTACTCTCCTATTGTTATCTCTGTATACTAAATGATATTAATTTTTGACAAAATAACCATTTTTCCTTATCTTCTGGAGAAATTCCAAACTAGAATGTGAACAAAATAAAATGGCTAGAAGGGAAATGGAAATTACTTTTAGGTTTTCATCATTATATGATATGGAGGTATCACATACTGTTATGACAGCATAGTATTCTTCAGATATCCTTTTATAAACTTAATTAAGGATGACTCATTTTTTCTTAAAAAGGATGTTAATATTTTTACTTGAAATCTTTAATCATGTGAATCTTACCAAATATGAAAAAATATCTGAATTTTACTTTAGAGGTAGACTACAATTGAATGGAAGGGAAAAAGAAGAATGGAGAGGAGTTGGGGAGTATATTACATGGGCAGGCATTTGCCCTAGTAGTAGAAGTGCCTCTTGGGTTGACTGTATTGGAATGTAGGGATTCCAGTCCTGCTCTGCCCTCAATCACAGCTTCCTGCTGATGCAGACCCAAGGAAGCAGCAGATGGATGACCCAGGTGCTTGAGCTTCTGCCATGTACATGGGAGATCAGGACTGATTTCCTGGCCAAGACTTGGCTATTGAAAGCATTCGGAGAGGAGTTGGCAGATGAGTGTTCTGCCTGTCTGTGTCTCTATTTCTCTCTCTGCCTCTCAAATAAATAAAAGGGAATATAATACAAAAGAATGGGGGCTAAAATCACAATGTCATCACAATAAATGCAGAAAATAACTTGTTGAAATTCAAAACATTTTCATGATAAAAATTCTCACTGAATTGGATATCGAAGGAGCTGATTTCTGCACAGTGAAGACCATGTAGGGTTAACTCCCAACTAACATTGCATCCAGTGGTGGAAATCTGAGTTTTTCCTATTAGAGCAGGAACAAGGCAAGGATGTTTATTCTTGCTAAGTCTATTCAATATACTGAAATTCCTAGCCACAGAAGTTAGGGAAGTAAAAGCAATTGAAGGTTTTTAAATTTTAAAGGATGAAGTAAAAGTATCTCTTCTCAAAACTGCTTTTGGCTATTGATTTATGAGACTATGCATAAAACATTATCTTATATACAGAAATAGCTAAAGATTCCTCAAAAAACTGTTAGAACTAAAAATGAATTCAGTAAAATTTCAGGAAACAATATCAACACACAAAATATCAGTCACATTTCTGTATTCTAACAACAAAGTATTACAATAAGTAATTCAGAAAATGATCCCATTTATAATGTAAAATATAACAAAACGCTTTGTATAAGCTTAACCACGGAGATAAAAGACTTACACTAAAAGCTGGAGAATACTCATAAAGACATTAAAGAAGGCACAAATAAGATGTAAAGACGTACTGTATTCATGGCTTTGAAGAATTAATATTGTTAAATATCTGCACTATACAACAACACAATATACAGATTTGATACAATTCCTAGCAAAATTCCAATGGCCATTTAAAAATAAAAAAAAAGATCCTAAATTTTCATTTTGAACCACAAAAGACCCTGAGTAAGCCAGAGAAATTTTCAAGCAAGAAGAACAAAGCTGGAGGTATCACAGTTCTTGATTTCAAAATGTATTACCAAATTATAGAGTAAGCAAAACAATATGGTACTGGTGTGAAGAGAAATATAGAGAACAATGGAACATCATAAAAAGCCTATACAGTAAATTATCTTCAACAAAGATATCAAAAATACATAATGGAAAAAGAAACATTTATCCAAAAATAATGTTGGAAAACTGGATATCTACATAAAAAAGACAGAAACTGAACTCTTACCTTTCACCATACACAAAAATCTACTCAAAAATTGGTTGAAGACATAAGTGTGAAACAAGTAATCAATAAGCTCTTAGAAAAAAATAGGAAAAATTCTTCTGGATGTAGGTGTTTGCAGTGATTTCTTGAACATGACTCAAAAAACAAAGGAAACAAAAGAAAAAACAGATTAGTGATAGTACAACAAGCAATATCTCCTGCACAGCTAAGGAGACAAGTAAATGAGAAAGTAATCTACTACATGGAATAAATATTTGAAAATATTGTGTATCAAAAAAGGTTAATATTAAAATGCAAATTGAATTCATTCAATTATATAGAGGAAAACAAATAACTTTATTGAAAAATGAAGTAACTGAATAGTTCTTTTTGATGTTTGCATAGATGATATGCAAATGGCCAACAAATAAAATGTTACTCAGCATCACTAATTATCAAGGACATGCAAATCAAAATCACAATGAAGTATTATTTTGCACCTGTTAAGATGGTTTTTACAATAAAAAAGTAACAAAATTTGGAGAAAAATGGAAAATATGGAGAAAAGTTAACTCTTGTGCACTGTTGGTGAAACACAAAATGATATAGTGCTGGAAGTTTAAGAAAGGAGAAAGAAATAAAGTGTATCATAATTTGAAAAGAGTAAGTCAAATAATTATCCATGCTTGCAGATGACACAGTGTTGTACAGGGAAAACCTAAACATTCGACCAAAAAGCTGTTAGAATTTATAAATCAATTCAGTAAAGCTGCAGGTTACAAAACAAACATACAAAAACATTAGCTTTTTTGTATGTTAATGATAAACTCACAGAAAGATAACTCAAGAAAGAAATTTCATTCACAATAGCCACAAAATTCAAATACTTAGGAATAAATTTGACCAAAGAAGTGTAAGATCTCTACAAGGAAAATTATCAAACATTAATGAAAGAAATCATCAATTACACACAAAGAATGGAAAGATATTCCTTGCTTGTGGATTGGAAGAATAAATATAATTAAAACATCTATTCTACCTAAAGCAATTTACAGATTCAAGGCAATCCCTATCACAATACCAATGGAATTGTTTACATGGTAAATAAGAAAAAACAATCCTATGATTCATGTTTTATGGCATAAAATGACATGGTTGTTGCCAGCACTTTGGTGCAGTACGTTAAAGCCACAGTATGTAGTGCAGACATCCAATATGGACACAAGCTTGAATCTTGGCTGTTCCACCTCCCATCCAGGTTCCTGCAATTGTGCCAGGGAAAGCAGTGAAGAATGGCCGAAGTCATCTGGCTACAAATTCCTTGGTTTCCTCTTTTAATATTTGTCATTTCCTTTAACACTTAACTGTAAACATAAATCCACAAACAGCAGCAGGGTTTTTTTTTTTTTTTTTAAGATTCATTTATTTGAAAGGCAGTCACACACACACACACACACACAGAAAGAGAGAGAGAGAGACAGAGAGAGAGAGAGAGAGAGAGAAGATATTCTATCCACTGGGTCATTCTACAAATGGCCACAACTGCAGGGGCTGGGCCAGGCTGAAGCCAGGAGCCAGGAGCATCTTTGGGTATCCCATGTGAGGGCAGGGGTTCAAGGACTTGGGCCATGTTCCACTGCTATCCCATACACATTATCAGGGAGCTGGATTGAAAGTGGAGCAGCCAAGACTCCGCTGGCTTCTCAGGTGGTAGCGTAACCCGTTATACTACAATAGAGGCCCCAGTATATGTTTTTTTTTTTTTTAACTTTTATTTAATAAATATAAATTTCCAAAGTACAGGTTTTGGATTACAGTGGCTTTTTCCCCTCATAAACTCCCTCCCACCTGCAACCATCCCATCTCCTGCTCCCTCTCCCATCCCATTCACATCAAGATTAATTTTCAATTATCTTTATACACCGAAGATCAATTTAGTATATATTAAGTAAATATTTCAACAGTTTGCACTCACACAGAAACACAAAGTGAAAAGTACTGCTTGAGTACTAGTTATACCGTTAATTTGCATAGTACAACACATTAAGGACAAAGATCCTACATGGGGAGTAAGTGCACAGTGACTCCTCTTGTAGATTTAACACTTGACATTCTTGTTTATGGCATCAGTAATCACCATAGGCTCTTGTCATCGGTTGCCAAAGCTATGGAAGCCTTTTGAGCTCGCCAACTCCGATCTTATTTCGACAAGGTCATAGTCAAAGTGGAAGTTCTCTCCTCCATTCAGAGAAAGGTACTGCCTTCTTTGATGGCCCGTTCATTCCACTGGGATCTCACAGAGATTTTCCATTTAAGTCTTTTTTTTTTTTTTTTTTTTTTTTTTTTTTTTTTTTTTTTTTTTTTTTTTTTTGCCACAGTGTCCTGGCTTTCCATGCCTGAAATACCCTCATGGGCTTTTTAGCCAGATCCGAATGCCTTAAGGGCAGATTCTGAGGCCAGAGTGCTGTTTAGGACATCTGCCATTCTCTGAGTCTGCTGTGTATCCTGCTTCCCACGTTGGATCGTTCTCTCCTTTTTAATTCTATCAGTTAGTATTAGCAGACACTAGTCTTGATTATGTGATCCCTTTGACTCTTAATCCTATCATTATGATCAATTGTGGACTGAAACTGATCACTTGGACAAGTAAGATGCCTTTGGTACATGGCACCTTGATGGGATTGAATTGGAATCCCCTGGCACATTTCTAACTCTACCATTTGGGGCAAGTCCGATTGAGCATGTGCCGAACTGTACATCTCTTCCCCCTCTTATTCCCACTCATATTTAACAGGGATCACTTTTCAGTTAAATTTAAACATCTAAGAATAATTGTGTGTTAATTGAAGAATTCAACCAATGGTATTAAGTAGAACCAGAAAAATACTAAAAGGGATAAAGTATTAAGTTGTTCCTTCATAGTCAGGACAAGGGCTGATCAAGTCATTGTTTCTCATAGTGTCCATTTCACTTCTACAGGTCTCCTTTTTGGTGCTCGGTTAGTTGTCCCCGATCACGGAGAACATATGATATTTGTCCCTTTGGGACTGGCTTAATTCACTCAGCATGATGTTTTCCAGATTCCGCCATCTTGTTGCAAATGATTGGATTTCATTTTTTAATGCTGTATAGTATTCTATAGAGTACATGTCCCATAATTTCTTTATCCAGTCTACTATTGATGGACATTTAGGTTGATTCCAGGTCTTAGCTAATGCGAATTGAGCTGCAATAAATATTAAGGTGCAGACTGCTTTTTCGTTTGCCAATTTAAGGAGTGGGATGGCTGGATTGTATGGTAGGGTTATATTCAGGTTTCTGAGGAATCTCCAGACTGACTTTCATAGTGGCTTTACCAGTTTGCATTTCTACCAACAGTGGGTTAGTGTCCCTTTTTCCCTACATCCTCACCAGCATCTGTTGTTAGTGGATTTTTGTATGTGAGCTATTCTAACTGGGGTGAGGTGAAACCTCATTGTGGTTTTGATTTGCATTTCCCTGATTGCTAGTGATCCTGAACATTTTTTCATGTGCCTGTTGGCCATTTGGATTTCCTCTTTTGAAAACTGTCTATTGAGGTCCTTGGCCCATCTCTTAAGTGGGTTGTTTGTTTTATTGTTGTGGAGTTTCTTGATCTCTTTTTAGGTTCTGGTTATTAATCCTTTATCTGCTGCATAGTTTGCAAATATTTTTCCCATTCTGTCAGTTGCCTCTTCACTTTCCTGACTGTTTCTTTTGCAGTACAGAAACTTCTTAATTTGATGCAATCCCAAATGTTAATTGGGGCTTTGACTGCCTGTGCCTCTGGGGTCTTTTCCAAGAAGTCTGTGCCAGTGCCTATATCTTGCAGGGTTTCTCCAATGTTCTCTAATAATTTGATGATGTTGGGTCGTAGATTTAAGTCTTTAATCCATGTTGAGTGGAATTTTTTGTAAGGTATAAGGTAGGGGTCTTGCTTCATGCTTCTGCACGTGGAAATCCAGTTTTCCCAGCACCATTTGTTGAATAGACTGCCCTTGCTCCAGCAAGAGGTTTTAGATTCTTGATGAAATATAAGTTGGCTGTAGATGTTTGGATTGATTTCTGGTGTTTCTATTTTATTCCATTGGTCTATTCATTCTGTTTCTGTACCAGTACCATGCTGTTTTGATTGCAACTGCCCTGTAGTATGTCTTGAAATCTGGTATTGTGATGCCTCCAACTTTGTTTTTGTTGTACAAGATTGCTTTTCTATTCGAGGTCTACTGTGCCTCCATATGAATTTCAGAATCATTTTTTCCAGATCTGAGAAGAATGACTTTGGTATTTTGATTGGTATCACATTGAATCTATAAATTGCTTTTGGGAGAATGGACATTTTGATGATGTTGATTCTTCCAATCCATGAGCATGGAAGATTTTTCCATTTTTGTTATCCTCTTCTATTTCTTTACGATTTTGTAATTCTCATTGTAGAGATCTTTGATGTCCTTGGTGAAGTTTATTCCAAGGTATTTGAGTGTTTCTGTGGCTATTGTGAATGGGATTGATCTTAGCAGTTCTTACTCAGCCGTGGCATTGCCTGTGTATACAAAGGCTCTTGATTTTTGTGCATTGATTTTATATCGTGCTACTTTGCCAAACTCTTCTAAGAGTTCCAATAGTCTCTTAGTTGAGTTCTTTAGATCCCTTTAATAAAGAATCATATCATCTGCAAAGAGGGATAGTTTGAGTTCTTCCTTCTCAATTTGTAGCCCTTTAATTTATTTTTCTTGCCTAATGTATTTGGCTAAAACTTCCAGAAATTTATTGAATAGCAGTGGTGAGAGTGGGCATCCCTGTCTGGTACCAGATCTCAGCGGAAATGCTTCCAGCTTTTCCCCATTCAATAGGATGCTGGCTGTGGGTTTTTCATAAATTTCCTTGATTGTGTTGAGGAATATTTCTTCTATACCCAATGTACTTAGAGTTTTCATCATGAAAGGGTGTTGTGTTTTATCAAATGCTTTCTCTGCATCTATTGAGATAATCATATGGTTTTTCTTCTGCGGTTTGTTAATATGGTGTGTCACATTTATTTGCGAACTTTGAACCATGTCTGTATAACATGGATAAATCCTACTTGGTCTGGGTGGATGATCTTTCTGATGTGTTGTTGAATTTTATTGGCCAGAATTTCATTGAGGATTTTTGCATCTATGTTCAGTAGAGAAATTGGTCTGTAATTTTCTTTCCATGCTGTATCTTTTTCAGGCTTAGGCATTAAGGTGATGCTAGGTTCCTAGAAACAATTTGGGAGGATTCCCTCTTTTTCGATTGTTCTGAATAGTTTGAGAAGAATTGGAGTTAGTTCTTTAAATGTCTGGTAGAATTCAGTGGTGAATCCATCCAGTCCTGAGCTTTTCTTTGTTGGGAGGGCCTTTTATTATTGATTAAATTTCTGTCTCTGTTATGGGACTGTTCAGGTTTTTTATGTCTTTATGGTTCAATTGAGGTAGGTTGCATGTGTCCAGGAATCTATCCATTTCTGATCGATTTCCCTATTTGCTGGCATACGACTCTTTGTAGTAATTTCTGATGACTCTTTTTATTTCTGTGGTGTCTGTTGTAACATTCCCCTTTTCATCTCTGATTTTATTGATTTGGGTCTTTTCTTTTTTTTTTAGTTAGATGGGCCAATGGTGTGTCAATTTTGTTTATTTTTTCAAAAAAACAGCTCTTTGGCTGATCTTTTGTAATTTTTTTGGATTCAATTCTGTTGATTTCTTCTCTAATTTTAATGTTTCTCTTATCCTACTAGATTTGGGTCTGGTTTGCTGCAGTTTTTGTAGATCTCTGAGATGCATTGAAAGCTCATTTATTTGGTGCCTTTTCAATTTCTTCACGTAGTCACCTATCGTGCTAAACTTTCCTCTCAACACCGCTTTTGCTGTATCCCATAATTTTTGTTATGTTGTGTTGTTATCTTCGTTTACTTCCAGAAAGTTTTTGATTTCTCTTTGGATTTCTTCTGTGACCCACGCATCATTCAAGAGCATGTGTTTATTGTATGCAGTAAATAGATGGGTTTTGTTTTTCAATCCATTCAGCCAGTCTGTGTCTTTCAACTGGAGAGTTGAGGCCATTAACATTCAATGTGACTATTGATAAATAGCAACTTTTTCCTGCCATTTTACCAAAGATATTTCTAATATATGCTTTGAACTTCCTGTGATCTTTTACTGGGAGGTTTACTTCCTTTACCATCTTTCGTATAGATGGTCATGTTTCTGTGTTTGTGTGTGTAACACATCTTTAAGCATCTTTTGCAGGGCTGGAAGGGTGGCAACAAATTCTTTGAATTTATGTTTGCTATGATAGTTCTTTATTTCACCTTCATTCACAAATGAGAGCTTTGCAGGATATAATATTCTGGGCTGGCAGTTTTTTTTCTCTTACTACCTGGGGTTATCTCACCATTCCCTCCTAGCCTGTAGGGTTTCTAATGAGAAGTCAGCTGTGAGTCTAATTGGAGATCCTCTGAGAGTAATCTGGGGTTTCTCTCTTGCACATTTTAGCATCTTTTCTTTATGTTTCACTGTGGTGAGTTTGATTACAATGTGTCATAGTGAGGATCTTATTTGGTTATGTTTATTGGGGGTTCTATGTGCTTCCTGTACTTGGATGTCTCTGTCCTTCTCCAAACCCAGGAAGTGTTCTGCTAGTATCTCACTAAAAAGGCTTTCTAATCCTTTGTCTCTCTCCATGTCTTCAGGAACTTCTAGAACCTGAATGTTGGTTTTTTTAATAGTATCCTGTAGATTCCCGACAATATTTTTTAGATTTCTAATTTCCTCTTCCTTTCTTTGGTTGATTTTATACTTTCCTGTGCGCTGTCTTCTAAGTCCAATATTCTCTATTCTATCTCACTGATTCTGTTTTTAAGGCTCTCGAATGTGTTTGTCATTTGATCTATTCAATTCTTCATTTCACTTTGATTTCTCTTCAATATCACAATTTCGTGTTCTACTAAACTCCTCATTTCATTTTGATTCCTCCTTAAGATTTCACTTTCACAAGAGAGATTTTCTGTCCTGTCCAATATGGATTTCTGTAGTTCATGAATTTGTTTTTGATAACTTCTAAATGTTCTTATCATAAATTTTTTGAAATCTGTATCTTGCATTTCTTCTATCTCATCTTTTCATAATCTTGAATTGGGGTGTCTTGTGCATTTGGGGGTGTCATAATGTCTTCCTTGTTCTTGTTTCCTTGGTTTCTGCATTTTTTTTTGGCATTGTGGAGATATTTGGTTTCTTTTTTTTTTTTCCTCACTGTGGTGGCTTTTCTCATTATATTATGACTCTAGTTAAGTGGACTGTCTGCTTTTGGTGAATCTCTAGAGGCTTGTGGTGGGTGTGGCCAGAGACCTCTCTTCATTTCTTCAGTTTTAAGGGTGTGCCAAAGGTGACACACCCTGGTTTGGCATGGTAAATCTTCTCTCTCTCTCTCTCTCTCTCTCTCTCTCTCTCTATTTTATTCAGAAGGGAATTAATTTTGCTCAGCTGAGCTCTTCTTTTTGATGGCAATCAGTGCCTGAGTGCTAGCGCCAGTGAGTATAATATTCGTCTTCTCTGTGTCAAGGACCACACAAAGGTTCTGCACTGTCCTCAGTGTAAGCTCAGATTCCCCTGCAATGTCTCCCACTGGGTTCCCAAGTTTACCAAGTTTGTGGTGTCTCCCACCAAGACTACTGGCATCTCAGGTACTCCATGAGTTCTCTCACACACCCTCAGTTTTTTTTTTTTTTTTCATAGTCCCAGTTCATAAGCTCCACACATTCACTAGGTCTTAATTTCCTGTTATTTCTCCCCACCAGAGTCAGGTTTTTCTGCTTGGCTGAGGGCAGGCACAGCTGTGAGCTGGCGTAGCTGTTATGTATGTCCAAAATGGCGCCTGCTCTATTGTCTTCCCAGCCTTTGTAAGGTGAGTGGAGAGATAGAATCATGTCCATACTGGTCCCTTTTATTTATTTATTTTTTCTCTCCTCTAGTTAGGCTGGTGTACTTTCCCCCACGGAGCTTCAAGCCTTGTTCCCTCTAGGCTCTTCCTGCCACTTTTCTGCCAGTGTCTCAGGCTACTGTGGTTTTACCTCATCTTCCTTTCCATCACTGGTGTGTAGACTCAGCGGTTGGGGTCCCGAGCCGTGGGCGCCCATGCCCTCCACGTAGGTCTACCATGTCCCTATAGTTCCAGAAGAGTTTCCTTTGCAGTTTTTCCCCTAACTCTTCCTTGAGACTACAGTATCTCCACTTTTATAAAACTATCTTTTCCTGAACTATCAGTGCGCTCCCTCCCTATTCCGCTATTTTTTTTTTTTTTACAGGCAGAGTGGACAGTGAGAGAGAGAGACAGAGAGAAAGGAGAAAGGTCTTCCTTTGCCGTTGGTTCAGCCTCCAATGGCCACCGTGGCCAGCGCGCTGCGGCCGGCACACCGCGCTTATCCGATGGCAGGAGCCAGGTACTTCTCCTGGTCTCCCATGGGGTGCAGGGCCCAAGCACTTGGGCCATCCTCCACTGCACTCCCTGGCCACCGCAGAGAGCTGGCCTGGAAGAGGGGCAACTGGGACAGAATCTGGCGCCTGACCAGGACTAGAACCTGGTATGCCGGCGCCGCAAGGTGGAGGATTAGCCTAGTGAGCCGCGGCGCCGGCTAGTATATGTTTTAAAACTGTGTGATAGAGTTTTTGTTTTCTGTACAAAAATACAAATTTTCTTTCTTTTGCCCTGCCCTTGATTTAAACCAACATAATAATTTTAGAGTGTTCAGATATTTAACCTGTTTTTTTTTTTTTTCCTCTGCTTTTCTCCTAAAGAGATGGAATATAGCAAGCACTGATGCTGAGGAAATCTATCCAAGTGTTAGGGTGTGTAGTTGCACTCATATCTTATCCTCAACTCCCTTTCTTCTTCCTCCTGTACAAGCTAGGGTACGCTGAGTAAATGCTTATAAAAAAAAAAAAAGTGAGGAACTGATGGGAAGTTTGGAGAATATGGGAGAGAAAACATTTCTTCTACAGAGTTGTGTCTTGGAGAGTAGGAGGTGTTAGGGTTTGGGGAGTAGGAGAATCTGACCCAGTGCTGAGGGGGTAAAGAGTGGTGAAGGAGAAGCAGGGGTAGGCGTTGGTGATGGTAGTGATTTTTTGAATATGACCCAAAAAGTTTAAAAGTAACCATCAAGGCCCAGCCATACAGCATTACTACTAAAAATAAGCATTCTATATGATACAGTTGTTCAGAGAAGATAAGTTTCATTCCTTCATAGCATAATCAGGAAATTCTCAAAAACAGAATGTATGAGAATTCAGTGAACACAGTTTCCTACCTCTGCTGCTTTTGCAAAGTCAAACAATTTGTAGAGAGTTTGGTGTAGCAGAGTAGAGTGGTTAACAACCCAGGCCCTTGGGTCCAAACTCCATTACTCTAATTTAATCACTTATTTACTCCTTATGAATTTCAATTCTACTATCTAATCCTGATGTTTATTTTTTAATTTTTTTATTTTTATTTTTTGGACAGGCAGAGTGGACAGTGAGAGAGAGAGAGACAGAGAGAAAGGTCTTCCTTTTGCTGTTGGTTCACCCTCCAATGGCCGCTGCAGCCAGCACGCTGCGGCCGGCGCACCGCGCTTATCTGATGGCAGGAGCCAGGTGCTTCTCCTGGTCTCCCATGGGGTGCAGGGCCCAAGCACCTGGGCCATCCTCCACTGCACTCCCTGGCCACAGCAGAGAGCTGGCCTGGAAGAGGGGCAACCGGGATAGAATCCGGCGCCCCAACCGGGACTAGAACCCGGTGTGCCGGCGCCGCTAGGTGGAGGATTACCCTAGTGAGCCGTGGCGCCGGCCCTGATGTTTATTTTTAAGAAGTGAAAGAAATATTATTTTAATTAAGATTTTAATAAATTTGTTAATGGGACTGTCATTGTGACGTTGCAGGTAATGCCACCATCTGTGACACCAGCATCCCATATGGGCACTGTTTTTTTCCCAGCTGCTTGAACTCAGATCCAGCTCCTTGCTGATGGCTTGGAAACTAACTTTTACTGAGTTGTCATTGTTTAATCATAAGTATAGTTATCAATTCTTTATGTGTATTCTTGTAATCCTTAAAATAATTCATGAGAAAAGTACAATTGCCCATGTTTGAACACAAGAACAGAAGTTACTACTTCATCCAAAGTTGTGTAGCTAACAGAAAACAATCTGGCCGGCGCCGCGGCTCACTAGGGTAATCCTCCGCCTAGCGGCGCCGGCACACCGGGTTCTAGTCCCGGTCGGGGCGCCGGATTCTATCCCGGTTGCCCCTCTTCCAGGCCAGCTCTCTGCGGTGGCCAGGGAGTGCAGTGGAGGATGGCCCAAGTGCTTGGGCCCTGCACCCCATGGAAGACCAGGAAAAGCACCTGGCTCCTGGCTCCTGCCATCGGATCAGCGCGGTGCGCCGGCCACGGTGGCCATTGGAGGGTGAACCAAAGGCAAAGGAAGACCTTTCTCTTTGTCTCTCTCTCTCACTGTCCACTCTGCCTGTCAAAAAAAAAAAAAAAAAAAAAAAAAAAAAAGAAAGAAAGAAAACAATCTGTCTCATGAAGTGTGGTGATGAACCATCAACCATCAAACTTTCCCATCTCAGCATGTGTCACACTATGTCAGGTATATTACAGAATATTTTGAACTAATTATGGACACCATATTTAACAGTAGGATTTTTCATCTTTTCTAAAAATTAGTGAGATGTTTGAAAAATTAGAACACTAAAGTATATAAGATCTTCCAAACACTTATAAAGCATATTAGCTTGAATTATTTTAAATATTGCTGTCCATCAAAGAAAAAACTTTTCAGTGACTCATCATCTCTGTTTCAGTTTCATTCTTGTCTAAAACAAATAAGTGAAAGAATGAAAAGAATTGTTTTCATTTCTACCATCACTATAAATTCTAAATATGTTTGAAATGTCACTGCACACTGCTTACTAACCTGGTGGTATCAAGCGAAGTCAGAATTATTAATGACAGACCTTTGCCAAGAAATGCTAGGGAGAGTGAAAAATACTTTTCCATAGGCACAAATGAATTCACATTGCTGGAATCTCATGTACAATGACAAATGTCCTATAATCCTGGCTGAAAGCATAAAGGCAAGCTGGTTCAAGGAGCTTACTTCCTACATACTTTTTAAAGACAGGATTCTGGGAACAGATGAAAAGTAGGGAAGAGATTGAGAAGTAGAGCAGAGAAAGGAGAATCAGAAACTAAATGGAAAAGTAGAGAAAATGCAAAGGAGTAGAGATAACCTCAAAGAAAAGAATTTAGAGAGTAAGAAAAAATTAAATAGAAAAATGGGTATTAAAAAATCCCATTGCTTTATGTTTCTTCTCCCCCTCTCCCAGTCAGGACAACAATTCTGAGCCTCATTGTTTGGTTCTCTTTTCTCAGTCTCTAATATTTGACATTAGGATGTCAGCAGCCAACAACAAAGATCTTCATAAAGGTCATGAAAGTATGCATTGTTAGAAAGTGGTTTCATTTTTTCAAAACAAAAATAAACTTACCTGTTAGTTCTATTTTCCATAAAGTTTTTGGATATCCTTCATATTATGGATTTTGTTTTTATACTCATTAACATGATAACATGCTTTTTTAAAAGTTAGATAATATCAAGCTCAAGGAGAAGCATATTTCTGAGCTATGACTATTGAGAACTCAAAAGCAGAAGTTTTTTTCCCAGACAAAATTGCCTGTACCAAAGGAAAAGCATAACTATCAAACAGGGAAAAATATAAATGATTTGAAAAAGGAATATTAGATATATAATTCTCAAATTACTTTCCACTCTTCATCATCAAAATTCCCTCCATATCAATGTAATCTCGTAAGTACTATCTCCCTCACCTTATAGCTAGCAATAATCTGGCTTTGTTCCATGACTCTGTCTCCTGTGTAGCCTTACTATGGAGTAGATTCCTTTTCTTCCATTCTGTGTCTTACATGGGGTTTAGAGTTTCACAGACTGGGTTGTTATTAATCCTGACAACATCACATACTAGTTACATGACTTTGGATGGGTTTTCCCTTTTCTTCTTATGTAAGAATATGGGCAATGATGCTTTCCTAATTTTTGAAATCCATTAATATGTGGAGTCGTCAATACGTTCATGAAGAATGCACCTTATTAAAAAAAATACCCATGGATTTCAATAATTTTTGCACCAGAATGAGGTTATCTTTTAATTCTGCTTTCCATGAACATTTTGAAGTACCTTGTACTAGATTTATCTTTTCTTGTCTACTCAAACACATCACTCAAGCCAGTCTCTCTCTGTTTTCCATCACCAAATTTCCCTTTGCTGCTTCAGTATTCCCATGATAATGCTATTCCCAAAAGTAGAATACATCAATAAAAGGAATCACATGACTCTCATCTTTACCATCTATCAGCCATTAACCCATTTCTCTGCTCATCCTTGAAGCAAAATTCTTTAAAACTGTTGTTTGCACTTGGCTTTCTAGTCTTCCTCTCCTATTTGCTCAACATCTCCAATCTCCCAACAGAAACTGTTAGACATGACTGTCAATGAATGACATCACACTCCAAATACCAAGAGTCAGTTTTTAAATTCTCATATTACTTGATCTTTCATCCCCATGTTATGTATTTAATGACCCTTTTCCTTAAAATGCTATATTCACTTATGTTTTTATAAGATTTATTTATTTATTTGGAAGTCAGAGGTACAGAGACAGAGAGATCATCCCCAAATGGCTAAGATGGCTGGTGCAGGGTTTGAGCCATGCTGAAGCCAGGAGCCAGGCGCTTCCTTCAGATCTGCCATGTGAATAGTAGGGGCACAACTACTTGGGCCATCTTCTGCTGCTTTTCTCAGGTCACCAGCAGGGAGCTGGATCAAAAGTAGAGCAACTGGCACAGGAGCTGGGGCCCATATGGGATGCTGGTATCACAGGCAGTGGCTTTACTCACTAAACCACAGTGTCAGCCCCTGTATTTACTTTGACATCACTCACATTTCCTTTGATTTTATTTTACTTCCTTGTCTGCATTTTATTAATCTCTTTAATGGTTTCAGCCTCATTTTCTTGATCTCTTGATGTTGAGCTTTCTTGTTTCTGTGATCTTTCTTTCATCTATATCTTCTTGGAGATCTTATTGGCTCTCTGCTTTCAACACCATGCATGCATTGATGATTAATAACTCTTTGTAGAGTGGACCTCTTCCATTATTTCCAGGAAACTCTACTCATTGCCTGAAAAGTTCAAAGCTTATCACAAATAAGTCAGAGCTTCTGATTTTCTATTCTAACACAAATAATGTCCTGGTGCAATTTTTCTCATATCACTTCATGACAATTTTATATTTCTAACTGCTCAGCCCAGTTTTTATTCTCATAACCCATCAAAAATTGTTGCCTCTCTCTTAAAAATATATCTAGAATTTTTACATTTCTCACGATCACACCTATAATCAGAATTTAGCAAGAGATTCCTAACTGGTATCTCTACTTCTGTCTCATCTAACTCTGACTCCAAAAGTCTACAATTATCACAGCCATAGCATTCTGAGTAGATCTACGAATGTAGGCATCTACAGAAGTCATTCGTCTGCTTAAAACTCTCCAATAACTTCAGATTTTACTTAGAATGAAAGCCAATATCCTAAAATATCCTGAAGGCCTTGTGTTATTGGTCTCCCAATCTTTTTATTATCCTTCTGACTTCCTCTCCCAGTATTTACTATCCCTTCCATTCTTCTTCAGTCATACGGACCATCAAAATGCTAAGCTTCTCAGAAATTTGCTAATTTACACCCTCCACTCCAGTGTTATTCCCCAACATTTCCATAGGCTGAGCTTCTTCACTTCTTTAAGTCTTTTCCTGAGGTTTCTTTTCTTATCACCCTACTTAAATTATACTCATTTTCCATTGAACTTCTTCTCTTCTTTATTTCCTCAAACACACTTTTCACCTTTTAATTTACTTAGACTTACCAATTTTTACATTGTCTTTTCCAAAGAATCTCTTTGAAGGCAGGGATTTCTGGCTATTTTATTTATTTAAGCATTCCCAGTACCTAGAAAAGTATCTGGTATCTAGTGAACATTCAATAAATATGTTAAATAAATATGTGTAGTGACTGAGTGAGTGAATAAATGGATGTTAAGTTCCATTAGCTTAGAATATCTTTCTCACTGATCTTTCATTTTAAATGTGTATCTGGTGGCACTATCCATGACACATGAGGGGACAACATTGTTTTTATGTAGTTGTCTGACTACTGTGCTCTCTAAGGCTTTACAGGATGACATGTTTTAGAGAACTAACACTTTAAACTAAGATTTAAACTATTCAAATAAATACTGATATTGATTTGGCAGCATTGGCTCAGAATTGGCTCACATGCTGACATTATATGAAATAGACTTTTGAGTTGAATGACAAAACATGATGAGATTATTCATAGAAATACACACATGCAATAGTCCAGTGATATTCTTCTTGAACTCATTGTAATCCACATATTGGAGGTCCATAAGCACTATTCATTACTGCACATTTATACTTGTCAGGCAACTTGAATACCAGTTATCAGAATACCTAATGGTAGGGATTTATTTTTTTAAATTTCTCTTCTCCCTGTACTTCAGATTTCTTAAACACACTTGAAGTACAATTTTTAATAAACGTAGATCATTTTCAGTGTCATGAAATGAGGTTGAATTATCTTTTTCATTTTTTATATTTTTTCCAAAATTTTTATTAAAGCCTTTCCCATACATTGTAACCAAAACTAATAAACACAACAGAAGACAAATAGGAAAAAAATGAAGACATAGGTGGGTGGTCTGAACACAGGCTCCTGAATCATAAAATATGTAATACATGCAAAAGAGATTCAGTCCATATTGAATCAACCACCGAATGAAGGGAGAGAACTTTTGAAGAGTTTCATTTTTGAGGAGAAGCTAGTTACTTCGGACTTCACTGAAAGTTCAATGATAGGAAGAAAACACTGCTTTGAAGAAAATTTACTAGACCTGCTGATCTTTCCAAATTCTTCTCATCATTTATTCTGAGGAGTTTCCTGAGAAATTTTGCACTCATTTATATACTTAGATTAAACCTAGTTCTTAGTATTTCTGTCTATTTTAGTATATATTTGTGAAAACTTTAAGGATTTACTGTACTGTACCAAAGTTGAAGCCCATTGCTCATACAAGTGAATACTAGATTAAGTTTATGATTTAGTTGTCATGTATCTTTCTCGTTTGGAGTCAAGATTTATTTTGATTAAAAATCCTGTATATATTGAATTAAAAATTCAGTATAATTAATTTTCAATAGAGATTTGCAGTTTTCTTTTTTTTTTTATTACTTGACAGATAGAGTTATAGACTGAGAGAGAGAGAGACATAGAGAAAGGTCTTCCTTCCATTGGTTCACCCCCCAATTGGCCGCTACAGCTGGAGCTATGCAGATCCGAAGCCAGGAGCCAGGTGCTTCTCCTGGTCTCCCATGCGGGTGCAGGACCCAAGCGCTTGGGCCATCCTCCACTGCCTTCCCAGACCACAGCAGAGAGCTAGACTGGAAGAGGAGCAACCGGGACTAGAACCCAGTACCCATATGGGATGCCGGCGCTGCAGGCGGAGGATTAACCAAGTGAGCCACGGTGTCAGCCCCGAGATTTGCAGTTTTCAAACCAAAACACTGTTGCACGAGAGTCTTGTTTGAGAAGAAATGCTGCTGGTGAGCAAATGACTGAAATGGAAGTATAAATAGCATGTTTGATCTTCCACTGTGGCATTTTAAGACAAAAAATATCCAAATCCCTTGTTTTACTGGTTAATGAGACAGCAATTTTCAGTTATTACAGTTACATTGTCTGAGTGACTTTGTTAACTTGGTCTTGATTTATTCTATTTTAAAACAAATAAAAGCAAGAAAATAACCCTTTATTCACATAAAAGATGTATTGAAAGGAAAAGTGTAGCCATTACTACTATACTATTACTGAATTTTTGAACAAATGGCTCCATGTAAACACAAAATGTTGTTACTTATGTTACTTTCACCAAGAGTGAAACATAGTTCGCTGAGGAATGGCATCTGGAGGGAGATGAAATGTTTATGTTAGTTTAATTTTAGAATAATCATATTTTGGAAATAGGTAAACTTAAGCACTCCAAGGTTTTCCTCCTGTAATTCAGAATACATTTATCTTTGTTGACCAAGCAAATAATTATTTCCAGAGCTTCCTTGGGATCTTGATTTCATGCTCACAAGAATGCTCTGACTCTGCACTGACAGAAGGAGCCATTTGACAAATTGAGCATTTGAGTTATCACAGTCTTATGTGATCTCCCCACAATGCCACACACCTCTTATCTGATTCCAGTAGCTCAGGAACAACCCAACACCATGCCTTTATCTTTATTGAGATTTAATTTTGAGCAGTCAGAATCCTTAGTGGAACAAAAAATTGCTAGAATTTCCAAATCAGGTTGTTCTATTTGCAAATTGCTTCCTCCCTTCAATACTTAGAAAGACATCCAAAACTACATTTTTTAAAAATTTTAAAGTAATCAGAGAGCAGGTCATTAAAACTTTAGTAATATAGCATTCTTAACCACTGGTATGACAGAGGTATAAAGCAATGTTTTACAAAACTATATTTGTAGCAATACCGACACACACAGACATTTCTATTCTTTTCTTCTTTTTGGTTTGCTTTTGATTTATTTATTTGTTTTTTATTTTTTGACAGGCAGAGTTAGACAGTGAGAGAGAGAGACACACACACACAGAGAAAGGTCTTCCTTCTGTTGGTTCACTCCCCTAATGGCCGCCACGGCCAGTGCTGCGCTGATCCGAAGTCAGGAGCTGGGTGCTTCCTTCTGGTCTCCCATGCAGGTGCAGGGCCCAAGCACTTGGGCCATCCTCCACTGCCTTTCTGGGCCACAGCAGAGAACTGGACTGGAAGAGGAGCAACCGGGACAGAACCAGCACCCCAACAGGGACTAGAACCTGGGGTGCTGGCACCGCAGGCAGAGGATTAGCCTAGTGAGCCGCGGTGCCAGTGCTTTGGTTTGCTTTTAAAATCACTGCTGCCTTTTAACACTCAATCCGTTAAAATGTCATTTCTACCTTCCTAACCTCGGCTGCAGATGCTGCATTCCTTACCCTGATTGTTATTTTAAGTGATGGTAGCTTTTAAAACATCAGAACCTATCATGGTATAAGAGTCCAGTAAACAAATAGCAAGTGGCCATCAAAATAACACCACTTGATTCCCCATGATCCTTTGTGCTCCGTAGACTTTTAGCACTATAGGCTTTTATCTCAGTTTCCATCTCTTTCAGGCCTGACATAAAGAATGGTAGGAATTTTTGTGCATAGCTATTGACAGTCACTTCTCAAGTTGAAAAATGATGGCCTTAATATGATCCAAAAGCATCAGCAAAGAACAAAAGCTCGTTTTATTGGAGGTGAATATATTTGCTAGTGACAAGTGGTAGAAACTGTAGCAAGCTGAAACTCCGAAAGTGACTCCTGATGGTGAGATTTTCACTGGGCTTTTGTAAACTTCAATGAAACTTTTTTTCTTTGTTTTTTTTTGTCTTGTGTTGTTTCATTTTCTTTTCTTTTTTTTATTTGACAGAGTTAGGCAATGAGAGAGAGAGAGAGAGAAAGAGAGAGAGAGAGAGAGAGAGAGAGAGAGAGACAGAGAGAAAGGTCTTCCGTTGGTTCACCCCCAAAATGGCTGCTACAGCCGGAGCTATGCTGATCCGAAGCCAGGAGCCAGGTGCTTCCTCCTGTTCTCCCATGTGGGTGCAGGGCCCAAGCACTTGGGCCATCCTCCACTGCACTCCTGGGCCACAGCAGAGAGCTGGACTGGAAGAGGAGCAACCGGACTAGAACCTGGTGCAGATATGGGATGCCGGCGCAGCAGACAGAGGATTAACCAAGTGAGCCACAGTGCCAGCATGTGTTGTTTCATTTTCTAAGATGTTTGATGGACCATACAGTTTCTCAGGTAGTAATATTGGATAGCTTGCACATTAAAAGAGCATTTTTGTAAGAAATTATATACATATGAAAAATAAATCCAGCCGGCGCCGTGGCTCAATAGGCTAATCCTCCACCTTGCGGCGCCGGCACACCGGGTTCTAGTCCCGGTTGGGGCGCCGGATTCTGTCCCGGTTGCCCCTCTTCCAGGCCAGCTCTCTGCTATGGCCAGGGAGTGCAGTGGAGGATGGCCCAGGTGCTTGGGCCCTGCACCCCATGGGAGACCAGGAAAAGCACCTGGCTCCTGGCTCCTGCCAGGATCAGCGCGGTGCGCCGGCTGCAGCGGCGGCCATTGGAGGGTGAACCAACGGCAAAGGAAGACCTTTCTCTCTCTGTCTCTCTCTCACTGTCCACTCTGCCTGTCAAAAAAAAAAAAAAAAAAAAAAAAAAAAAAAAAAAAAGAAAAATAAATGATCAAAATAAATCATTTTATTTTAGTCCACTTGGATAAATCTGTATTTTATTCAGGTTTACATTTTGGAGTCATAAATTCTATTTTTTGTGTGTGTGATGTCAGAAAACTTCTATTTCAGGAACACAAACTCATGCATTTCATAAGTTTAACTTTAGGAACATGGTGATTCTTCCTACTGTATGTACCTTCCGTCCCACCCACACTCCCACCCCTCTTCCTCCTCCTTCTCCTATTCCCATTCTTACTTTTAATAAGATCTATTTTTTAGATTTATTTGTTTATTTGAAAGTCAGAGTTACACAGAGAGGCAGAGAGAGAGAGAGAGAGAGAGAGAGAGAGAGAGGTCTTTCATCCACTGGTTCACTCCTCAACTGGCTGCAACGGCCAGAGCTGTGCCAATCCGAAGTCAATAGCTGGGAGCTTCTACCAGGTCTCCATCGCAGGTGTAGGGACACAAGGTTCTTGGGCCATCTTCAACTGCTTTCCTAGGCCTTAGCAGAGAGCCAGATTGGAAGTGGAGCAGCCAGGACTTGAATTGGAGCCCATATGGAATACCGGCACTGCAGGCGGTGGCTTTACCCGCTACACCACAGCACCGGCCCCAGTAAGATCTGTTTTCAATTAACTTTATATACATACAATTAACTTTATACTAAGAAAATTCAAAAGTGATAATTACACATAACCAAATTAACCTTAATACTGCCTTTAAATTACTCATTCTCAAAAAGTACAGTGCATGCCAATAAATGTAAATAGAAGGCCATCCAATCGTGTATAAAGATTTCCATGGTAAAAATAGAAAGTAACTTTAGATAGAGCAGCATTAAACTTAGCAAAACACATTATGAAGGGTGTATAGAGCCAAGAACATAAGAATAATATTCCCCATTCCATGATTGTTTGAAAATATATGGTCTTAATGATATAAAGTTGCTGACACTTGATCATTTAAATATTTTTATTTATTTATTTCCATTTATTTGAGCGAGAAAGAGAGAGAGAGAGAGAATCTACTGGCTCACTCTCCAAATGACCTTAACAGCTAGGGCTAGCCAGGACAAAGTAAGAAGACCAGAATTCCATCCAGCACTCCCGTTGAGTAGTAGGGACCCAGGAGCTTGAGCTATCACCAGTGGCCTCTTGTGTGAGGAGGACCATCAAGATGCCATCACATTCTCCTAACCCCAACAGGTCAAAAACAAGAGACACTTCTGCTTATTGACTGTCTACCTATCTCAAAAAACTGCCCACTTGACGTTATTTACCACTCTTCTCTCTAGCCAACATAGGTTGTGGTTTCCCCCGTCCCCCAGAGCTTATTAAAATGCTTCAGATTCTGATCCCATGGATAGTTTCCAACTGCTACCTAGCCCCGCCACTAGTAGTTATGGAGCTTGTCCCAGGAGGGACCTGATCTTTTCATTCTGGACAGCATTTTGATGTCTCAAAAAACCCTTTGTATTTCAGAGTTCTCTTGGTTTCCAGAGTTTTGGTTTACTAAGGTAAAAATTTTCATATTTGCAAATAAGAGAGAGAGAGAACCCAAGCTATCACTGAAAAAAGAAGGGAGAATTCATTTTCTTTAAATATTTATTTTATTTATTTGAAAGGCAGAATGGCAGAGAAATAGGAAGACACAAAGAGAGAAAGAGAGACCGTTCATCTTCTGATTCAGTCCCCAGATAGCTGCAATGACAAGGGCTGACCAAGCTGAGGGGTTTGAACTCCTTCTGAGTCTCCCATGTGAGTGACTATGGCCTTCAAACTTGGATGATCCTCCAGATTTTTTTCCAGGCATATCAGCCGAGATTTGGATTGGAAGTGGAGATGGAATGACTCAAACTGGCACTTTGATATAGGGTGCTGGTGTCTCAAGTGCAGTTTGCCACATTGCATCACAGTGCCGGCCCTGAAAAATTTATTTTTTCATGTTACTAGCAATTCTTTTTTATGCGTTTGTATTATGAGGCATACCTACCTTCAGGAACTTAGAAAATATTCTTTTTGGCTCTGAATCTTGTGTATAGTTCAACTTTATTCTGCAAAGTTTCTTAATGTGACGATTAACATAGAATCCTCAGCCCCAGATTCTTATTCTTCCTTTCTAAGAAAGTCATGGAGGAGAGCAGATTGCTTCCATCCAGAATATTCTGTGGAAAAATACATTGACCTGATTTTCATTTTATCCACTTTGATTTTGTGACCAAAAACACACTACTAATGCATGGAAAGGAGGTAAAAATCTCTGAGGAAATAAAAAGAAGAGAATAAGGAGCTGTTTTGGGCAAACAATTTACCTTGGTTATATATTTGAACTCAGAATATTACATATTGTTGTGAGCAAAATTATGTTACATGAGTTACTATTGATTCAAGAAACATAAATCCATGTTCTGTGGGAAAAATGTTTCTGTAATCAAATCATTTTAGAAGATATTTGGTTAAAAGGATATTAAAATAGTTTTTTCTGCCTTATTTTCTGCTAAGACACAGACATAATAGATGGCGGATACTGCAAGACAAAAAGACTTCTGTATTCAGAATTTACATAGGAAATGTATATGAACAAGTTCTATGAGCTTTGAGTCCCCTGACGCAAGTAGACACTATAAACTAGGTACATAGGTAGGTAGGTAGGTAGGTAGGGAGAGAGAGAGAGAGAGAGAGAGAGAGGTGGTGAATATATAACTTCAGCCAGAGCTGTTGCTGCACTGAGTCTCTATCTGTCAAGGATTCCTGCAATATGACTCCAGGGGGATCCATGCTTTCCGTGACTGATATCCTTGTTACAAACTGGCAGTCATTCATCTAGATTACATGTCTCACTTCTTACAGCATGCAAAACACTGCTTCTCCTACCCTTATACACACAGGGGGAGCAGTAGGTTGTGTCGCATTCTTAACTCTAAGTCTGGCAAAGAGGGCTTTTATGAAACTCTCAGAGACTAAGTTAATCTCCTTGCAGTCTGGGGACTCTGAAGACTGTTCCCTGGCTCACATTTGAGAAAATAAAAAATGGCCTGTGGCAGCAGGGTGAAGAGTATATTGAGAATGGTTTGCATAGTCAGCTTATCAGGGCAAGGGGTGCATGAATGTTTCTTGTAGCCAGATGGGGGACAAATAGTCAGGGTGGTGTAAGGAACACTTGACAGTGGAGCCTTCTAGTTTGGCAGAGGTACAACAACAGTAAGAAGCTGAGCATTATTGTGAGACACCTTAAAACTATGCAAGAAGGAACAGATGACACGTGGAATTTAGAGTGAAATGAAATTTTAGAGAGATTTCTATCTACAAAAAAATAATCGTGGGGCCAAGAGCTGAACATTTTTAACATACCACAAAAATATGAACTGAGTTTTGTTTAATTAAGTCCTTTACTGCACCCTTATTAATCTACCATCCACTCCTGAATCCTCAGAGGGTTCAGAACCTAAGAGAGAGAAAAGGTAGTATAACACAATTGAAAGCAATAATTTTATCAGTGTAAAGCAGGTTTTAAGTGGAACTGGAATGACATTATAATGATTTATCTTTGGGAATAGAAAATTTAATTTATGTATTGAAACTCTGTTTTCAACTAACATACCTCTAGTGCAAGTAAATCATTGTTCAATAGCACTTAATAGGGAACTGTGGCATAGTGGGTAAAGCTGTCACCTGCAGTGCCCAGCATCCCATATGGGCGCCAGTTTGAGTCCTGGCTGTTCCACTTCCCATCCAGCACTCTGCTACAGCCTGAGAAAGCGGTACAAGATGGCCCAAGTCCTTGGGCCCCTGTACTCACATGGGAAATCCAGAAGAAGCTCCAGGCTTCTGGCTTTGGATTGGCACAGCTTTGGCTGTCGCGGCCAATTGGTAAGTGAATCAGCAGATAGAAGACCTCTTTTCTCTCTCTCTCTCCTCTCTCCTCCTCTCTCTGTGTAACTCTGAATTTCAAATAAATAAATAAATCTTTAAAAATACAGGGAACAGTTACAGATCTGTTGGATTTTCTATTTAGGAACCAGAGGAGGTTAATTTCGATGAATTACTTTTTAAGGGATGAACAACACTATAATTACACTTTGATGGCATCATGATGTGATATTAAACAAAGTTAAATAGTTTTTAGTTTCTGATTTGTTTTTAATTGCAGCATTGTTTAGGGTTACACATATGTCATTCAGTTTGGGAATTCCCAAGAAAGAACTGTAGTAGATGATGATTTGCAGAATTATTTGATGGTGTAACCATTTTTTCACAATATGCCCACTTTCATCTCAAAGAACTAGTTATTGCAGAACATCAAGCCTGAAAATTCTGTATCATGATAATGTGTAAAGCATGAGTAATGAGTAGAGAAAATTTGAGATCATACAGTAAAATGGTGAATAACTTCTTTTAGAATTTCTGAAAAAGTTGATAGTCCAGGAGAAGAACATAGTAAAGGAAAATTATACCATATTCAAAAGAACCATCTGTTATATTGGAAGGCAGAGGAACTCTGAAAGTCAAAGCTAAATATATACATATATTCTCAAAAGTCTATGAAAATTCAAGTAGCTATAGAAGATGTGGCATGAGAGATATCACTACGAATACACTATGTATCATAGTCTCCATGTACCCAGTCAAATCTGTTGGATGAGGAAGCAAAAATCACTTTTCGTGTACAAGATACACATTGGCTAAGATGCAAATTATAATTGCGATTTGACTTCAATCACCTGAATAGTCACTGGAATTCTCACTCAAATACAAAGATTATATATACTTAACTTGACGTTTTATGATGTGAGTGAAAGAAAAAAAACTAATCAAACAATTTGAATGGAACTTATTCTGTTGAACGGGAAGAATTGATAAAGTAGAGCAAAGGGAACCTTGGGAAAGTGAATTATGTCATTTTATAGCTGATGTGATACCAGAGGGTGCAGTCAGATATTCAAGGGGCCTTCAAAGAATTCATGGAAAGAAATGAAGAAATAAATTTATTTTTTGTTCCAAAAAAGTTGAAATCCAGTTTGCACTTTTTGTATCCCATCATGTGCATGGATTTCAAAAATTATCCACCAAAATAAGCTCATATTTTATTCTAATTTTCTGTGAACTCTTTGAAGTATTTATCATAGACTAGATTTTAAGAAGACAGGTTTACAATATCAAAAAAATGATAATCATGATTCTATAGCATGAAATTCTGGAATGTATGATAAGACCATATTTAGGAAGCTTCCAAAGCAAATGAAATCTAACCTACCCTCCAAGAAAATTAGTATGACTACATAAATATATCAACTATAATAGAAGCTCATTAATGTATTAGATTTCAAGGAGTCATAAATGAAATGTGAATAGAAAACAGAACTCATTCTTTCAAAATTATGGGATATTAGAGTATGAGCAAAGTTGGCTCAAGATGTTAAAGCAAAAAATGAACTAAAATAATCATAAGAGATAAACACAGTAAAAGATGAACTATGAAGTCACAGTCAGACATGAAAACAAAATCCATAACATATTTCAAGATTTATTTGTTATAGTAAATATTAATGTAATAACTAGGAAAATGTGAATTGATTCTGTATATCTGTATTATTAATGTGATTACTTTTATTTTTATTTTATTCATTTAGTGATTATTTTTATTTTATTTAGCACTGTATTGTAACAGTACAGGATTTGTTGTACTATGTTGATCCTTATCAAAGAGGAAAATTGGAGTTCCATTTTACTATTGCATGTCAATTAAATGAGAAAGCATTAAGTCAAGTAAATTATATAAACTTCTGGGGTCTACTCCAAGAACCCTTTGCCTATGTCAATGTCTTGTAGAGATTCCCCAATGTTCTCTAGTAATTTGATGGTATTGGGTCGTAGATTTAGGACTTTGATCCATTTTCAGTGGATTTTTGTTTAAGGTGTAAGGTATGGATCTTGTTTCATATTTCTGCATGTAGAGATCCAGTTTTCCCAACACTGTTTGTTGAAGAGACTGTCCTTGCTCCAAGGATTGATTTTAGCTCTTTTGTCCAAGATAAGTTGGTTGTAGATTCATGGATTGATTTCTGGAGTTTCTATTCCAAATGTATACATGTCTGTTTTTTACACATATAAGGCAGTTTTGATTATAACTGTCCTGTAGTATATATTGAAATCTGGTAATGTGATGCCTCTGGCTTTGTTTTTGTTGTGTAAGCTATTAGCTTTAGCTATTTGTGGTCTCTTGTGTTTCCATATGAATTTTAGTATCATGTTTCCTAGATCTGAGAAGAATGTCCTTGGTATTTTGGTTGGAATCACATAAAATCTGTAACTGCTTTTGGTAGTAAGGAGATTTTGATGCTATTGATTTTTCCAATACATGTACATGGAAGATCTCTTTCCATTTTTTGTGTCTTCTTCTATCCCTTTCTTTCTTTTTTTTTTTTTTTTTTTTTTTTTTTTTTTTTTAGAGGCAGAGTTAGACAATGAGAGACAGAGAGAAAGGTCTTCCTTTCATTGGTTCACCCCGGAAATGGCCACTACAGCCAGTGCGCTGCACCAATCTGAAGCCAGGAGCCAGGTGCTTCCTCCTGGTCTCCCATGAGGGTGCAGGGCCCAAGCACTTGGGCCATCTTGCACTGCCTTCCCCGACCACAGCAGAGAGCTGGACTGGAAGAGGAGCTACCAGGACAGAATCTGGTGCCTCAACCCGGACTAGAACCCGGGGTGCCAGCTCCGAAGGTGGAGGATTACCCTAGTGAGCTGCAGCGTCGACCTTTTTCTATCTCTTTCTTTAATGTTTTGTAATTTTCATCTTAGAGATCTTTGACATCCTTAGTTAAATTTAATCAAAGGTATTTGATTTATTTTGTAGCTATTGTGAATGGTATTGATCTTAGAAGTTCTGTCTCAGCCATGGCATTGTCTGTGTATATAAAAGATATTGATTTTTTTGTGTTAATTTTATATCCTGCCACTTTACCATACTCTTTTATGAGTTCCAATAGTCTGTTAATGGAGTCTTTTGTATCCCCTATATATAGGATCATGTCATCTGCAAATAGGGATAGTATGACTTCCTCCTTCCCAATGTTTATCACTTTGATCTCTTTTTCTTGCCTAATGGCTCCAGACAAAACTTTCAGGGCTATAATAGGTAGCAATGGTGAGAGTGAGCATTGTTGTCAAGTTTGAGATCTTAGTGGGAATGCTTCCAAATTTCCCCTATTCAGTAAGATGCTGGCTGTGTGTTTGTCATAGATTGCTTTAATTATGTTAAGTAATGTTCCTTCTATACCCAATTTACTTAAAGTTTTCATCAAGAAAAATACTGTATTTTATTAAATGCCTTCTCTACATCTATTGAGATAATCATGATTTTTGTTGTTCAGGTTGTTAATGTGATATATCATATTTATTTATTTGTGAATGTTGAACTATCACTGCATACCAGAGATAAATCCCACTTGGTCTGTGTGGATGGTCTTTCTGATGTGTTGCTGGATTCCATCAGCTAATATTTTGTTGAGGATTATTTGCTTGTACATTCACCAGGGATATTGGTCTATAGTTCTCTTTCTCTGTTGTATCTTTTTCTGATTTAGGAATTAGGGTGATGAAGGCTTCATAGAGGAGTTTGGGAAGAGTCCCTCCCTTTCAATTATTTTGAATAGATCGAGAAGAATTGGAATTGGTTCTTCTTTAAACATCTGGTAGAATTCAGTGGTGAACCCATTCGGTCCTGGGCTTTTCTTTGTTGGGTAGGTCTTTATTACTGATTCACTCTCTGTCTTGGTTATTGTTCTGTTTAGGATTTTCTATGACTCAATGTTGGCAGATTGTGTGTGTCCAGGAATCTATCCATTAATTTTGGTTTCCCAATTTGTTGTCATACAGCTCTTTGTAGTAATTTCTGATGATTTTTTTTTTATTTCTGTGGTATCTGTTGTTATATTTCCTTTTTCATCTTTAATTTTATTGATTTGGGTTTTCTCCCTCTATTTTGGTTAGTTGGGCCAATGGTGTTTCAATTTTGTTTATTTTCTCAAAAAAATCTCTTCATTTCACTGATTTTTTTTTTGTTTCAATTTTGTTTATTTCTTCTCTAATTTTAAATATTTATTTACTCCTACTGATTTTGCATTTCATTTGTTGTTTTCCTAGGTTCTTGAGATGCATTTGTAGCTTATTTATTTGGTACTTTTATAATTTCTTGATGTAGGCACCCATTTCTATAAACTTCCCTCTTAACACTGCTTTTGCTGTATCCTCTAAGTTTTGATATGTTATATTGTTGTCTTCATTTGTTTCCAGAAATTTTTTGATTTCTCTTTTGATTTCTTCTATGATCCACTGCTCAGTTAAGAATATGTTTTTAAGTCTTCTTGTGCTTGCATATGTTACAGAGATTCTTGAATTGTTGATTTCCAGCTTCCTTCTATTCTGTTAAGAGAAGATGCATGTTATGTTTTTGATTTTTTTGAATCTAATGAGATTTGCTTTATGGCCTAACATATGGTCTATTCTAGAGAAAGTTCCATGCACTAATGAGAAGAATGTGTATTCTGAAATTGTGGGATGGAAATTTCTGTAGATATCCATTAGGTTCATTTGATGCATAGTGTCAATTAGCTTTGTTGTTTCTTTGTTGATTTTCTGTCTGTTTGATCTGTTTTTGGATGAGAGAGGATTTTTTAAAGTCCCCTATTACTATTTTACTGGAGTCTATGTCTCTCTTTAGATCCATTAACATTTCTTTTAAATAGCCAGGCACTCTGTAATTGGGTGCATACAAATTTACTATGGTCACATCTTCCTGTTGAATTGATCTTAGTCATTACATAGAACCCTTATCTGTATCTTTTAATAGTTTTTGTGTTAAAGTCTATTTTGTCTGATATTAGCATGGCTACACCAGCTTTTTTTTTTTTTTTTTTTTTTTTTTGCTCTCTGTCAGCATGGGATATCTTTTTTCATCCTTTCACTTTCAGTTTGGTTGTATTGACAGTGGGATTGCATCAAGCTGAGAAGCTTCTGCACTGTAAAAGAAACACTCAGCAAAGTTAAGAGTCAACTGACAGAATGGGAGAAATTATTTGCAAACTATGCAACTGGTAAAGGATTAATAACCAGAATCTATAAAGAGCTCAAGAAACTCAACAACAACAAAATAAACAATTCAGTTATGAAATGGGCAAATGACTTGAACAGGCATTTTTCAAGAGAGGATATTCAAATGGCCAATAGGCAAGTGAGAAAATTTCAGGATCACTAGCCATCAAGGAAACGCAAACCAAAATCACAATGAGGTTTCACCTCATCCCAGTTAGAATGGCTCACATACAGAAATCAACATGTTTGGAAAAATGTACCCTAATCTATTGTTGGTGGGAAAATATACTGGTACAGCCACTGTGGAACACAGTATGGAGATACCTCAGAAAGCTGAATATAGACCTACCATATGATCCAAACATCCCATCCTGGGAATTTACCCAAAGGAAATAAAGACAGCATATGAAAGAGTGATTTGTACTCCCATAAATATTGCAGCTCAACTCACAATGGCTAAGATATGGAATCAATCCAGATGTCCATCAGCTGAAGATTGGACAAAGAAATTACGGTATTTATATACTATGAAATACTATACAGTGGTTAAAAATAAAATCTTGTCTTTTACAACAAAATGGATACAACTGGAAACCATTGTACCTAGTGAAATAAGCTAGTCCCAAAAAGACAAATAGCATACGTTTTCCATGATCTGTGATAACTAATAGAGTACCTAAAAGGTAGCCTATAGAATTGAAATTGACACTTTGAGATATTTTGATTTTCAACAGTGCTTGACTCAACTGTTGAGTAATGATGTTTTTCTTTTTTTTTTAAACTTTATACTATTTGTTGAACTCTTTACTTAGTGTAGGGTTAATCTTATGAGTATAAAGTTAAATGAAAATTGATATTTGTGAAAAGTAAGAATGGGAAGAAGAGAGGGAGAAAGAAGAAAAGTGGGAATGTGGTGGGAGGGAGGGTAGGGTGAGAGGATTCACTATGTTCCTAAATTTTTAAATATGGAATGCATGATATTTGTATTCATTAAACAAAATTGTTAAAATGAATAAATATTTTTAAAAAAATAAATAAACTTAAATTATGAAATTTGCTCAAGATTCATGGTTTATGTCAGTTTACTTCATACTTGAACTAACTAATGTAAAGAATTTTTCTCTCTAAAGTTTCAAATTTTCTTAACATTTTCTTATTGAAAAAAGTAATAACATGTCATCTTATTAGTAATGTCACATAGACACATAGCTTTTTAATTAGCAAATTTGTCATTTTCAAAATAATCTTCATGGACTCTTTGAAGTTTACAACCGGGTATTTGCTTTCATTGCTCTCTTGGTTTAAATGGAGTTTTTCTTTTGGACATATACCTTCCTGTCTGGATTTCTGTATATTCAATTCTTTCAGTAAGAGGGTATGGAAGTTAAATTTTGGAGCCTCTCATGTTTGAAAATTATGTATATCCTCTGATTTTTGACTACTAGTTTTGCTTGCTATAGAGTTCTAATTTCAAATTATGAATCCATTGCATGATTTTTTTCAAAGATTCTGTCCAATACCAATCTGAGTGTTTTTCCAGTACAAATAAACTTCCAGTATATTTCACCTGACTATATTTAAACTATTTGAAACTATTTGTCTCTTGAAGTACTGAAGTTTTAAAGGCTATGCCTTTTTTTTTTTTTTTTTTTTTTTTTTTTTTTTTGCTGTTGTTCATGTTGATTACTCCTTGGGAAATCCTTTAAACCTGAATAATTGAATCCATTTCATATTAAGGGATGTATGTGTACATAAATATATATATATATATACATATTCCATCCTTTCTTTACTATTCTTCTAAAATTATTAAAATTGTTAAATATTCTGCACTATATGTCTCTTTTCTATCCTTTCTTCTACCCATTTTGGTATCGCTGAATATATCTACCAGGCTAAAGCAATTTTTAAGCATATCACATACAAAGGCAACAATATAATCTATGAATAACAAGATGTTTTCTTAAACTTTAATATTTAAATTTTAAAGCTGCATTTTTAAATTTTCATTTTCAAAGAAGCAAATATTACAGTTATGTACTTTGGAGGAGAGATTCTAAATGAGTTAGGCACAGTGAAGCAAGAGAAGAGGTGACAATTGTATTCACATTTTAGTGCCATTACTCGAAAAATTTCAAGTCATTGAAATACCACAAAGTTGAGAAAACAGAAAATGTCTTTTACCCAGGTCAGCCCTTCATAGGATCTTCCTGTTAATGATTGGATAGACAAAATCCAATTTATTCAAATAATGATAATAAATTCAATAGTAGTAATTAATAATAATAATAAAGTAAAACTATGGCACAAAAATGATTATAAAATTAGAAAATTTCAATAGAAAAATTTACAAGTAACAATATCCAATACATCAGAATAATACTGCAGGACATGATTGTAATGAATTTTAAATATCTTCATGATACATTTACAGCTATAATGGGACATCAAGAAACTGAAAACTCTAAGAAAAAAGATGATGAAGAAAAATGCAACTAAAGAGAAGCAGACATAAATAGGAACAGAAGTAGAAGTGAAATGCGCAATCATTTCTGAAATAAACTAAAATAACCTAAGAAACATACAGGAATCATAGTAAGGTACAGAGCAAATCAAAATGAAAATAAATAAGAAAAAGGAAATAAAAGAGAATTTAAGTGAATGATAGCCAAAGTGATACATATTGAAAAAAAGATGATTCAATAAATATAAAATCAGAACTTTAGAAGAAAAACAAAATAATATTTCAAATTATAATTCAGGGATTGTCCTTGAAATGAAAGAAGACCTAACTTTATTTATTTAAAAGGCACATTCTGCACCAAAAAGAATTGATACATAATCATCAATAACAAGCACTTTCCTGATTAAATTATTGGAACATTAAGGAAAAGAAAGAATACTGTCAGTGCAAGCCAAAAGGACATTTGTTCAGGGTATTCTAAACTGTACAAATAATGAACAGAAGTAATACTAAGTACAAGGATGAAGCAAAGGATAGATTCTAATTTTACTATTTAACATTTTGAAGAAACAAAAGGTATTGTCAAAAGAAGGAGTTGAGAGTACCCTATTGTGGTATTATTACAAAGTTTAGAGTATTCTATAGTAGTGTATCTTAAATATCAGAATATCAAAAAAAATTAGAGTAATGAAAACCATCTACATAATGAAAGGCATCTAAAGCATAAAACAAAAATAAGGTATCATGACAAACTAACAAAAATTTAATTGCTTTTTAAAAGGGAAAATGTCTTTGTATTGCTCACAAAGCAAAATCTGTTTTTTTGCTCTATACAACAGACATACGTAAGCAAAGTCAGAAAAATTTAAAGTCAGGGATATGCTAGGCATATGAAAAAGAAATGATACAAAATTGGTAACAACAAGGTAGAATTCAGTCACAGAAGTGTTAAACAAGTAAAAAAAGGAGGTTTAAATTCGAAAGGCTACACCTTACAATGATAACATGACAGTTTTGAGTATTTATCTGCCAGACAACAAAACAGAAGCTGTCATAAAGCAGAAGGCATGAGATAGGAGACAAAATGGGTAGGAACAAAAATAATAGGAGAGTTTAATATATTCTCTGCCTAAAATAGATCAAGTCGATCATGTAAGCAAGAGTAAAGATGACTTAAACAGCATACATAATAAAGTAGATCTTACAGACGTGTAATAAACTTTGTGCCAGATTAATTAATTAATTAATTAAAAGAAAAGTAGGATTCAGGCTAATACTCAGTGCAAGGAATAAGAGCAATTTTTTTGAAAAAAGAAAAAGAAAATAGGAGTCCTAGCAATGATGTGATCAAAGAAACAATGAAGTGTGCACAAAATAGTCAGCGACAGTGAGGAAATTATCAAGAAATGAAAAGTACATATTTTATAAAACTTGATATTTTTCAAGAAAACATAATTTACCAAAACTAACACCAGAATAAATGGAATGTTTAGTTCCATTGACAGAATAAACTGTCCAAGACCTACTTATTCAAAATGAGTCATCGGGCTCACTCTACAAGAGAACTTTACGAAAGGTCACAATTTACTTAAAATGTTGCAGAGCCTACACACACACACACACACACACACACAGAAAGAGAGAGAGAGAGAGAGACAGAGACAGAGAAAGATTGAAAGGAAGGGAGAGAGAATTTTTCTATCTGCTGATTCGTTTCCTAAATACCTGCATTGAATAAGGACCTGGGCCAGCGTCAGAGCTAGGAGCCAGTAACTCTTCGACATGGGTTGCAGGAACTCAAATATTTAATTCATTACCTACTCTCTTTAGGGGCTATTTTGGTGAAAAGTTGCAATCACGAGCCAGAGTTGGTAATCAAACCCAGGCATTCTGAAATAAGACACAGCAGCCTTAACCACCAGTCCAAATGAACTCCCCTAACAAAATATAGGATTTTAAAATATTAATGTCCTTTATTCTACATTTGATGTTGGCTAAAAGGCCCAGAAGCAGTAATGTCTTTTATGTTCTTACCACAAAAACAATAAACGTATAATTAAGAAAGAATTAATGGGGTTGATGCTGTGGCTTAGTAGGCTAAACTTCCGTCGGTGGTGCTGACATTTCATATAGGGGCTGATTCTTGACCTGGTTGCTCCTCTTCCAATCCAGCTCTCTGCTTATGGCCTGGGAAAGCAGTGGAGGATGGCCCAAATGCTTGGGACCTGTACCCACTTGGGAGACCAGAAGCTCCTGGCTCCTGCTTTGAATTGGCGCAGCTCTAGCCGTTGAGGCCATTTGAGGAGTGAACCAGAGGATAAAAACCTTTCTCTCTGTCTTTCCCTCTCGCTGTCTGTAACTCTGCCTCTCAAATAAATAAATAAAATCTTAAAAAAAGAGAGAAAGATTTAAGTAAAGGATACCATATTGCCACTTCCCCTACATTTCTATGCATGTGTGCATGTGTATATACGTTATCTTTCCAGATCTCTTCCACTACACAGGTGTTTATGTATTTCTTTGTGACTGTATGTTGTGTGCATGCCAGAACCTGTATAAAAACTATGTAATTAAAATTCAAATGAGCATGACATACTATCTGATAGTGCCATTTCTACAGCTCCCCCAAATAATACCACTTTGGATTGAAATTTTTCAAGTAGGAAAACATATATAATAGGTTAATGAGAAAGGAAAAGTATTTACTGTGTGCTTGTTTATGCTAATCACTGAATAATTATGTGGAACCATCTCATTTAGGCAAAAGCATTATCAGAAGAAAAACAGTATAGAAAGATACATAAAATTATCTTCATTCATTAAGAATGATGCATCAAAGATTAATTTATTCTTGTACATTCATATTTCAATAAGATAAAAAATTTGGATTTGTTTCTAGACATAACCAAATCTACGATCATATAGATTCTACCCTAGTTTTCGTCTATAGCGTTCCTCCTGCATTTTCTCATCATTTCCTAGAGAAACCATGAGTGTCTTTCAAGACATCTGGGGAATGTTTACTCATCAACATATCGTCACTTTCTGGGATATTAGCAACTTGTGGTTAACCTGTTGCCTCTAACATGTGTACCTTTCCAATTTATCAGTGGTCCTGCTACTGGAATTGTCATTCACATATGAACTCTTCTGCAGTGCTACTAGTACTCCATATGAAAAAAACACTACACTCTGGTACTCTTTTACTTATATATTAATTTCACATTATATATGAAGTTCTAACTACTCAACTCATCAAATTTCTATGCCCAAAGTATCCATTCCTCCCCATCCTGCCAGTTAGCAGCACTCTCACTCTCAGTAATCAGAACATAAATGTGCAAATTGTTACATTGTGGGATGTCTTGATACACAGGTCTCAGGGTCAGAAACAAAATAAATGGTACAGATTATTTTTTGTTTGTTTCTATGTTTTTTTTTAACGTCACTGACCATGACTTTAGTGCCTCTGTGGCAAATGAGTAAGGGTTATGGCTCCCTTGAAAGCCCCTTGGAACTTATTTCAAAGATTTGTATTGGCCCAACATGCATATTGACCCATTCTTTGCCTTATTTCCTGTTTTAATTGAGTGTCAAAGGTTACACGTTCCTATTAGAGTAAGACATGACTGGCAGCAGAGGTCAGGGACTCTCTGGCATTCTATTAGAGCCATAAAAACAAAGCAGAATGATAATTTCACCTGCTCTAACCTCAATTTTTCCAGGATGGGACAGACATTGACCTTATTGTTTGTCAGCTATTGACTCTATAAACTTCAGCTACCCTAATTCTGCTTACTAAACAATAAGAGTGCTTTGACAACAAGGATGAAAAATAAAACAATGGAAAATACTCAGAGATGATTCGAGGGAGAGACATAGCTAAGTGACAGAAAAGATAAAATAACCTCTTTATTCTTGGGTCAGGTCCCTCGTTTGGCTAGTTTACAGCAATAACAGTTGCTACCAACAACCTTCAATTTTATCTTCTTTTGTAGAATACAGTATAACTTCCTTTGTGTGAACAAGTACAAGCAATAAATCTAATAAATTGCTCACTCTACCTGAAGCCTATTTGTGGCACTTGAAGGGTTTATGAATTTCTGTGAAACTTTTCCTTGCCTTCTCTACCCTGTAAAGTTTTTGCCTGAAATGTAGGTAGATATTTAACAGCATAATTAATAGATTTTATCACTTATTTTCCTAAGAAGGTAAAAGTGGCAGTAATGCAGAAAGCATATGCAAAGTCTGTTTTTAAAGATATTTGGAAACTGATTTCTTAGCAATGTTTAATGATATGAAAAAAAGTTAGAATTTGATAATTTTCCTTCAGTATGAGAGCCTGATTTCATGTAGTTTCTCCTGATTATTAATTACAGAAAACAATGGATCATTTTGGCAATAATGAGTATTTGTTGGTGGTTTCCTATAACAATGGAAAATCATTTAAAGTTGGAATATTGATTCTCACCTGCATTTTTTCATGAAAGATAATGGCTGTTGTTTGAAGACTGTCTGGAACTCTCAGAAGTCATGCCCTTTGCAGCAATTATTTTTTCTCTTTACCTATTATTTTGAATTGTGAACTGACTATTAATATTAAATTTTGTGTTGTTAGAACAATAGTCTTCTTTGAAAAGATTTGAATTTTTAGTTTTTTTTATTATCAAGGCAGAAAGGAAAAAAATAAGTTTCCTGTGCAAATGACTGATGTTGTGTTAAATTGAAAAATGCCGGTTTAAAAGTCAATGTTCTTTAAAACCCAGTGGAGTTTACTGAATTTCTGATTAATTTGATCAGTAACATTTTTATTACAAGACGTATTTCCCCCTTTTCCATTGTCCGTTTATTAAATAATTCGTGCTGTTGACCTGAATTTGGAAATTTTTTCCCAAGTTGAAAAGTTTTTCCTGTATTTAACAGTTAGCTTCACTGCTTATTTTGCTAATTATATCATTAGTTTGGGAATTCCTGTCCTTTCTACAATGTGAGGGGTTCCTGCAATGCATATTCATGAAAAATGGCTCAAATACTTCATGTTTTCTCAAGGCTAGTGACATTTGCTGGCAAGGTCTTATGTCTCCATGAAGATGTGGTGCTGTCTTTCATGAGGTCTCCAGATTAAGTCAATGTTTACTTCATTAAAGCACTACTAGTGACAAGCATATTGCCTGAAACATAATAGACTCAACATGCGAATTGATTTGGTCACACTTGACACTCAATCTGTTATTAGCAAAGATATTTGATTTGAAATATTCTGTAATATTATGGGTATATTATGTATTATTTTGTGATTAGCTCACCAAAAATCAGATAGAGAGAGACAGACAGACAGACAGAGAGGGGCAGGGACTTGTTATGCCATCTAGGTGCAACTTCAATTCACATTATTCAAGGAAAGTTCTAAATTTGACAAAGTCCGTATACTTTGAAGAAATGGAAAGTATCTCCTTTTAAGGTGTTTTCTCTAAAGTCACATATAAACAAGATATAGCAAAATTCACACTCTCTACACTCTTAGTAATTAACTGACTTCTCCATTTACGCATTGAAGCATCTTTCACAAATATCTTGGTTCTTGAACCTATACATTGAGAAAAGCACTAATTACTCACCACTGACAGTGCTCGATAAATAAGAAGCTAGCCATAAGAAAGATGAATAAAAGGATAGCATGATCTAAGTTTTAGGAATGTTAGGAGCAACAATGAGTCTGAAAAGAGGCCAATCCTATTTCATTCCCACTGATGGCTGTATCCATGGAAACTCCCTTTTAATAGCATCCACATCACATTGGAAAAACAGGTATGCTACCTTTTGAAAGTGAGTGCATTAAAAGAATCCAGCCCTTTACTAAGAAGGTCAGCTCTTGAAAGCCTTCAAGAGCTCTGGTAGCTGAGAAAGCTGGAGGGCTGTAAATCCTTCGTTTCGTTGCTAAGAAGCTGGGCTCCTGAGAATCACATCAGTGCTCTCTAACACAGAAAGCAGAATGTGAATCCTTTGTTCCCCACCTATGATGTTACACTCCTGAGTACTTGTTTCCTTAGCTAAGAGAACATGCAGGAGAGGCCTATTACGTGAACCCAGAGATTAATTATGAATATATGCAAACTGGAAAGACGGGCAAAAAGATGCACAGTGTGTGAAGAAGACTTATTTGCAAGAATGCCAGATGGCAAATGCCATTACACTAGAAATATATGCACTGAAACAATAGTCACATGGTAATATTTTAAAATTTTTTGTAGTCTCAGCATTTTTTTTACTATGATAAATATCTGTCATGGAAAATGACTTCCCCATTATATTATTCAACACATTCATTGAAAGCAAAGGAAAAAAGAATAAAGGTCATTGTGCCTTTAAATCTAACATGTGACTTACAATAACTATTCTCCTTTTGCTATATAGTAAGCAAAAAGACTTTAAAAAGCAAGATGATAATTATTATTATAAGCAATAAATAAGTACAGCATGGATAGGTTTATAAAGCAATACATCAATTTATTTCTATTTGCACAAGTACAAACAACAAAATATTAATCAAGGGATAGATTGCTACATTTGGATGTCATCATGAATATCTTTAAATATTATAATAGCTATGAGAATTAATGTATTAATTTCTGTATGCATTAAATTAAATCCATATGATAAAATAGATCATGCCATCATTAGATAGCTGAACAATAAAAACCATCTAGTTATTAACAGTATTGTTAGAATTAACAATATAATTTATAATGTTAGAATGACGATAATGACTCAATTGGCTTACTATGTGGATCAGGTACAGTGATATGTATCTGCATTCATTTATTGTGTTATAATCCTCAATACAATTTTACGAGTTGGATACTACTGTGGATTCCATTTTACAGAAAAGGCACAGGAAATTTGAGTAATTTGTTAAAAATTCAAGAAAAAAGTAAGTGGTGGAGTTGAAGTAAAATCAGTTTCATTAAGAATATTATTTGGGGCCGGCGCCGCGGCTTACTAGGCTAATCCTCCGCCTGCGGCACCAGCACCCCGGGGTTCTAGTCCTGGTCAGGGTGCTGGACTCTGTCCCAGTTGCTCCTCTTCCAGGACAGCTCTCTGCTGTGGCCCGGGAGGGCAGTGGAGGATGGCCCAAGTGCTTGGGCCCTGCACCTGCATGGGAGACCAGGAGGAAGCACCTGCCTCCTGGCTTCGGATCGGTGCAGCGCACCGGCCATAGTGGCCATTTGGGGGGTGAACCAACGGAAGGAAGACCTTTCTCTCTGTCTCTCTTTCTCTCACTATCTAACTCTGCCTGTCAAAATAAATAAATAAATAATATTATTTGGAAGGCCCATAATTTTGGTACAGCAAGTTAAGTCGCCTCCTGTGATGTAGCATCCCATTCGAGTGCTGCTTTGAGCCCCGGCTGCTCCACTTTTGATCCAGCTCCCGGCTAATGTGCCTGGGAAAGCAGTGTGAGATGGACCAAGTAGTTGGGCATCTGCCACCCATTTGTGAGACCTGGATGGAGTACCAAGTTTCTGGCTTCAGCTTGGCCCAGTCTTGGCCACTGTGGACATTTGGGGAGTGAACCAGCAGATGGTAAATTTCTCTCTCTCTCTTTCTCTGCAATCTGCCTTTCAGATCAATAAGTGAATAGAATTTTTTTAAGAATATTTTTAGGTTGGGGCTGGCGCCATGGCTCATTTGGTTAATCCTCCGCCTGTGGCACCAGCATCCCATGTTGGTGCCGGATTCTGTCCCGGTTGCTCCTCTTCCAGTCCAGCTCTCTGCTGTGGCCCAGGAAGGCAGTGGAGGATGGCCCAAGAGGATGGCCCAAGAGCTTGGGTCCCTGCACCCGCATGGGAGACCAGGAGGAAGCACCTGGCTCCTGGCTTCTGATCGGTGTACCTCCGGCCTTAGCGGCCATTTCGGGAGTGAACCAACAGAAGGAAGACCTTTCTCTCTGTCTCTCTCTCTCTCACTGTCTAACTCTATCTGTCAAATAAAAAAAAATAAAAATAAAATTATAAAAAAAGAATATTTTTGGAAACCAGTAATGGCTTAGACTTAGAAAAAACCATAATCGTTCTTTTCTGTATATGATGCAAAGCAATAATCTGTGAGTTATTTTAAACTCTGTAGCCTTGTTGTAACTGAAGATAGTGATGTTCAGAGATGTTGAATGATTTTCCAATGTGATATGTTTAGTGAATTACAGGAGCATGGATTTCCACCTGGGTGTCCTAGGGAGTGGCAGGGAGCTGGATTGGAAGCAGGGAAGCTGGACCTTAAACCCAGATACTCCAAAATGAGATGCTAATGCTGCAAGTGGCAGCTAATTCTGCTGTGCTGCAACGGAGCCTATATTTTTACAAATGAATACAAAATTATTGAAACTTTCCCATCAACCCAAGTGATGGTAGATCAATAAAGTAATAGCTAATAAATGTTAGTAATTACCAGTTTACTATGTTCTCAAAGGATTCCCCTTTCCAGCGGCCACTACCACAGCTCCTCCTTCTTTCATGGTTGTGACCCTTTTCCCTCTCTCTTCAAATCAGCTGATAAATTGTGATTGGTCTTTATTTCAATTTATAATTTAAGTCAGCTCTTTTTTCTTTGTTTCTGCTATTATCAAACCAGTTATCCATAATCTCAAGCCTGAATAATTACAAAGCTCCTTATCTGTTTTCACTAGATCTCCCCATTTTAATCTTCAGCATTATGATTAATCTCTAATTCAGAATGAATTATCCTGAAAATTTTTGATGCCCAACTATCAAAACTTGGGTATAAACAAATGACATTATCTAAAGACTTGATAATCTAGAACTTGAACACTAGAACTGTATCTATAAGCTAAGTGAATTTGAACAAATATCTGTGTCTTGTTCTAGTTTTCTCTATAAAAGGAAAAATAATGGTGCTCACCCATAAGATATTATAGCATTTAATGAATCACTACATGAAAAATGACAAGAGTCTGGCATTTGTCATGGTGTGTTTAGTTACAAATATTGCATCTGAGTCATACCTTATAAATGACAATATGCTCATCTTTCCCCCTCATTATGTTCATTGCTATGAATCCCTCACTCTGTGATATGATTATGTCTGTTTTCTAGAAAAAATAGTGTACATGTGTGTGTGTGTATATATATATATATATATAAAATGTCTACCTTTGAAGTGAATATGGCAAAATGTTAAAAAATTGTAAAAGAAAACAAGTTACCTACCAGGGTACTTCAGACAGTTCATGGAAAGTGTAATTAACAGATAAGCTTATTTTGGTACAAAGAAAGTTGAAATCCACGCATATGTGCATAGGAACAATCTTTTTAAAGAGTTCAAAGAAAATGTATAGCATAAAAATTTGCAAAGATTTCAAAATTTTTTCACACCAGAATAAACATATCTTTTAGCTCCATTTTCCATCAACTTTTTCAAGTACTCTCCTATGATTATTATTTACACCTACTCATTTTGTTCATTTATAGAATATTTACAGGGGAAATAGTGTTAAATTCATCTTCCAGCCTGACAGTCTTAACATCGAATTCTGACTACTTATTTTGATAGCTGGGTGACCTTGAAATATTTATTTGATCTCTATAAATTTAAGTTTCTTTGTCTGCAAAATGGATTATAATAATAATTCCTCCTGTGAGAATTAACTGAGATAACCAATGCATAACATTTTGTATTGGATGTGGTTTGTGATAAATTGCTGTTAAATGTTTTATTATTTTGTGAAACTGTTGGAGGAAATGCTATAAGAAATAATCAAATTAAATGTTCTATGAAATCAATTCTGAGAAAACTTTTGAAACCATCATGGCATCCAATGGCTCCAAATCCATCAGAGATTTTTTGACTTTTACAAAATATAACCCCAAATCAAACTATGCTAATTTCTTTTAAAGAAATTTCATGCACATAATCAATTTTGTAAATAACCACATTTCCTTCTAGTTTGCTCTCTATAACTCAAACAAAAAGTAAAAAGAAAATTGGGATATGAATTTCATAAGTAAACAGACCCTCTTAAATTGCACTTATATCCTAATCATATTATTGTCTTATTTGCTTTCACCCAGTTTTCTACAGTAAAGTGTCTTTTTCCCAAACCCATTTGTTTATTGAAAAAGTACGGAGACAAGTTTTTAAAAACTGTTTAAAAATTTTAAATATTAATTTTATTTTCAAGGCAGAGTTATAGAGAAAGGGATTTAAACAGACACACACAGACAGAGACAGAGAGACACAGAGAGAAAGAGAGGAAGGGAGATATCTTTCATTGCTAAGTTACTCCCTAAATGCCGGTAACAGCAGGGCTGGCCCAGGCTGAAACCAGGAGCCAGGAACTCGATCTGGATCTCTCACATGGGTGGCAGAAAGGGCCCAAGCACTTGGACCAACTTCCCCTGCTTTCCCAGGCACATTATCTGGGAGTGGGATCACAAGTGGAACAGCTGGGATTTGAACTGACACCCATATGGAATGCTGGTGTGGCAGGCATCAGCTTAACCCACTGGGCCACAACACTGTTCCTCGGCATACAATTCTACTCCAGATTTTTTTTCCCTTAAAATATTTTCTTATAACAACTACTCCAACAGATCAGCATACAATATGATTGCAATATGATTGGATTCCAAAAGTTCTTCAGTAATTCAAAATGCAGTTTTATCATATATTCTTTTGGAAATCATTCTATTTTTCCCTCTGGGAAAGTTTCATATGATGATTTCTGAACTCTCTGCTCATGTTAAAAAACTCATTTAACACATACCAGTACTGTACAATTATGATATTTGATACATTTTAACAGTAGTAGAAACCAGTATGGATAGGGTTATGTGGCTGATGAACTGAAAAATGACTGTCTTATGCAAGCTCTTTTCACTGGAATTTGGGCAAGTGGGTGGAAAGAGAGTTTGGATGGTACAAAGAAAGGATGTTTAGATGATGCAGACTGGGCTGTCATTGTTGGCCTGTTGGGGCTTCTGTCTGGGCTGAGCAGAGCTGTCACATGGGTTGGCCAGGGCTGTTTCACAGGTTATGAGGCGTTGCCATGCAATGGGCTGTGCCTCTGTGCCACTGGTTGGGTAGAGCAGCAGCAGGCCAGATATGGCTGAGCAGTGAGCAGGGCAGTGCTGTGAGCAGAGTGAGCAGGGCAGCAGGGCCCTGCTGGCAAAGCCTCAACTTCTTCTTGTTCGCTACCTCCCTACACGAATCAATTTTTCATCACATTTTCTGCCATTGCAATCTGATCTGTTCCTTATTAGAAACCAAACATTTTCATTCACAGTAATGGGAATTGTTACTGCTGATAGCTTCCTTTGTTTTTCTGATCTTTATCATTAAATGAAAACTTAAAACTTTCTTACATTTATGAAAAACCATGAAGTAGTTATTTGGTAACTACACCGTTAATGGAATGGATAAATTTTAGCAAATCTAGTTGAAATATTTCCAACTGATTACATTATAAATTATAAACTTATTCCCACGCTGGGATCGAAGTGTACCAAAATTAACTCAGTTCAAATCAGAAAGTATTTATTGATCATTTAACTTGCCTAAGATATTGTGCTGAGCACTGAATAATGCAACCAGAAGACAAAGACATTGGCATTGCTCTCAAGTAATTGATAATAACCCTAAAAGGACTGTTAGCATGAAATAAATCCAATACAAGAGGAGTTAAAGGGTCCTGGAAGACTACATGATGTATTAAGAAATTTCAAATAAAAATGATGTTATACACTATTTTAGAAAAACAAAATGAACTTTATGGCCTTTTGACAAATTGAATTAGGGAGAAGGCTTTTCAGATACAATAAAACTCCTAAGCAAAATCAGGGAGGGAGTAATGTGTCAGCCTCTTTAAGCATTAAATTCACTTTGGACAAAGCATGGGATGTGTGTAGAGGAATACTAAAATATAAGGACTTTCATATATTTCAGTTAAGATAATTATTTATGATTAACTAATACCTGGGAACAAAAGAAGGCTTAGAAAAGTTTAGAAAGCGAACTGCCTAAAGAGGATTTTGTCACTCCATCTTCCCTTCTGTGGCCTGGGCGAAGTTCTGGGCTTTTTTGCTGACATCCCTGGAGAGTTGCTCCCTTGGTATCCACAGGGATTTATAGAGGATCCCCTTTGATATCAAAATCTGCAGATGCTCAACTGCATTCTACAAAATGATGTAGTATTTGTATATAACCTATGCATGACATTAAAACATAGATAGATTATTATAATGGTTAATACAATGTAAATTCTATGTACATAGTTGTTTCATTTATTGTTTAGTGACTAATGACAAGAGAAATAAGATCTGTGTATGTTCACTACAGAAACCTTTTTCCATTTTCTATTTGCATTTGGGTGAATCACAGAATTGAAACACACAGAGAAGGAAGACCAAATGTAACCAATAAAAATAATATTTAAAACTTCAAGTAAAATTTCTAAACCTATGTACACCAAATGAAATTTACCTAGTTTTAAAAATTACAAAAATACTTTTGGGGCACAAAGCAATTATTATCCCATACGACTGACAAGGAAAATGGCTTTGAGAAATGCACACAGGGTACCAGATTTGGCCAGCTTCAGTAATTTTCAGCCTAAGCAGACAGACAGAATGGTGAAATTTCAGAACCCACAGTTCTGGCGGAAGGAAGTAGAAATGCGAGCAATGAACAGGTACAGCTCTTTCAGTTGCTTCACAGTACTAACAGCTCAGTGCAAGAAGTAGCTCTGTGGTTGAAGAACCAAAGGAAAGGGAAAAGCCACCATGTTTTGACTTCTCAGGAACTGAGGATAATATTTTTAAAGATTTATTTTATTATTTGAAAGTTGGTTACAGAGAGAGGTAGAGACCAAGAGAGAAGTCTTCCATCCACTGGTTCACTCCCCAGATGGCCGCAATGGATGGAGCTGTGCCGATCCAAAGCCAGAAGCCAGTAGCTTCTTCTGGGTCTCATAGGTAGGTGCAGGGGCCCAAGGACTTGGGCCATCATCTACTGCTTTCCCAGGCCACAGCTGAGAGCTGGATCGGAAGAGGAGCAGCCGGGACTGAAACAGAAGCCCCTATGGAATGCCGGCACTGCAGGCCAGGGCGTTAACCCGCTGCACCACAGTGCCGGCTCCCAAGGGGGATAATTTATTTTTAGTGTACAAAGTATACTTTAACCAATCAGGATTAAATGGGTTATAAAATTATTTTTGCTACATAATATCCAAACCAGACTAATTTGCAGTGTAAACGTACTACATTATACTGTTGAGAGTTCTATTTTTCAAGCTGAAAACTGGAAGTCATTGTTTTGCAAGTTATCCCAGTACTTTGGCACTTTCAAGAGTCTGACTCCAGGTTAGAAGAAAAGAATCTGCTAACAATACCTAGCCAGCAATAGATTCATACAATAGAACTTGTATCCTTTTCAGAATCACAGAAGTTAATTCTAGTCTCAGATTAGGTGTCTAATGTGACATTATAATTACAATGAGGAATAAGGAAAATAACATGGATCTCTCACAGAAACCTTCCCTGGCCTCTGCTGCTGTCCCTCATCTCGCAGGCCATTATTACAATCTTATATATATATGTATATATATAAGGTAAGATATATATGATTTTTATATATATATATATATATATACACACCCCAAAAGACTTCACTAAGACACCACTGAAACTCATAAGAGAGTTTGGTTAAGTTGCAGGATATAGATTCAACAGGCAAAAACTCAATAGCCAGGCTGGCACCATGGCTCAATAGGCTAATCCTCCACCTGCAGCGCTGGCACACTGGGTTCTAGTCCCAGTCGGGGTGCTGGATTCTGTCCCGGTTGCTCCTCTTCCAGTCCAGCTCTCTGATATGGCCTGGGAGTGTAGTGGAGGATGGCCCAAGTCCTTAGGCCCTGCACCTGCATGGGAGACCAGGAGAGGCACCTGGCTCCTGGCTTTGGATCAGAACTGTGCGCCGGCCTCAGAGTGCTGGCCGCCGCAGCCATTTGGGGGTGAACCAACAGAAGGAAGACCTTTCTCTCTGTCTCTCTCACTGCCTAACTCTGCCTGTCAACAACAACAACAACAACAAAAAACAACAACAAAAAAACAAAACTCAATAGCCTTTCTATGCACAGACAATGCCATAGTTGGGAAAGAACTTGTAAGATCAGTTCCAATCACAATGGCTACAAAAAATTTAAATAACTTGGGTAAATGTAAACAAGAAAGTGAAAGATCTCTACAATGAAAACTGTAAAACAGTAAAGAAAGAAATAGAAAAAGGCACATGCAAAAATGGAAAATCTTCAATGTTCATGGACTGGAAGAATTAATATCATGAAAATGTCCAACTACTGAAGGTAATTTACAGATTCAATGTGATCCCAATCAAAATACCAATGACATTTCTTCTCAAATCTAGAAAAAACAATGCCAAAATTCATATGGATAAAAAAGAGACCCCGAATAGCTAAAACAATCTCTTAAATAACAAAAACAAAGTCAGAGGCATCAAAATACCAAATTTCAAGAGATATTACAGGGCAGTTAAAGTCAAAACAATTATAATCAAAATTGTGTATATATCTGTTTTTGTGTAGTGGCCACAAAAAAACAAAAAGACATAGACCAATGGAACAGAATAAAAACCCCATAAATTAATCCATGGATCTACAGCCAACTAATATTTGACAAATGACTTAAAATCAATTCTTGGAGAAAGAACAGTCTGTTCAACAACTGGTGTTGGGAAAATTAGATGTATGCATGCAGAAGTATTAAACAGGACCTCTACCCTGTTCTCTGTAAAAATAAGGGATCTAAATCTAGGACCTAACTTATACCTTCAGATTATTAGAGAAAAATATTGGGGAAACTCTGCAAACCATTAGTATAGGAAAAGGCTTTTTGGAAAAGACCCCAGAAACACTGGAAATAAAAGCAAAAATAGACAAATTGGATGATATCAAGCTAAGAAGCTTCTATACTGCAAAGGTAACACTCAACAAAGTGAAAAGACAACTGACAAAATGGAAGAAAATATTTGCAAACTATGCAACTGATAAAGGATTTATATTCAGTATCTATAAAGAGCTCAAGAAACTCAACAACAGTAAAACATTGGCCCAAGTAAGTTAACAACATTGCAGGCAGATCTGTATATTAACTGAAAATGTTTTCCTTTTAGAAATGTCACCTACCTTCTCTTCAAGCCAGCTTTCCTCCCAGGCCAGCTAGGTAATGGACGTCAACAAGGTACCTCCCCTATGACGTATCAATGTACAAAGATAGATGGGACTGAGCTTCATAACTGTCAAGGCCTTAAAGCTCACCTGATTATTTTCAAGCCCTTTCTGTCAGTTTCTATTTGACTCCCTATGAAAAAACTTGCTCGTGGTTTAGACACCTTTTTTATGGACTCCAATAATGACTCTGTCCTCAGTTTTAGATCCTGTTAAGTTTAAATTGCTTGTTAGATTAATTTTCTCCAGACTTGAAAAAATAAAATTCTAGGTGGCCATGCACATGAAACCTCTGATGGAAGCAATTTCTGCAAGCTGGCACTGCACCTCCCTAGAGAAGCCACTTCTTACTGAGAAGCCACCACCTGCTGGAAGCCTGTCCTGACTCCCCTTCCCAAAGATGCCCCTTTTCAGCATGAAGCAGCCAGAGCAATCATTGTCTGGTGCCCCCCCCCAACAGGTGTTAGAGTACATTCTTGTTAAGGGGGGGGGGGAATGTGAGGAGTCAGATGGGTTAATATGTAGTGAGGGTGGTCCCAATGGAATTTGAGATGTAAAATATTTGCTTCCTCCCCAAAAAGTTTATCTCTAGCAAGAAAAAACAGGCCACCCTCTTTCTTTGGAATCTCCAAGTTTACCATAAAAATAGCAAGAGAGCTCTTTCCTGAGCTCAACAGCTTATTGTGAAAACAAGTTACCTATTGCAGGCCAGACAGGATGGAGAATTGTAAATCAGGTCTGTGGATGGGTTTTGTCCCCACCTGGTAACTGAATGCCAATCTGATTGTCAATTAGTTTCTTTGGGCTTTTTCCACTCTTGGAAGCCTCTCTCCATGCCACTCTGGCTGGAGGTCTTTGACTCTAAGAAGTCTTTTTAAATATTAAAAAAAGGAAAGGAGCAATGGAAATGAACAGGTATTTTTCAAAGTATGAAATACAAATGGCAAACACACACCTGAAAAAATTCTCAGGATCACTAGTTATCTGGGAAATGCAAATAAAATTCACAATGAAGTTTTGCCTCATCCAGTTAGAAAGGCTATCATCTCAAAACCAAAAAACAATAATTGCTGGCGAGGATGGTGGGGGGGAAGGTACCATAACACCCTGATGGTATGAATGTAAACTAGTACAACCATTATGGAAGACAGTTTGGAGATTCCTCAGAAATCTGAAAATAGATCTGCCATATGACCATATGAGCCAGTGATCCCACTTCTGGGAATTTACCCAAAGGGAATGAAATCAGTACACTGAAGTTATTTGTATCCCCATATTTATTGCTGCTCAATTCACAATAGCTAAGATATGGAATCAACCCGGGAAAAAGAAAATGTGGTGTATATGCGGTATGGAATACTAACTACTAATTCAAAAAAGAATGAAATCCTGTCTTTTGCAGCAAAATGGATACAACTGGAAACCATTATTATTAGTGAAATAAGCCAGTCCCCAAAAGACAAATATCAAGTTTTCTCTGATATGTGGTAGCATAGAATAAAAAAAGTATAGGCATGATATGGGAATTTTGTGATTGTTGTTTTAATTTAAAAAAAAAAATTAAAAAATTATTTATTTGAGAGGCAGAGTAGAGAGAGAGCCAGAGCGAGAGAGAGAGAGAGAGAGGTCTTCCATACATTGATTTACACCCCAGAAGACCACAAAGGCTGGAGCTGATCTGAAGCCAGGAGCCAGGAGCTTTCTTTGGGTCTCTCAGGCAGATTCAGTGGTCTAAACACTTGGGCCGTCCTCTACCGCTTTCCCAGGCCACAGGCAGAGCTGGATGGGAAGAGGAGCAGCCAGGACCTGAATTAGCGCCCATGTAGGATGCCAGCACCACAGGAGGAGGCTTAGCTTACTACTACACAGTGCAGTCCTCATGATTACTGTTTTAACCCTTGTTTATACTCCTGTGGAACTATGATGTTTGTATTTCTTACTTGCTGAATATTATTGTTAGTGGTATACTAAGCTTGTGATTATAGAGTGGATGGAAATTATGTTTGTTTCCAAAATTAAAGAAAAAGAAGGAAGGCAGGAGATTGAGTGAGAGGACAAAGAAGCAGGGAAACATGGTTATCTTCTTAGAATTGTATCTATGACATACATGAAATCTGTTCTCTTTATGTTAATAAAAAAGTGATCTATTGGTCTTTTATGTCTTCTTGTCTTAGTTTTTTGGACACATGGAGTGCTCTTACAATGACAATACCACCTATAAATGCAATCTCAAATACTTGAGAAAATCTGACAAACTGTGTTTGGGTCACATTTAAAAACTCCTTTGTTAATTTTGGCTTTGACTGCCTGTGCCTCTGGGGTCTTTTCCAAGAAATCTTTGCTTGTGCCTATATCTTGCAGGTTTTCTCTGTACTGCAAAAGAAACAGACAGGAATGTGAAGAGGCAACCATCAGAATGGGAAAAAATATTTTCAAATTATGCAACCGGTAAAGGATTAATAACCAGAATCTACAAAGAGATCAAGCAACTCCACAACAACAAAACAAACAACCCACTTAAGAGATGGGCCAGGGACCTAAATAGACATTTTTCAAAACAGAATATCCAAATGCCCAACAGACATGAAAAAATGTTCAGGATCACTAGCCATCAGGGAACTGCAAATCAAAACCACAATGAGGTTTCACCTCACCCCAGTTAGAATGGCTCACATACAGAAATCTACCAACAACAGATGCTGGCAAAGATGTGAGAAAAAAGACACACTAATCCACTGTTGGTGGGAATGCAAACTGGTCAAGCCACTATGGAAGTCAGTCTGGAGATTACTCAGAAAACTGAATATAGCTCTACCACATGACCCAGCCATCCCACTCCTTGGAATTTACCCAAAGGAAATTAAATTGGCAAATAAAAGAGCTGTCTGCACCTCAATGTTTATTGCAGCTCAATTCACAGTAGCTAAGACCTGGAATCAACCTAAATGTCCATCAATAGTAGACTGGATAAAGAAATTATGGGACATGTACTCTATAGAGTACTATACAGCAGTAAAAAACAATGAAATCTGGTCATTTGCAACAAAATGGAGGAATCTGGAAGACATCATGCTGAGTGAATTAAGCCAGTCCCAAAGGGACAAATATCATGTGTTCTCCCTGATCAGTGACAACTAACCGAGCTTTGACTATGGCCTTGTCTAAATGAGATTAGAGTTTGTGAACTCAAGAGGCTTCCATAACCTTGGCAGCTCATGACAAAAGCCTCAGGTGATTATTGACGCCATAAATAAGAGTGTCAATTGTTAATTCAGCAACAGGAGTCACTGTGCACTTACTCCCCATGTAGGATCGCTGTCCTTAGTGTGTTGTACTATGCAATTTAATGGTAAAACTACTAATCAAACAGTACTTTATACTTTGTGTTTCTGTGTGGGTGCAAACTGTTCAAATCTTTACTTAGTATATACTAAGTTGATCTTCTTTATATAAAGATAATTGAAAATGAATCTTGATGAAATTGGGATTGGAGAGGGAGTGGGAGATTGGATGGTAGCAGGTGGGAGGGAGGTTATGGGGGGAAAAGCTGCTATAATCCAAAAGCTGTACTTTGGAAATATATATTTATTAAATAAAAGTTGAAAAAAACCTCCTTTGTGGGTAGGCATTTGGCACAGTAGTTAAGAGACCATGTGGGACACCTGCATCCCTAATTGCAGTGCGAGGTTTGGGATTCTCTTCTGCTTTTTTTTCCAGCCTCCTGCTTATGTGCACTCTGGAAAGCAGAAGGTGATGGCTCAGGGAATTGGGCCCCTGCCACTCACATGAGGAGCTCAGTTTGAGTTCTTGGTTCTTGGTGTTCCCTGGCCCAGCCCTGATTGTTGCCAGCATTTGTGGAGTGAATCAGTTGATAAAATCTCTCTCTCTCTCTGCCCTTAAAATAAACTAAAAATTATAAAAAATATTTAAAGCCCTTAATTATGGCTGGTGATGTGTCACAGCCAGTTATTCTGCTGCCTATGATACTAGCATCCCACATGAGTGCCGGTTTGAGTCCTACTTGATCCACTTCCAATCCAGCTCCCTGCTAATGCTCCTCCAAAAGTAGCGAAAGGCGACCCAGATGATTGGGCCCCTGCCACTTGAGTTGTAGATCCAGGTGGAATTCCAGGCTCCTGGCTTTAGCCTGGCCAACCTTGGCTTTTGCAGCCATTTGCGAAGTGAACAAGCAAATGGAAGATCTCTGTATTTATCTGTAATTTTGCTTTTCAAATAAGATAAATAAAACTTTAGAAAACCCTTATGTATAACCAAATCATCTACTAAAAATTCAGCAAAATATTTGAACAGATATTCTGAGAATGTATACGTATTTAAATAAGCACTAGTTATTAGGGACATTGAATTTTAAACTACCAGCAAATACTGCTACATCTGTCTAGATGAGTAAGACTAAACAGATTGACAATGACAGATATTAATCAAAATGTGACACAGAACAAAATTTTTACAATACTGCAAAGAACATAAAATGAAAAACATAGCAGTTCTTAAATTTTAGTTTCGTATTAGGCATATAAGCCTGCTATTCTATTTCTAATTATTTTATTCAAAGGAAAATAAAGTATATTTTCATAAAAACATTTGTACATAAATGTTTTTAGTAGCTTTAGTGTAAACAGTAAAAATCAAAATGTCAAATGTCCACTAACAAATTAATGGGTAAATTAATTTGGTAATTTGGTAAAAGTGGCAAATTCTTATAATGTAATATAATGAAGCAATAGAAAAATAAAACATGGATGAATATCAGCATATTTATACTGATTAACAGGATCAGATATACTAGAAAACACAGTGAATATTTAAATCTGTATTAATTTCTAAAAAATACAATCCAATTAATAGTTACTGAAAACAGATCAGTAGTTGCTTGAGGTTGGGAGTTGGGTGATATTGGAAAGGAACATAGGAAAATTTTACCAGATATGATACATTCACTACCTTGAGTCTAATGTTCATTTCACAGTTGCACACTTATGTCAATTTTATGCAAATTTTACATAGAAGTGATTTACTACTATATAAATTGTAATTCAAAAATATTAAACAAATAAATATAACTCAGAAATAGACTTATTTTAAGACTTCAAAGTCAAATATTGGAAAAAAAACTTCCAGTGGTTTTTTCAAAGTCTGCTACCTAACATGTGGTGATGTAAAATATAACCATCACACCAGTTCAGAATGCCTTTGTTCTCTCCTCTCCCTGCTTTGGACATACCCTCTTTTTATCCTCAGTTTCATGTGTCAAAATCACAAGCCTTCTACAGGCCAATTTCAAAGTTTCCTTTTTCCATGAAACCTTCATTGTTCTCTCAGGCTCGAAATTATTTCTTGTTCTTTTGGATCTCCATGAGTCTCTGGTTTGTACCTCTGATTGTATTTATATTTTTTCCCTTGTTAACAGTGTTAAAAATCAAGTTTTTCATAGACATGTTGCTTGATTCACCAGGATGATTTGAAATATGTTAGTTTGGTTTTTAGAAACAGTGTTGTTTTTTTTTTTTTTTTTTTTTTTTTTTTTTGGTGTATTGATGTTGAGAAACCTAAATAGTGAATTTTGTGATGTCTCTGGATTTCAAACTAGGTCTTATGGATTTCAAAGTATGTCACAATACATTGCTCTTCTGATTTCAGCCTCCTCCCAACATCACATGATAGGAAATAGAAAGAAATTGTGCAACTTTAAATTGTGCCTTAATTTGATTGTCAGTTTCAGATGATCCTTCTAATTTGTTTCTTCTAAGCTATTTCCAGTCTGTGACATTCTCTCATTAAATCTTCCCTGCAATTGCAACTGTAGTTGCTAATGTCATTTTTCACTTCACAGATGATGACAATGAAACACAGACAGGTTTCTTGCATAACATAGTCAAAGACATCCTGTTAAGTCCACCTTTCTTATGTATCAAATTGTGCAGAAAAAGTCAAATAGTTTAAGATTAAAGAGATTATAGCAATTTTTTGTAGGAAAGTAGTGTATGTGCAATTTATTTTAATCAACTAAATCAGTACTCAAAACACAAATATCATGTTTTCTCTGTGGTGTGATTGTTAAAATAAAGTACAAAAATGTTTAAGAATAAAAATAGTATCTTATGTTTTGATTAGTGTCTTAAGGCCTTGTCTATATCTGTGTCGAATGGTTGGCATTTCTACTTTTTATGTTGACCATTGTGGCTAGTGGTGCATCAAGCCTATGATTATAAAGTAAATTGAAATTATATTGTTGCAAAAATTAAAGAGAAAACAAAGGAAGGAAAGAGTGGGGATTGAGGGAGGGAAGTGAGGCTGGCGCTATGACTTAGAGGGTAGAGCCATAGCCTGAAGTGCAGGTTTCCCATGTGGGCGCCGGTTTGAGTCCTGGTTACTCCACCTCTAATCCAGCTCTCTGCTATGTCCTGGGAAAGCAGTGGAGAATGGCCCAAGTCCTTGGGCCCCTACACCCACGTGGGAGACCCAGAAGACACTCCTGGTTTCTGGCTTCGAATCGGCTCAGTTAGGGCCATTGTGACCAACTGAGAAGTGAACCAGCGGATGGAAGGCCTCTCTCCCTCTCTCTCTCTGCATCTTATTCTTTCTCTGTGTAACTCTGACTTACAAATAAATAAATATCTAAAAAAGAGAGAGAGAGAAGGAAGTAATATTATCTTCTTAGAATTTTATCTATGAAATACGTGAAATCTGTTCTCTTCATATTAATAAAAATTTCCAAAAGCAGGAATTTGTAATCTTACCCAATGCCTACTTTTATCAGAAACCCAAATCAGGTCTGCCAATTCATGTTTTATACTTTATGTTTTTTTTTTTAAATTAGACCACATAGTTATTTGTCTCTGCAATGTTACCTAATATTCAGTCTGCTCACTTTTTCTCAGTGTGTTTTTCATTTTTGCTTTAAAATATTTTCTTACAGTGGTTTGTTAAAATTGGAACCTAAGCAAATTCCATACATACTTTTAATGTCTCTTGAGTATCTTCTAATGACCATAACAGTTTTCCTTCAGTTTGATGACATTTACTTTTAAGAAAATGAGTTATTTGTGATTATCCTTGTAAGGTCTCTCCAGTACCTCTTAAATTACATAATGGGGCTATTAAATTGTACTTGAATTATGAGAAAAAGCTATGCTTTATGTAACTTCGAAATTATTTGATCTAAGCTAAGAATTTTACACATGATAGAAAGCTGTATCATAAAGTAAACTGGACTGGAGTTTAAAGAATCACTAAAAATTTGTCCTTACAATCAAAATGTGGATATACCTCTTATTGTCTCCACCGAGACACAGGGCATTAGTGTTTAGATGAAGCAATTTGCTACACAGTATGCTGTCCGTACAGTGTCAGTTTGCTCAGGAACCCTAACATAGATGTGTATGTGCAATCACACGGAACATGCACACACAAAACAAAATCCTAAACAACCGTAGAGTACATTTTTTTAATCTCACTGAAGCTAATAACTAATTGACTCTATCCATCTGGTAGAGAGTATTTAATTCTCCTTAATTTATTTTTTCCGTGGTCAGCACTTTTTTAATTTCAGTGCATGTAATAGCAAATGCTGCTATTGGCTGAATGAGAAACTAAGAATTAGATGTGGTCTGTAATACATAAGCCACTTTCTTTTATGCCAAAGGAAACTGAAAGCATTAATGTTTTGCACACAGTTGGTAAAGATCATTATTTAAATTCAGATTAAAGAAAAACAAGTCTGCTGTATATTGCAAACAATTCAGTTAAGAAGATACTGCAGCAAATATCTAACTACAATGTTGATGGGTGTTTTTCAGAAAGCAAAGACGTAGTTAATGTGATATCTTACGTTTTTCCAATAATAAATTAAATCAGTTTTGTCTGGAAACTAGCTTCCTAATTACTCAGACCCTAAATAATGCAAGCTATGTTCTCCTTTATTAGCTAATATCTTTCAGAGGTTGGAAAGATGGCTATAAATACCAATTAAAGATACAGTTTTCTGGCATACTGGACCAGTTTGTAATCTGTACAATGTGATGTGTCTTGTGAGAAAATCATTATCAGAATATTCTACCCTAATTTATAATAGCTTTTAATTTTTTCCTCTTCTTTGTATCACAAAAATACAAAGCTTTGATGGTGTTGTTATAACTCTTGTTTAATAACAAAAAATTCTAATTCCATAAAATTTCTTGATACCACATTAGCCTTGCATCAGATAAATAAGTACATTGGAAATTGTGGTTAATACAACTGAATGTGAATATAATGCATTGCATTTGAATAGAAAAAGAAGACAGTAAGTACAGCAGCAGCCTAAGTAATAGATAATCTTGTTACATAAAAATTCTATTCTGTTAATACATAAGCTCCATTAATGAGTATTTTTTGAAGGAAAATCTGTTTTATGTGTTGAGCTTCAAAAAATCTTGCTTTGCTAATACTGCTTTATTTATTGAGTATTTTTGTGTTATTCAATACTTGGGAAGATAATTTTCCCATTTGGTAGATAAGAGGAAATCACAATATTTCAATTATGATTCAAAGATCATAACAGTGATTTAGAAGACCGTACTTAATTCCATTATACATTTCCCAAAATAATTTTTATCCATGTAATTTTTAAAGAGTTAATCTGAATACAAATGAATATTACATGGCATGCTGAATAATGAGCTTCTAAATGTGCCCATTCTTTAATCCCCAGAACATGCACAGATCGCTTTATATTGCAAAAAAAAAAAATTGTAGATATGGTTAAGTTAAGGATCTTGACATGGGGAGCTTTTCCTGAATTATTCAAGTGGGCACAATATATTTATAATGATCCCTATAAGAAGGTACATCATTTGAGGAGATGAAGAGGTGATAATGTCAAAACCTGGACCCTTCAAAGACTTTGGGGCAACACAAAAAAGTCAGAGGAACCCCGAAAGATGGGTTACATTCAAGGGGATCTGACAGCATGTGGTTCAGGTTGTATCATGTTAGAATATTGCATCTAAAAACATCTGATTAAATTATAAGAGTGTTTGAGGTCAAAACTTAATACAGTAAACCATCTAAATCTCCTGACAAAACTCCAGAATCAAATAATGTATGCTCTGCCTCTGAAACAGGTGTTTAATGTTGAAGAGGTTGCAAGACTCTCCTGGGTGCTCTTTGATTTGTAAAAGAGATGAATTGAGCTGAAATTTTATAAACTCGTTGCTCTTTTTTTTTTAATACTGATAAACATTTTCTCCTTTACTTCCCAGTTCTATCTATTTTAATTTTATAATCATCTTGAGAGTATGATTTTATAGGAGAAACTTTACTTTTTCCAAGTTCAGCTTTTGTATCTCCAAAATAGAATAACAATAGTCCATAGTGCATAGAATGTTTGATAATTACATGCTAATATATGTAAAGTGTTTTTATTAATTAACTTTGTAAAGTTAAATACAATGAAGATTATTCTGTCAAAGGTGATGAGGGCTCTTTTGATGAGGGAAATATGAAGGAAAGAGTAAGAAGGTGAAGGGTGATGAAAAATCAACAGGAGAAGAAAGAGAATGAGAATGAGAACAAGTATAGAACATTGAGCCATTTCTTTCCACTTGAATTTGTGGTATTTTCTTTCATAAGACTGGAGATCTAAATTCTGGATGTAACAGTCATCTATGTTTATACGACAAGCTATATAAAGCAAGATGATTTAAAGCTTATGAGAATAGGCTTTGTAAATTGCAAAAAAAAAAAAATGCCACAGTTTAAATCTTCATTTCAATACTTATTAGCTTTATGACCTGGCATAAATTACTAAGTATTTGGAATTAAGTTATATTTGCAAAATGGAGGCTATTACTTTGTGAGTTGTTGGGATGATTGAACAAGATAAAGACGCAGCACAGAATTAGTGTGATACTTGAGATATGGTGTATGTTTAATTAATAGTGGTTATTGTATTTCTACATGGGATCTTCAAAAATCTAATGGAAAAAGTATATTATCAAAAACACTATGCATAAATTTCAAAAATTTTTTGCAGTAAAATAAACTTCTTAAAATTATTTTATTTTTTCTTAATTTAATTTTATTTATTTTTAAAAGTGAGGTGAGGGAAAGAGAGAGAGAAAACTCCCATCTGTTGGTTTATTCCCTATGTGTCTGCCAACAGCCAATGCTGGACCAGGCCCAAGCCATGAGCCAGGAAAACCAATGACTTGAACTGTCACTTATTGTCTTCCAGAGTGCACATTAGCAAGAGTGCAGGAATTGAAAGCTGAGATTGGACTTGAACTCTGGCAGTCTGATATGGGATGTGAGTATTCCAAGCTGCATAAAAATCACCATACCAAATGTTAACCCCTAAAATAAACAATCTTTTAATTCCATTTTTCTGTAAACTTTTGGAAGTCCCCATGGGTTGGTATTGTACTAGTCTTTTGAAACAAATTTTTAAATTTCATTAATTTTCATATACTTGAAAGTCAGAATGAGAGAGAGAATTGATTTTCCATTTGCTTGCTCAAACCCCAGATGCCTGCTGAACCTAAGAGCTCAGAACTCCATCCAAGTCTCCTCCGTGGTCAACAGAGGTCCATGACTTAAGCCATTATTTGTTGCTTCCCAGGATTCATTAGCAGGAAGGTGGATCAGAAGTGGAACATCCAGGATTCCAATGGGCCTGGTGCCCCAAGCAGTGGCTTAACGGGCTGCAGTATCCACCCTTATACATAAAATTTAGACATAAAGGCATAACCTTAAAAACTCTTTCATAAGTGAAATACACTGTCAGTATATCTTTGTGTGTGTGTATGATGTGTGTGTGTGTGTGTCTGTATGTCTGGTCAGAGAGGCTCAAATATTGCAGTATAAAGAATGGAAGTCTTTGCCACCAATAATACTTGAAGGAGAGCAGGAAGTTCAATTTGTGAATATGTTGGTAAACTTGTATCTAGAACATAAAACTCAACAAATTTGTCTGTATAATGAACTGACCCTCATACTGAACTCTTGTGCTTACTTCTACCAATTTATTTCTGATTTATGAGTATTTTAAAGTCATATCCTGGCCTTTTTTATACTTTCTAACATGAAAAGTATTGTTATGAGTAAATGAGCAGCATTTTTGTCAGTTCTGTTCAAACCACAGATGCTAGGTTTGATGAGAAAAAGGGGTGGGTGGAGAGAGTCAGGGAGAAAAATGTTTAGGGGTAAAAAAATTGCATGGACAAATGCTGAGCACAGTACATATTACTCCTTTACTGGTAGTTTGTTAATTGATCCATGAGAAGTTTACTGTTTCATGTCTGCTATGAGCATGATTGGTGAAACCACGTGACTGAGCAGGTGCACTTCTTTCAATAACCTGTTGCTCTGACTTTTAGTCTGAGCTATGAAGCGATTTCTCCTTATTCTTAAATGCGAATGTGCAATCACTCCTAGACAGAAAAGAAAATTTAGAGGGTGGTCAGAGAGGCTCAAACCTTGCAGCAAAATGAATGGAAGTCATTGCTACCAGGAATGCTTGAGAAACAGCAGGATTTACCAGTATTCTAATAAACTGATAACTAGAACAGAAAACTTCAGCAAATTTGTTGATATAACTAAGTAACCTTTGCACTGAACTATTGTGCTGATTCTACCAATTCATTTCTAATTTATAGGCATTTTAAAATTATATCCCGGGCCTCTTTTTTTATACTGTCTAACATGAAAAATATTGTTAAGATGAAATGAGTAACATTTTTCTCAGTTCTGTTCAAACCACAGATGCTAGGTTTGATTTTATTTCTAACAGTGAGATTGAAATTCTATTTTAATATGCAGAACGGCAGCCCTGGGAGTCATAAAATACGGAGTGTTTTCATTAGATGATGGCCCTGCACCTCTAGTTAACAGGAAAGCTGATTCATCAAACAGCAGCCATCAAGACAGCATTAACTAAGACCTGGAATGAAAACACGAGATTGGGGTGAAAATTACCTGTTTTGCATCATGTAATTGTAACTTTGGAGAAATTCCTAGTTTGTGGCATAAAACTGTTTCTAGGGATGCAGGAGTACTAGCTGTAAATTTGCTGCAGATGGTCTAGAGATTGAACATTTTCTACATTTCAAAGGTATCTTAAATTTTATATCAGCTGCCACTAATTTAACGGAATGAACATTCACCTCTATGCTCTTTTCTCCCCACCAGGAAAAGAAATAATCAGAACTAATTCTGCATTTAAATTGGCCTCTCAAATATTTACATACACAATATAAAACATTGGAATTCAGAGCCATTTTACTCTACTGAATTGACAGTTTAGATATTCTATCTGCCAGCCAAAATGTCCCCAATGACTTCAAGCAATGAATTTAGATAGTTTTTTTCTGATCATTTAATTGATCACAGATAAAGGGGTAGCTTTCTCTCTTCTAATGAAGTATAACACACTCTATTCAAAGCAAAATGTGTAACAAAAATAAAAATAAGAAAAAAATTACAATATAAATGTAGTCATCACAGTTTATAATAAAATACTAAATATGGAAGAAACTTCAAAGATCATTCATTTCAGTATTTTCAAGCTATTCCATGGAGTTGTTGTGGGGGCTGCTTTTGAAGGGGTGAGGAATAGACGAGGAGATGGACATACATGAGGCAACTTCTGACCTCCAGCTCTCCCCTTCAGTTTCAGTCAAGTCACTTTCATTTTACCCATTTAATCTGTTTGGAAAATTTTTGTAACTGTTAAAGAATATTTGAAAACTACATCCATCCTGGTCAAATTACCAATGAACTAAAACCTTGTGACCAAGTAGTAAAGCGAAGACTAGAACCCAGTTATGAGATTCCTAAAACAGTGTTTTGTTTTTTGTTTTAAAACATATTAAGACATTGGATCATTACAGTGGGCTTACTGTGTTCCAATGAGATGCAGAGCTTTTGCACACTAATGAGCTGATGTTAACTTTAAAAGTCAAGCCTGAAGAGCTATCTATATACAGGGTATCCATGAAACGTTTTCTGAGCATATTGCACTTTTTAAAATACTCTAAACTTATATGGGAAAAACAATATTAACTAAAATGGGAATCAAATTTCACACTGTGGATAGAATTCAAAATAACTTCTTAAATGTATGATTAGACAATGAAAATTATCCAATGTTATGAACTAAGTAAAAAAATCTGAGAGAAGCAAATATTAATGCTCAATTGTTAACTAGTCATTTAATTTGTATAATATTTACCAAAATGCTTTGAAAGTCAAGTAATGTGATTGGTGAATTTTGTTCTATTTGTGCATATTGACACATACACAGTTCAAATAATCAGTGAAATATATATATATAAATATATATATATATATATATATATATAGTGGTTTTTCCTATCTGTTCTTACCACAGATATCAGCAATGTATGAGAAAAACCTGTTTTTTTCCTTATATATTCTTACTGCAGAAATTAGTGACTTCAGAATAAAATTTTTGAGAACTCACAAACAGCTATTTTTGTATACCAAAGTAACTCTATACCAAAATCAACTCTACATCAAGCAAAACTATAAATCACAAAAACTAAAAAAGGAAACAAAGAACTTATTTGAAAAAGAAATATTAACTCTAGCAATTTCAAACTATTCCACTCTTAATATCCAAAGGGGATAAGTTCTCAAATGACAATATAAGCCAGAAACCACAAACCACAGATAGTACCAAACCCCTTATATATATATATATATATATAAAAATATATATATAAAAATTTATATATATAAAATTATATATATATTATATATATAAAATATATATATATAAATATATATTTATAAATTTATATATATAAATTATATATATATAAATAAATATATTTATATATATAATTTATATATATAAATTTTTATATACATGCATGCTTATATTAAAGTTTAATTTATACATTAGGGCCAATAGTGGATTAACAACTGTAATTATAAAGTATAATAATTATGACACGATATTGTAATGAAAGCTACGTGCTCTATCTTTTCTCATTCTGTCTCAAAATGTTTGTTGTTCTATTCTCACTTTTATTTTTTGTGATGAGATTCCTGTGTGATGAAGTGAAGTGTGAATGATGCAAGCTTTGTGACATAGCATTAGGTGACTACACAAAGGTTACTTGAATACCAGCACTGAGATACCATGACAATCTGTTTGATAATTGAGACAAATATCATATGTTATCCCTGATCGGCGACAACTAACTGAGCACCAGAGGAAACCTGTTGAATTGAAATGGACACTATGAGAAACAGTGACTTGATCAGCTCTTGTCCTGACTGTTGATGTACAGTGTAATACTTTATACATTTTAGTATTTTCTGTTTGTTTTGTTCTAGTACTATTGGTTGAACTCTGTGATTAACACACAATTATTCTTAGGTGCTTAAATTTTAACTGGAAAATGATCCCTGATAATATAAGAGTGGGAATAAGAGAGGGAGGAGATGTACATTTTGGGAATGCTCAATAGGACTTGCCCCAAATGGTGGAGTTAGAATCGTGCCAGGGGATCCCAATACAATCCCTTCAAGGTGGCATGTACCAATCCCATCTCACTAGTCCAAGTGATCAATTTCAGTTCACAACTGATCACACTGATAGGTCTAAGAGTCAAAGGGATCACACAAACAAGTCTAGTGTCTGCTAATACTAGCTGATAGAATCAAAAAGTGAGAGAACGATCCATCATGGGAAGCGGGATACACAGTAGACTCATAGAATGGCAGATGTCCTAAATAGCACTCTGGCCTCAGAATCAGCCCTTAAGGCATTCAGATATGGCTGAAGGCCCATGAGAGTATTTTAGGCATGCAAAGCCAAGACACCCTGAAAAAAAAAAAAAAAAAAGGAAGACCTAAATGGAAGATCTCTGCGAGTGAGATCCCAGTGGAAAGAATGGGGCCATCAAAGAAGGAGGAACCTTTCTCTGAAGGGAGGAGAGAACTTCACTTTGACTATGACCCTGTCTGAATAAGATAGAAGTCGGCAAAACCATAAGGCTTCCATAGCCTTGGCAACTCATGACTAGAGCCTAGGGAGATTACTGACAGCATAAACAAGAGTGTCAAATTGTTAAGTCAACAACAGGAGTCACTCTGTACCTACTTCTCATGTGGGATCTGTCCTTAGTGTGTTGTCCAATGTGAAGTAATGCTGTAACTAGTACTGAAACAGTATTTTACACTTTGTGTTTCTGTGTGGGTGCAAACTGATGAAATCTTTACTTAATATATATTGAATTGATCTTCTGTATATAAAGATAATTGAAAATGAATCTTGATGTGAATGGAATGGGAGAGGAAGCGAGAGATGGGAGGGGTGTGAGTGGGAGGGAAATTATGAGTGGGGGGAAGCCATTGTAATCCATTAACTGTACTTTGAAAATGTATATTTACTAAATAAAAAATTAAAAAAAAAGAAATTACTGACTTTCTTACAGACATAATTAAATCTGATCACATTTATATGAATTTATGTTTTCAGGCAGAAAAATTAGCCTTTATTTATTGCATACAGTCTCATGTATTTCATGGAAATGAAAAGCTGTTTTAACCATGGTCATATTTGCAATTATTTTCTTAGGAGTTACAGATTTACAGAGTCCAACTTCAGCATTTCCCTGAAGCCCAAGTGATCATTGCATAATTGCTCCCATAGGATCAGCCAGCTTAGGAGAGTATCAGCCAAACAACATTATTTCAAGAGTGTTTGAAGTGAAGAAGCAAGGGCTCTTGTCCTCTATTTCTTGGTGAATTTGCTAACAGCATAGCTGCTGTAGCAGACAAACCTTAATTCACTCCTGCATAATAAACTGGTGATTTATAACAAATTATTTCTCCTCTATAATTCTGTTTCTATTCATATAAAATAAATATAATTCTAGTATCCAGTTCAAAGTGCTACCACGATAAGGCCAAAGTCCTTGGCATGTAGTTGTGTCACAATAAATGGAATTAGTAATATATTTCTCAAAGAGAAAGTCTATTAATTCAAAGAAAGAGTAAAGGATCCTGAGAACAGATCAGTTGTATTGGACTTGGGAAAATAAATTTAAAACAAATGGAATAATGTCTGATTTTATGTTTCCCAGTGAGTATGTTAAAGAGTAAAGAGTTGAGGCTGAGATAAAGATAGGCCTATCTAAGAAAACTTCACATAGTGAGATTATCTCATCAGAGGGTCATTTCAGAATTTCTCTAAAGATCTTATTCATTGGGGCCGGCACTGTGGCATAGTGTATTAAACCACCACCTTCAATTGTGGCATATCACATAGACGCTGGCTTGAGTCCTGGCTGCTCCATTTCTGATTCAGCTCCTTGCTAATGCACCTAGGAAAATAGTGAAAAACAGCCCAAGTCTTGCGCCCTTGCACATATGTATGGAATCTGGATGAAGCTCCTGGTTCCTGGCTTCAGCCTGGCCCAGCTCTGGCTGTTGCGGCCATTTAGGGAGCGAACCAGTGGATGCAAGATCACCCCCTCACTCTCTGTTACTCTGCCTTTCAAATAAAAAAAAATTTATTAATCTCTTAGGACCACTCCATAATTTGTGTATCCTTCCTAAATTTACTTTATTTTTTTAGTTCACTCTTATACATGGCTGGAGAAATAATTGAGGAGAGAACTAATACGTATTAAATCATTTCAATGTGGCTGGTACTTTACCATACCTCATTCAACCCCAATAAAGATTTGGCAAAGGAGGAATGTATGATTGTATGATTTCTTGCTACAGATGTCGGCCTGGGACTTACAGAAATTTTGTCCTTTTCAAGGTCACACAGCTACTACAAGATACGTTAAGTAGTTAAAATCAGGTCACAGTCACTCAGGGAATTACTTTTGTTTTATATCTTCCAAGGTCAATTGTATATCTGATCCTTCCTTACCACCACCTTACCACCATCATATCCTTACCATCATACTCAAGACTGAACATCTTGGACCTTGCCCATGCCTAATACACACTAGACAAAACATGTTTGCTCTTAGAAGAATGGGCATTCCTCAAACTCTCAACACCTTTGGAACCAAATGTACAAACTCTTAAAGATTGTTTTGTTGGGCGAATAGGGGAGTGGGAGAATATCAGACAGTTCGTCTGGAAAAGAGATAAGCCCAGTATTCCCTTATGCACCATCTCACAATACACTGTGGGAAATCTACACAATACTCTGACTCTTGTTTGCTGAATAAATGTACTATCTTCCAATCAACACTGAGAACTTACAATCCAGATATATTTTTACTTAGATTCTTCTTTAAAAGAAAAGTTTAGGGAATGGATTTTATTTGATTTAACTTATACTGAAGAAATTCTTGCTAGGAGAATTGCAACTAAACTCCAGATTCAAAACAATTTGAAATTGAACAACATGTGGTAAAACAGCATACTTACCAAAGGAAATTAATTAAAGGATAAGTATCTGAAGACAGTAGTATTTTAAGATTAAATTTTAGGAAACTGAAAAAAAATGTTTGCAGTGTACACTTTCATATATGTTAGCTTTCTTTTTAAAAATATTTATTTGAAATGCAGAGTTAGAGAGTTATAGGGGGAGAGAGATAAAGAGATAATTTTCCTCTGTTGGTTCACTCCCCAAGTGGTCAAAACAGCTGAGTCTGGGACAAGGTCAAATCAGGAGCCAGAAGTTTCTTCCAGGTCTCCCACATGGGTGCAGAGGCCCACAAACTTGGGCCATCCTTCACTGCTTTCCCAGGCTCACTTGCAGGGAGCTGAATCGGAAGTGGAGCAACAGGGACTTGAACCAATGCCCATGTGGGATGCCAGTGCTGCGGACAGTGGCTTCACACACCATGCCACAATGCGGTCCCTGATATGAGCCCTCTTAAAAGGATATAAAAGAAAAATATTGGTTGCTAACTTCTTCCTTCTCCAGTAGCTCCCCTCTCCAGTAGCAAAATGAGTGTTCCAAGATGTTGGTATACCAATACACTGATTCTTACCAGGGAGAAAAATATCTGTTGTCATACTAGCTTCTACATAGAGAAGCTGGTTATGACAAAGAGAAAGTTATCAGTAGTTTTCCCCTCATCTGACTTCTTTCCCGTGCTGTATCCTGTCCCACAGATGATTATCATTTGCTGAGATGCTTGCACAAGGTGACTTCACTACAAGCCAGAGAGAGAAGAGTTCATTGCCCTCTGAATCAGCAACTCTGACAAAGACTGCATGCAGAATGGACAATAATTATATGTCTAAGCTTTACATGGAGTTATATTTGATTGCATATACCAAATACTGCTTTCTTTATCCTAATATCAAACACCATATCACATTCAAAAAGGACATTATTACTATTTGCAATCGTTCTTGTTCAGTGGAATTGCAGTTCTATTTCATGATTATAAAGATTTTGTCCCAATCTACTACTTACTTTTTGTTTTGATTTTTAAAAATTTACTTATTTATTTATTTAAGAGCACACACACACATATACACACACAAGTTCCCATCTGCTGTTTTATTCCCCAAATGCCCACACCACCTAGGACTAGAACAGAGCTGAATTCAGGAGCTAAGAATACAATCTAGGTCTCCCAAATTAACTACAGGAGCCCAATGACTTGAGCCAATATCACTGCCTCCCTGGTTCCTCATTCTCAGGAAGCTGGAGTCAGGAGACACAGATGTGAATTGAAGTCAGGTAATCTTATATGGGACATATTTGTCTTAACCTACAGGCTAAAACACATTCTCTTGTTTGTCCTTGAGCAAATTCTTTTACATCTCTATGGCTCAGTCTTTGTATATGTCACATATGTATAATAGCATTTTCTTTCTCATATATGGCTATGATGATTGATTATTGTACATAGAGCTATTATGGAATACTTAACATTAGGTAACTGTTCAATAATAAGAATCCACTGATTATTCCAAAATTATATGTCCAATCTCTAAGGAATTATCAATAAATTATTCTCATTCCAAATATTAGAAACTGGTAAGATTGATAAATAATATTGGAAAATGAGAGGTGACATATATAGAATATATTGTGACATGAGTATTAGAAAGAAGAAATAGTTGTACTTGCCCATTTTCAAAAATATTCTGTAATATTATTACTAGTGACGCACAAGTGAAATTAGACCTGGAGATAGATGATTTTTACATACATATCTTTATATTTGAATAGGATGTTAACTAATTCCTCCAAACCACTTCTGAGCACTCATTTTGTCTTAGAACATTTTTGTGGTTATAAAATATCCATCTGCTCCTAATCACTTCCTCAGCATTCTTGCCACATTTTCATATGAAATTTTCCCTCATTTACCATGTGCTGAGTATTTGGAGGGTGGCATTATGATGAGAAAGAATATACTAAAAGCAGTGGGGGAGCAGTATTTCTAGCATTGACTTTCTAGCATTTGAGGGAATTTGAAGAAGATGCTTGTCTTTCAAAAGGATCAAAGATTTCCTGTATAATGAATATTTTAAATGGTAGAGTCATAGAACAATTTCAATTGCTTTTTTGCTTTGTTTGTTGCCAGGTCTTTGGTTCTTCACGCTAGCCCAAATTATCCATGAGTCATACACATGCTTGTCTTGGATACCAGCAAGGATTTGAGGCCATTGATCATCAGAGACAGTAATATAATGGCTAAGAATTTCCAATTTTTGATCTAGACATTCCTGAACTGACTTTCAGCTTCTGCCAACTACATTCTTGTTGAGTGACCTTGGTAAAATTACTGTATTTTGCTACAGCTACTTTTTCCTCCTTGGAATAAATATTTTTTTGGCACATATACAAAATACATGAGAACTAATTGAGATGGGTTATTTAAAAATCTTAGAATATTAGCACAATGAAAGTGCTTAAAATATTAAATATTTTATTATTACTCAAAATCATCATATTTCAAGAATACGGATTCTTAACTTAGATTAATCCACTTTTAAATTCTTGCATTTGTTACCCAGACTTTGATTGCTTCCTCGAACACCAATATTACTTCTCTTCACATACTTATTTCCTGGTAACTGAGTACTCATCTATCTCTTACACACACATACACACACACACACACCACTTATGCAATCACATACACATTCAGTCTATCTGCTTCACAAGCTGGGAATCTTCTCACATCGCATGTGATAATTCAGTGTTCAAATATCAAGCATCCCGTAATCAACTTTGCATATTAATTCACTGAAGACTACTGAGGTAATTTAAAAATATATGTCTGTCTGTCTGTCTGTCTATCTATTCCTCTATCAATCATCTATCTATCCATCCATCAATCTCTCTATTAGTGAGACACAATAACCTATCCTGATCATTAAAGAATAGCAAAAGACAAACAGAGAAACTCCACAACGAAACGAGAAACAAAACAAAATGTCTCCATTGATAAGACAAGGAAAATGTAGATACATAATCCTTATCCACACATCTATATCCAATCTCCATTTTGCTTAAATGGTCAGGATCACTGAGAATAGTTAGAAAAGAGACTTTCATCAAGCATGGGAATTCAAGATATGAATATTCTTTTGAAATATGAAATGCAGTTTGAGCACACATATCCGTGAATAAAATCTTAAACATCTTTTCAATTTTAACACATCCAATTCGTCAGTTCACAGATTATAGGCTATACTTTCTATGAACTTTTAAAAAGAAAAAGTCCATTAGAACCAACAATTTCTTTATCCTGATTTCCAAGGTATTGTTTCCTTGGCATTGCAGATTTAAGGGAAAAATTGCTGAATGAAGGGTCAGGGATTTAGCTTTCATTCCCATCCCTAGTCCCCAAGTTGCCACTTGTTTTGTTTCTATCACTTAGGCTTGTGGATCACAGTATCATCTTCTGTATAACAGAGTTGGGTAAATTATTTCTTAAGAATTTCCAACTTGTCTATCCTGTGAGCAATGATGCTTAGACTAAGAAATACTCAAATCTTTGAATCTTACATAGAACCATTTGTATGAATAAGCCACAGCTAATGTCTTGATTGATATAACTAGATAGAATCTGATTTGGCAAATCTAAATGGCAATTATGTTACTCTTGCTTTCCTTTTATGTTTTTGAATAAAACAATGTGGCACAATGGACCCCAATTCCTTTGTGACTATGGGATAAATTTTGCTCAAAAATAGTCTTTAAAAATTTTTTATTTATTTATTTGAAAGGCAGAGCAACAGAGAGAGAGGGAGAGACAGAGAGAAAAATACCTTCCATCCACTGGTTCACTTCCCAAATGGCTACAATGACTTAGATTGGGCCAAGCTAAGCCAGGAGCTAGGAACTCCATCTGGATCACCCTTATGAGTCGCAGAGGCCCGAGTACTTGAATCATATTAATGGGGAGCTGGATTGGAAATGGAGCAAGCAGAACTTAGACTCTCCAATATGGGATGATGGCATTGAGGGGGTGGATTACCCTGTTGAGCCGCAATGCTGGCATCGGATCTTTTCATGTGTGGTCAGAATTTTTTTAATATTTATTTTGTTTATTTTAAAGACAGAGTTACAGAAAGAAGTAGAACCAGGGAGAGATCGGTCTTCCATTTGCTGGTTCACTCCCCAAATGACTGCAATGGCCAGAGCTGAACTAATCCAAAGCCAGGAGCTGGGAGCCTCTTCCAGATCTCCCATATGCATGCAGGGGCCCAAGGACTTGGGTCATCTTCTACTGCTTTCCCAGGCCATAGCAGAGAGCTGGATTGGAAGAGGAGCAGCTGGGTCTCAAACCGGTGCCCACATGGGATGCCTGTGCCACAGGCTAGGGCTTTAACCTGCTGGGCCACAGCACCAGCCCCCAGAATTTAGCAACAAAAAAAGTTTTTTAATATTCCTGCAATCCATTTCATGTTTCTTTCATTAAACCAAAGAACAAGGGAATTGAAAAAAACTCATCAGAAATTTAATAATGGTAGTTTTACACAGAGATATTGTAATTCACATTATGATTATTGATTTTTCATTACTGCTTAACATTTTATTACATTATTACAGTAAACTTTTTAAAAAGATTTATTTATTTGAAGGTATAGTTACAGACAGGCAGAGGCAGAGAGAGAAAAAGGGAGAGAGAGAGAAAGGTCTCCCATCTGCTAGTTCACTCCCCAAGATGGTTGCAATGGTTGGAGCTGTGCCAATCCAAAGTAGGATCCAGGAGCTTCTTCCAGGTCCCCCAAGCAGGTGTAGGGGCCTAAGGACTTGGGCCATCTTCCACTGCTTTCACAGGCCATAGCAGAGAGCTGGATCAGAAGTGGAGCCGCTGGGACTAGAACCGGCGCTCACATGGGATGATGGCACTGCGGGTGACGGCTTTACCTGGTACACCACAGCGCTGGCCCTGACAGTAAACTTTTGATAAAATATCAAAAATGAGTAAATAACATAAGAATTCCTATGTATTAAATAATCCTACAGCTACTATACACTGAATATCTATTTTTGAGAATATCTGGAATAGTTTTCAAGTGATCCAAAGCTCTCTTGTGTACAGATAAAAGGGAATGCTATTTTAAAAGAACAATGCTTTTTTTCTTCTTTATAAGAGAGCAAATGTAAAGAACTACAAACAAACCCAAGCCAATATAATCCTTTTCTGGGGTTGGTTGAAGGCTGAAGCACTGGATACAATAGTGATTCTGATATTGCAAAGATTAGAGCGAGGCAACAACTTCAAATGATTTAGATTGAACAGAAGGATAGACAGGTGCCTGGATCTACACCACTCAAAACTTATAAACCACCAGTAAAAATACACTTCTTATTAATTGGAAGTAAATAACTCACAGTAAAGTTGCTGCCTAAAGGAAAAATATCCACCCAAGGGTGAAAGAGGGATCAGGGAGAGAGGGAATCAAAATAGGAAGAAGAAATTACAATTCACTATTACTGCTCAAACCATGTAGGAGTTGGACGGAGCAGAAGCAGCAGCTAAATCAAACACTTAACTGGAAAGGAGAAACAGAAAGCAAACAAAAAAGAATCCAATTACTTTATGTTTGTTTTTGTAAATGGTTTTTCTGTAAGAGGAACAAAAACTATTTTGACGTGTTTTCCTCTGTACTGTACTGCTGAGAGCAGCCAGCACCTTATGAGTAAGTCCGAGCAAATGCTGATACTTCTGCTAATGCTAATTAACCTCCTGCTACAAATATCAACAAAACCACATCTGAGCTCTGTCTGCACATCCTTCCACCCTCCCCCCTTACAATCGGAATAGCTGTAGTCGCCATTGGTTGCTACTTATCGGGCAGAGTCACATCGGCAGTTGAAAAACAAGATGACAGCCAGGGTCACAGTGTCTGTTATTTTCCAGACAGAAAAGGAAAAAAGCTTAAAATGGGTTTCAAGAAGTCAAAATATAATTTCTATAAGAAAAGACGGAGTGGGGATTCATGACTGAAGTGGGAGGCTTGAGTGTGGGGATATTTGGACCGGCTTAGAATCTTATCTAGAATCAGAAACATGAGGGGCACTGAGAAATGCATGCAGTTAGGGTATCTCAAATGTTATGCAAACTTCAGAACTGTGGTAAGGGAGCTCCCAATGTCCACTGTCTTTGCACAAATACTCCTTCATTCTTTGTTCAGTTCAGCTAAACCTGATTTTTACAGGTCAATGATGGAAGGGGTTTTCATTCCTTGTTCTTCTTCACTATCCTCCAAGGTTAAAACGAAATTAACATTTGCAGTAGTGGAAATCATCCTGACATTTCAACTTTAGTGCCTGACCTGGGTTTACTCTCAAATATGCTTCCACTACTAAGCTCCTTCTATTCTCTTTAAAAAAATTTTTTTGGCTCTCTTTGGGACACAGAGATTTCGGTCCAAGAATTTAGGAGCCATTCAGTGAACCATGGAACAAGATTCCCACTGCGGAAAGTACTTTGCAACTCTGCATATTAATTTATATTTACTTGCCCCAGACATTCACAAATATTTTTCATCACCACCCTGCCGGTGATATCCTTTAAGTTGTTTAAGATCAATCTGTAGGATTTGAAGTCCACTTCCAAAATTACTGTATTACATACAACATTTGTTCTCTAGCAAATCCTATATTATAGTGAGGGTAATGATAACTGAAGATTATCGTTTTGGGACTATATTGCTTAAAACACATAATATTGGGGTGGGCATATGTCCCAGTGGTTAAGATGCTGTTTGGGACACTCATATCCCGTTTGTATGCCTGGATTTTGGTTCTGACTCTGCTTCTGATACCAGCCTCCTGCTAGTGTTTACCCTGAGAAGCAGTAAGTGATGGATCAAGTAGTGGGTTCCATGTCACCCATGTGAGAGACTTTGAATTGAGTTCTGAGCTCCTGGGTTTGGCCTGGCTCCGCTCTGGCCATTGCAGGCATTTGAGGAGTGAACCAGTGGATGGAAGATCTCTGTGTGTTTCTATCTCTCCCTTTCTGCTCTCTGCTTTTCAAAAAATTTAAAATATAAAAAATAAAAATCAAGCACATAATACACACGACACAACCCCCATGTACATCTCCCTTTTGCTCTTAGGTAGATAGTCCCTGATAGTTGATATGATAGAAGTATAGCTATATTAACAGCACTGGCACATACCAACTCTGAAACTGTGGAAATTCCTGAGCCTTTTTCATTATTTGGAAAAGGGGGATAATTGTGTCCATGCTACCTGACATGTGAGGTGAGTAAGAGAATTCAATAGGAGGAATTTTACCAAATGACTTATAAATTCCCAAGATCTGAAAAGACATTTAGGTTAGCTATTACTTTTTTTTATTTTATTTTTATTTATTTATTTTTTTGACAGGCAGAGTGGACAGTGAGAGAGAGAGAGAGACAGAGAGAAAGGTCTTCCTTTTGCCCGTTGGTTCACCTCCAATGGCCACTGCGGCCAGCGCGCTGCGGCCGGTGCACTGTGCTGATCCGAAGCCAGGAGCCAGGTGCTTCTCCTGGTCTCCCATGGGGTGCAGGGCCCAAGCACTTGGGCCATCCTCCACTGCACTCCCGGGCCACAGCAGAGAGCTGGACTGGAAGAGGGGCAACCAGGACAGAATCCGGCGCCCTGACCGTGACTAGAATCCGGTGTGCCGGCGCCACTAGGCGGAGGATTAGCCTGTTGAGCCGCGGCGCCGGCCTAGCTATTACTTTTAATACAAAGATGCCAAAGCATATCAAAGAGTCAGCCTAGAGTAGATTGAGCTCTTTTCAAATATATGTAGGAAAAAAATAGAAACTTCTTTCTGTTAGTGTTTGTCAAAACTTTTCCCACTCTTAAAGAACAATCTTTGATAATCTCTTCTGAAAAGTTTTCTGTTTCTTTCTAGTGTACACATGGTCTTCCTCCAGTGAATTCCCATGATGCTCTCTGCTTTATTAATGTCTCTTATATTTGTGAGTTTCTCTAACTTACTTAGGTAGACTTTAAACTTCTTGAGGGCAGATAATTTCTTTTCTACATCTTTATATTTCATTAACTCTAGACCCACGTTAGGCCTGTGGAAACACTCACTGAATTTTTTTTTTTTTTTTTTTTTTGTCTAAATTGCACTGATGGGGGCCAGCGCTGGGGCACTGTAAGTTAATCCACTGCCTGAGGCACAGGCACCCGGTATGGTCGCTGGTTTTAGTCCTGGCTGCTCCTCTTCCGATTCAGCTCTCTGCTGTGGCCTGGGAAAGCAGTAGAAGACGGCCCAACTACTTAGGCCTCTGAACCTGCATGTGAGACCCGGAAGAACCTGCTGGCCCCTGGCTTTGGATCAGCTCAGCTCTGGCCCTTGCAGTCATTTGGGGAGTAAACCAGTGAATGGAAGACCTTTCTCTCTGTTTCTCCTCTCACTGTCTGTAAATCTATCTCTCAAATAAATAAATAAAATCTTTAATAAAATAAAATAAATTGCATTGAATCAAAGAAAGTCTGGTAAAAGAATATGATTAGATAGCAAACACCATTAAAAATTTACTAATGAGAACAATAGGACAGTGAGCCCAGTAAACAGTAATTTGGTAGTTTAAAAGCCAAATGAGGGCCTTGCATTGTGTCCAGCCAGTAATGATGCCATCTGCAACGCCGGCATTCTGTATGGGCTCTGGTTTGTGTCCTGAATGCTCCACTTCCAATACAGGTCTCTGATAATGGCCTGGGAAAAGCAGCAAAAGACAGTCAAGGTGTTTGAGCCCCTGCTATCCACGTGGGAGACCTGGATGAAAGTCCTGGCTTGTGGCTTTGACCTGGCCCATTTCTAGCCATTATCACAATTTGGGGAGTCAACCAGAGGATAGATCTGTGTGTGTGTGTGTGTATGTGTGTGTGTGTGTGTATTTCTTCCTCTCTCTGTAACTCTAATTTTCAGAAAGAATAAATAAAATCTTTAAAAAAATAAAGGCAACATGAATTCAAAGTATAATATTAACTGTTGTTATCAATTCATTGATTCACTCATTTTTCAGTTAATATCCACTAAACATTGTCTAGGTAAATTCAATGTTTTAAGAACTGTAACATAATATAAAAGTCATCAAAGTGCTTTTTTATGAAATAAGGAAAGCATACTATGTTCTAATTCAAAAAAATATAAAGGAAAGATGGGACTTGACATGTTATATTTGGAAGTTTCCTTTTGTCTTATCTCCTGAATAACTGTATAAAAACCACTCTTCTGGAAAACAAAAAGTCACATAAAATGTCAGAGTTAATATAAACCTGCGAAGCAGTTGGTCCAGCCCTCTCCTTTTCCCCAGGAGGAGACGATCTCAGTAAATCACCCAACATGATCAGTGGCTTAGCGTGTGACTGTTGTTGATCTCCACCGTACTCAGGAGTTCCACAAATATGGTGTCAGTTATTGTGCATTTACACACTATGAGACACAGAATATAGCAGTTGTCTGGGATTGCCTCTGCATCTGATAAACCTATAGCTTGTTTAAAGGGACTAATATATATGTTTCCTCAGGAAAAAAATTAAATCAAATGGCGTTGTATGTTATAACATTGGACATGTTAATGCTCTCATTTAAATAAGAATTTCTAATTATATATTCCCAAATGAGATACAGTAACTTGAGCTACAAAGCATGATTTGTCATTTCAAAATTACTGTTCCTTTTCTTGCAGCTTGTACTATCATTAAATTAACATTTTTTTCTTGTAGCTTTTTTCAGGATGACATATGAGTTAAACATTAAATTCAGTCAGAATCTGATTTCTTTCCATCCCTGTGTTCCCCTAAGATAGGTCATATCATAAATAAGTCGATAACAATGTTTTAATGGTCAAAGTTTAAAAACCTAAACAATATTTTCTGTGATTTCACTGAGTTATTTTTCTTCTTGGAGATGATAAAGGTTTTAAATTATAGCAAATTAAAATAAAAATTCGTGTAATAATTTCAGGAGTTTTGACAACTTGTATTGTTACAATTCTTATCATGGCGAACTCAAAGAACCCTGGAGACTTACTTTCTCCTCCCATGGTTCCACTTTCACAGAGTCCCTGTGGTCTGATGCTAATTATTTTGGGGTTGTTTGTATTCTTGTGCCTATAAACGGCAGATCTTTCCAGGGAGTAGATTTGTAGCAATTAAGAACTAGATTTTTGAAAGCTCACTCATTCCATGTCTGTTTGCATTTCCACCTCGCTCAGTGGGACCAAAATCAGAGGTTGTAATTATGGTCCCCAGCCAGTGCTGCTTTGGAGTAAGTACCTTCCTCCTTTACACGCCCCTACTCCCTGCCAAGTGAATTTCAGATCCCCTATCTGTAAAATCAAGCTGGCCAAACATACTTTCCAAATTTGTGCTTTTCAATTATTTTGTCATTAAAAATTTTTTGATTAACACGTAACATATTTTTATGGGTCACAGTGTAATATTTCAAACATATACACAGGATAAGCATAGCATCAACTGATCAAGACAAGGAAATAGTTTTGATTTCCTTATCTTTTCTTTGTGTTTGGGGCCTACCAGTTCCTCTTTTCCAAATCTGGCATGAGAATTAAGAGCAATAGCAAATTTAAAAAAGGAACTCAGTGTTTAGATAGGATAGGTACTTAGCTAATGATAAGCCCCTTGGTTGGTTATCCCTACCCTTCTATTAGCTTTCAGAAAATAAAGAGAAGACACTGTTAAAAGACAGAACCAAGCTATCAGAAGCCAGTACAGGTCTACTTTGAGGTATTAATACAAACATTTCAAGACTGCTCAAGAAGCTTGGTCAATCCTGCACTACAAATGCTGTTTTTGGAGTCCTATTAAAAACCTCCCAACAGTCACTGAGCTAATTAATTACATCATATTTCACTAAATTTTTAAGATGTTTTGTAGCATCAGAAAATGTTACTCAAGGAATAAATTGATATGCAGGTCAGTGACATAATCTTTATTTTTAAAGACATTAAAAAGACTCACAGCTGGCCGGCGCCGCGGCTCACTAGGCTAATCCTCCGCCTTGCGGCGCTGGCACACTGGGTTCTAGTCCTGGTTGGGGCACCGGATTCTGTCCCGGTTGCCCCTCTTCCAGGCCAGCTCTCTGCTGTGGCCCGGGAGTGCAGTGTAGGATGGCCCAAGTGCTTGGGTCCTGCACCCCATTGGAAACCAGGATAAGTACCTGGCTCCTGCCATCGGGTCAGTGTGGTGCGCCGGCCACAGCGCGCCGGCCATTGGAGGGTGAACCAACGGGCAAAAGGAAGATCCTTCTCTATGTCTCTCTCTCTCACTGTCCACTCTGCCTGTAAAAAAAAAAAAAAAAAAAAAAAAAAAAAAGACTCACAGCTACATTGTTTTACTATCTTTAAAATTATACCTGAGATTTTAGTCCATGTGAGGAAGAGAAAATTTGATGGAGAAGTAGAATAGAACCTGAATGTTTTAAATAAACAAAGGCTGATATTATCCATTGAGACCAAGTGGGCTTGCAGGTCCAGGATGTTCTCTGTGTTTAGGTGCTGTGGACTTGGCACTTTCCCTTTCTCTCAGGAAGGCCCTTTTCTGACCTCAGTTGTCAGGAACTGACAAATGGGAAACAGGGAAAAGCCCTACCTTTTTTTTTTTTTTTTTTTTCAATTCCAAATGGAACTTCATTAACATAGAATCCACCACTCTGGTTTATTTTTTAATTCTCTCTACAGCATTGTGACAAGGGAGCTAGTTCATAATCTCACTGCTTCCCGAGTGCTTCCTGAGTGACAGTGTGGATATTTGAAGATAATTTGCTTATGCTGATTAAAAAAGGGTTTTACTGTGGCTTCTGTGCTTTTCCCCTTGTTGTACTCTTGGGACAATTGAATAACTGCCTAAATACTGTTTTCAAGAAAGTCTTGTAGACAGTTTATTTCAAACATTTTTCCATTTCTTTTCTAAGTTAGCCGTGTGTACCTTCTCCAAGCATTCTCACGTCCTACAGTATCCTGGACCATACTCTTTATCTGCTCCTGACATGTCTGTGGGTTTCATACAGCCCTTCAAGTGCAATTAGAAATAAACATTAAACTTGTGGTTGGACAAAAACAGAATAGAGTTATTCTTTCTTTCACTGTAGGCTTTTCTTACTTTCTACCTGCCACCAGTTCTAGGGGACAGCTTTAACAAGGGCTATGTAAAACTGGTGATTCACATGAGCCTGAGTGCTCTGTAGTGTCTCTAAAAATTTCCACAGGTGCAGCTGCTGGTCCATATCAGCAGGATATGATGTCAGGATCTAAGGAAAGTTCAGAATCTTGTTTTGTTTTTTATGTTTAATATTGTCTTTTGCTATTCAATCCCTTATTGCAGCCCATAAAGACATTTTTGGAACAGGCATTTGAAGCATTTGTTTTCTCTTCCAGGGTCATCTCATCTACACGTCAGAATGACCAGATTTTTCATATTCAAATGCATGAAATTAATAAATATGCTTAACTGTTGGGATTAACAACAACCATAAAACCTAATAACAATTCCCTTCAGTTTAGGATGAATCCTTTAATCTAGAGACTGCAAATCTTCACTACGAAATGGGTTCTCAATGTATAGATTATAAGTTCTTTTTTAAAAAAGAATTTATTTTATTTATTTGAAAGGCAGACTTACAGAGAGACAAAGAGAAAGGGAGAAGCAGAGAGAGAGAGAGAGAGATTGATTTTGCATCTACTGGTTCACTCCCCAAATGGCTGCAATGGCCACAGTTGGGCCAACAGAAGCCAGGAGCCCAGAATTTCTTCCAGGCCTCCCACATGGGTGCAGAAGTCTAAGTCCTTGGGCCATCTTCGGATGCTTTTCCCAGGGAGCTAGATCAAAAGTGAAGCATCTGAGACTCAAACTGGCGCTCATATTTGATACCTAAGTCACAGATGGTTGCTTTACCCGCTACTCCACAACATGGGCCCCATACATTTGCATTTCAATAAGAGATGAAACAATATCTCTTGATGTGTTCCATCAAATGCTTTACAGAAATTCAGATAGATTATACTAGCACATTCTCTGACTCACTGGTTTGTAACCTTATTAAAGGTAACATTGATAAACAAGTGAGAAGTAATGATTAAGAGCATAGACTTGGGAGACAAGTTGATTAGACTTGATTCCTGACTCTGCAGTTTTCTCGTTATGAGAGTTTAAGAATATGCAATGGACTTTCTGTGCCTTAGTGTACTGTTTAATAAAAATATAAAAGAATGGTGGTACTGATTTCTAATGGTTGTGGTACAGTTTAAATTAATAAAGACACACACACACACACATCATTGAAGTGCCTACATCTTCTTCTCACTAAGGAGTGTAGCTAGATATTTTTTGAGCCTCATGGCTTTTCAGTTAGTTGTATGTTTGTCAAAGGTGTCAGCTTTTTTGTTTGCTTGTTTTAAGTTTATTTATTTATTTGAAAGTCAAGATTAGAGAGATAGAGAAAGAGAGAGAGATCTTCCATATGCTGGTTCCCTCCCCAAGTGACTGCAATGGCCAGGGCTAAACCAGGCTGAAACCAGGAACCAGGAGATTCATCTGTCAGTAGCATTACCAGCTAAGCCACAACACTGGCCCCAAAGGTGTCTGTTTTTAACCCCACCCCATCCTGAATTAGTGTGCACTATGGAATTGAGAATGTAGTGTAAGAGATCACTCAGCAGAGGCACAGACCTCTGCTAGAAGGAACTATTCGTGGGGTGGTCGCTGAATGGAGAGCAAATTTCCCATTATAAACTGCAGTTCGGGTAGAGAGGTTAAATTCTTCAGAAAAGGAAGTGACAAGTAAAGGTAGCTTATGGATGAGCAAAATTCCAAGTATTAGTCTAATGGGCATTTTACATTTTGCTTTAAATTTTGGATTATCTGTTTGTGTTCAATATTTTTGACTGATTTATGGCTCTTGTTTTACCTGTTTTGTAACCAGTGTAGAAACTTACCTCACCTGCTGGAATGACAAGATATTCATTTTCCTAAGTTATATGTAGTTCATTAATTATGACAAATATATTAATATGAGATGTTAGTAGGAAAAATAGAGTGGGGGTACATGGGAACTTATATTACTACCTTACAATATTTGTCTTTAAAAATAGAATTAATAATAAAAATAAAAAGGAAAAATAACCCTGCAAGGAGGTATTATTATCTGCTTATTCTTTAAAAAGAAACATTTATAGATGATCAAAATAGTCTAACATGTATTCATTATTTCACCAAACACATTTCCTCCTTAAGAACTAGATTGAGATTTTGCAGGTGAAAAGATGGATTTCTTAATGTCTATTTACTCGGGAATATTATTACCCGTTATCACTGCCTGTGATCTAAACTCAAATGAACTATTGTTGATTTTAATAGTTTCTATCAACAAACATTGATCACTGCTGATTCCGAGATGACAAAGCTAATGACTTCTATTAATTTCTCTGACCTCATTTTAAGCAGTTTCCTTCACAATTTTTATGGTTACATAAAACCATTTATCTTAGCATTTTTTTAGAAAATCATGTAGAATGCTATTTAGGTTTGTAAACCAGAAGAGAGGACAACTAGTCTTAAATTGAACTATTTATTGAGTTCAAGAAATTTGTATCAAAAAACATTTATTTAGTGTTAAAACATGTCTCTACTAAGAACTTAGTATTTTAATATTGTAAAGTAAAACAGTCATATTGTTCTTGGAATAGCTTGCCCTTCAAGTTAAATGACATAAATTTGTGATGCAAAAACTATTTTTTAAAACCTAAATTTTTTGGAATTGTTCCCTGAAGGAGAGTTTGAGAGTTGGAGAGACAGACAGAGAGCCCACATCAGTAGTTCACTTGTAATGAACTTGAAATGCCTTGGACTGCTGCGCGGGGCCACACCAAAGCCAGGAGCTGGGGACTCAATCTAGATCTCCCATGTGGGTAGCAGGAACTCGAGCACCTTGGCCATCACCTCCTGCCTTCTAGGGTGAGCTGGAGTCAGGAGCAGAACCGGCATTTGAAAAGAAGCACTGCAGTATGGAATGAAGGCATCGCAGGGGACAGCTTAATCACTGGATCCAACAAATGTTCCTGTGGTGGGAAAGCAGTGAGATGGACATCAACCTCCTTGAAGCAGTTTTCAACAACCTGCACGTCAAGTGCAGTAATACAGTCAGAGCCAAGACGGCAGCTGACTAAGGTGCTCTGGTGACCACAGAGACATCAGCTTGTGTTTTTTTTTTTTTTTTTTTTTTTTTAGATTTAGTTTGTTTATTTGAAAGACAGAGCTACACAGAGAGGTAGAGACAGAGAGAGAGGTCTTCTATCCACTGGTTCATTCTCCAGATGGCCACAACAGCCGGAGCTGTGCCGATCCGAAACCAGGAGCCAGGTGCTTCTTCCTGGTCTCCCGTACGGGTGCAGGGGCCCAAGCTCTTGGGCCATCTTCCACTGCTATCCTAGGCCATAGCAGAGAGCCAGACTGGAAGAGGAGCAGCCGGGACTAGAACCGGCGCCCATATGGGATGCTGGCACTTCAGGCCAGGGCTTTAACCCGCTGTGTCACAGCACCGGGCCCCAGAGACAGCAATTTGAACAGTTATTTGTATACCAAGTCACATTTATGAAGGAGCAACAGAAGCCAGGTGAGAGACTACATTGAGAAGAGGTACCTTCCACTTGGGATGGGGAAAGAGAATTAAATCCCATAGCATGGCCCATCATGATACAATTCAGTTAGGCTGAGCCCCATGATCAATAACATTAGGCCCGCCTCTGAAGACTGAGCATTTGAAACTTCATAACCAAGTTTCCTCTCTTACCCTTCCCCCAACTATCAGCAGAAAGTGGAACAAAACTCTAGCTGTTGAGCACAGGTCAGGAGAGGGAGTGAAGGGTATAGGGAAAGTTTATTTACCAGAAACCAGGTTATAGCTAGATACAACTGAAGACTTTTGGGGTTCTACTGCACAGCTGAGTTACTGTAAATGATTTTATTGTATGGTACCTTTCTGTATCAAAAAAATAGAAAATAGGACTTTGTATGTTTCTGTTATAGGTATTTATTAAATGTTTGATGAGATAAATAAATGTATCCTAATTGGATATTACACAATGTATAGGTGTATTGAAATATCACATGTATTCTATAAATAAATATAGTTTTTGAATATCAATTTTTAAATAAAAATATAAAATAGGGGCCTGTACTGTGGTGCAGTGGGTTAACACCCTGGCCTGAGGTGCTGGCATCCCAAATGGGGGCCAGTTCGAGACCCGGCTGCTCCACTTCCGATCCAGCTCTCTGGTATGGCCTGGGAAAACAACACAGGATGGCCCAAGTCATTGGGTCCCTGCACCCACGTGGGAGACCCTGAGGAGGCTCCTGGATCCTGGCTTTGGATCGGCACAGGTCCAGCTGTTGCGGCTAATTGTGGGAGTGAACCATCAGATGGAGGACCTCTCTCTCTCTCTCTCTCTCTCTCTCTGCCCTGCCTCTCTTCTCTCTGTGTAACTCTGACTTTCAGTTAAATAAATAAATCTTTAAAAAATTATAAAATAAATTTCTGAAGCCAACCAATTTTATTCATTCATAATAAAGTTTTCAGTGATTTAGTTTGTTTCACAAAGTGTGAAAATAATTAAATTACTGAGATGTTCAACATTTCTTTTCGTTTTTTTAAAAAAGATTTGTGTATTTATTTGAAAGGCAGAAATACAGAGAGACAAGGGAAGAGAGAGAGAGAGAGAGGGAGAGAGAGAGAGAGGGAGAGAGAGAGAGAGAGAGAGAGAGAGAGACATCTTCCATCCACTGGTTCATTCCCCAAATGGCCACAACATCCCACATGGATGACCGTGCCCAAGGACTTGGGCTGTCTTCCACTGATTTCCAATTAGGGAGCTGAATCAAAAGTAGAGCAGCTGAGACTTGAGCCAGCACTCATATGGGATGCTGGCTCTGCAGGTGGAAGATTAGCCTTTTACACCACAGTGTCAGCCCTGATGTTTAAAATTTGTTAAAAAGGACTCAAGTTTCTAAAATTTACACATGCACAAATGGCACTCAATGTAAGATGTTACAGAGATGTAGAGACAGAGAGAGAGAGAGAGAGAGAGAGAGACATCTTCCATCTGCTGATTCACTCCCCAAATGGCCACAACAGCTAGAGTTGAACCAATTTTCTGCTGCTTTCCCAGGCACATTAGTAGGGAGCTGGATTGGAAGTGGAGCAGCCAGGACTCATACCGGCACCCACATGGGATGCCAGTGCTGCAGGCCAGGGCTTTAATCCACTGTACCATAGCGCTGGTCCCTCCATAAACATTTTTGCATTGGATATATGTGTACTCTCTGAAAGTGCTGAGTGTGAGTATTCCTCTAATATCTTTTTTTTTTTTTGACAGGCAGAGTGGACAGTGAGAGAGAGAGACAGAGAGAAAGGTCTTCCTTTGCCGTTGGTTCACCTTCCAATGGCCACCTTGGCCAGTGTGCTGCGGCCGGCGCACGGCGCTGATCCGAAGCCAGGAGCCAGGTGCTTCTCCTGGTCTCCCATGGGGTGCAGGGCCCAAGCACTTGGGCCATCCTCCACTGCACTCCTTGGCCACAGCAGAGAGCTGTCCTGGAAGAGGGGCAACCGGGACAGAATCTGGCTCCCCGACCAGGACTAGAACCTGGTGTGCCGGCGCCACAAGGCAGAGGATTAGCCTATTGAGCCACGGCACCGGCCCCCTCTAATATCTTGTTTCATGTCTCTGACAATAATCTTTTTAAAAGAAACGAAATTTTCCCCATAACTGTCTGAGTGATTATATTTGACTCTATAATCTAGAAACCAAAGGTTAATGCTTGAAAGGAAACAGATGTTCTAAAATAGACAAGTACAAAAATGTAAGCAGAGATATCCATGCATAAGATAGATGAAGAATTGTGACCCAAGGAGTAAAAAATATAATAGCTTATTAAGAGTGATGACTGGAGCCTTGCAAATTTAAATAATTTCCTTTAAATCTTAGACTTTAAAAATATTTGCCAATAATATAAACTACATGATGGGAAGAGGAAGACAGTATTGGAAAATAGCAAGACAATTTGTATTTTGGAATAATATAAAAATGCGTGCTAAAAATTCAAGCCCAATAACATTTTCTTCAGTCTATGAATAATAAGGAAACAAGAAACATATTCCAAAACACTATCAGCACGTCAACTTACCATAGAGTACATTCAAGAGTTAATTTGTTAGATATATCCATCTCTTCTTTTACCAAAAATCAGCTACCTTTTACTGAAATGACTTATTGTTCTATCACAATACAACACTTGATTTAGCCTAATTTTTTAAAGTAGCCAAATAAACTCACTTTTCTGTTTCATTACCCAAAGGAAGACAGTTCCTTTCCATCTGAAATCAATGCAGTTGATAAGGCTTTCATTCCTGCTTTGTACCCCCTGGCTCTCTAGTATACTGTACCTGTCAGAAGTTGCCAAGCAACTGTGACAATTGTATCTCCTAGACTGGCATTCATTGCCATTAGGCTGCACTGCAGCATGTGCACGTATGTGTGTGCATGTGTATTTAAGTAAGAATACAAGGATAGATGAGAATGAGATTCTTACAATCAGCAAGGATAAGCGGAGACAAACAAACCTTTATTAAGCCTTTGTCACTGATGTGAGGTAATTACAGAGCTTTAAACTCTGATTCTTCACCAGTGAAGATTCCAAGAAGAATGATCTTTTTATGAAATTTAGAAAAACGTATTTTGTGCCCATATTTAATGTAACGGGCATATGTACATATATTTGAGGGGCTTGGAAGATGGAGGATGTGGAAATATAGGTGTTCTGAGAGAGAGCTGTCAAGTTGAAGGCATGGAGATAAGGCTCCGTGGATTCTCTCATTTCAGCCGCTCCTCTTGCTTCAAGCTTGTTCTCTCTCTCTTCAGTAGCCATCTTCATTACAAGAGTGAGGAAAATGGTTACACTGGGAAGGTGCTAAAAGTCCACCAGCCAGGAACAAACAGTGTAGGACAAGGGTCATTGTTCCATGTGCCACTTGGTCAATAAGAGACTATTTTGAGATAGAGAAAAAAGATCTCTAAAAAGGATTATTTGACTTATTTAGGAGGATATTATTTTGAGTAGCATTTTACAAAACATAGAGTCTATTTTCAGAAAGCTGTAAAAGCTACCCAAAAAGGCTTCTCCATGAAGATAGTGTTAAACTAGTTAGCCACTCATGCCAAACCTCTGACAGTTTCTGACTAGATCTGTCATTGCACAGTATGATCTTTGTGATCCCGTGGCTGGAGAGCACTTTTTTATGGTCACTGTTCTTCTTATGTGTATCTTTTAATGTTTTACTCATGAAGAAAATTAGAAAAAGTAATTTGGAAATCGGCAAAACTACATTTAACCATATTTTAAAGGCTCTTAATTTCAAGTGGACATTTCTACTAGTGGTTAAGATGCCTAAATCCCACACTTTTGTACCTGGGTTTAATTCCTGACTAAAATGAGTTTCAGAGAGATGTTGCTGATGAGATTAAAAAATCATGTCAATTGTCCAAAATATGACATTTCAAGGGACTTATATCTTCCAAGTGTTACTCAAAACTGAAGGATGAATCAATAAGGCTAACAATAATGGATTTTCTGAAAAAGTGAAAAAGACGAAATCCCTCTCTCCTCAGGTTTTGAATCAATTGACAGAGAAAAGAGAGTTAGGTATAACCTGTAAAAATCATGTTTTAGTTTTATTGCTAGTAGTAGCAAAGTTAGATCCTGTGGCTTTGGATATGCTAAAAGAGAGAGGAGGAGGCAGAGAGGAGACAAAAAATACATCATACAATTTACATCATATGTAAATTGGCCTGGAGTTGCAAGTAACCTTTATTGGCACAGTGCTTCTCCTTGATAAAAATGCATTCAGTGCTTTATCTCATTTCAACATGAAAAATTATTTTAAACCATGTAGGGCAATTGTATTATACAAATATGGCAGGAGAAACCAAAGTCTAGACTTTGGGAATGTAAATTATGGAAGTTCATGTAATTCATCAGCAGCAAAGGTGCGAACAGAGTTTGGGAGCTAACATGAGACAGGCTTATTTTTATATACTGGCACAACAAAACAGCTGTATGACATCTAGTAGTTTCCATCAACTTTAACCTATTTCTTATTTTTCAGTATATATTAATTTTTTATTTATTTGAAAGGCAGAGAGAAAGACTGATGGAGACATGTCTCATATGCTGGTTCACTTCCTGAATGCTTGCAATAACCAGGGCAAGGATAGACCAAATTCAAAGCCCAGAATAAAACTTGGTCTCCGACATGGGCAGCAGGGACTCAAGGCCTTAAGTCATCACCTGTGGCCTCCCTTGGTGCGCATTAGCAGGAAACTGGAATCTAGGGACTAGATTCTAAGTCAGCACTCTGACTTAGAATGCAGCATGCTAAGCTGTGTCTAACCACTGTGCCAAATGTCTACTCCTATTCTCTAGCTTTCACAATAGACTACATATACATTTGTCCTCAGGCTATTGGGGAATTATATTGAATTATATAATACTTGTAAAAACACTTGGCACAGAGCTAGCCTTGTGACCAGGTGGGTTAAGACATTGCTTGAGATGCCTGCATCTCGTAACAAAGTGTCTGGGATGGAGTCCCATCTCTGCTTCTGATCCAACTTCTTGCTAATGCATACCCTGAGAGGCAACAGATGATGGCTCTAGTGCTGCTACCCACATGGGAGACCTGAATGTAGTTCCTGCCCTGACCCAACCCTAGATACTGTAGCCATTTTAGGAGTGAATACATGGGTGGAGGATCTCTCTCTCTCTCTCACTCTTTGCCTTTCATATAAATAAAAATAAAAAATTAAACAACAACCACCGAAACACTTGGCATGTGGTTCATTGTTGAACAGATGTTGGTTACTATTCTTTCTTCCTACTGCCCAGGTTTTATTCCTAATCCTAGGTTTACCATTGTTCTACAGTGTCTCTCTTTTTCAAAGCTATTTCTAACTTAGAATATATTAGAAAATGAAGATTTAATAAATTTGGGCAGAGTGAAATGTAAATATTGGCTCAGAGAGTTTGGTTTTGTAATTAAACACTAGCAGACATGGCATGGTACAGAATAGTTTCATAGACACATTTTCTAGTTCTTTCGTGCAACACTGAAAGCTTCGGTTGCCTATCATAACATTTGTTCTGCTCCTGCCTGTGGCATGCTTTGTAAATATATTTCAACATCTGGGCCTTTGTGGTGTTTTGTAGAAGAAATAGCAAAATATCTCTTTTTATTAAAAATTTCTAACTTCCACGAGTGATTTTCCCTCCTTGGAAATAATAAATATATTGACCTGAAAAAAAAAAAAACAATAAATAGAGTATTGGAACTAACTTTTGGGCTGCCGTGGGAAGTGCTATGGTATTAAATTATTCAGGCTATCATTGTCCATGGGTATTGTTATGCTCTTGGGGCAATAATTTTAAATAAATTTTTCAGAAGTGTTAAATCATAATCCTCCCATTTTTCTACTGCAAGAACTTGAAAAGTGGCCATAATTTCACTATTTGAGCCCTACAAAAACTTATTTAGAGAAGATAAGTAGATAAGTCAATACTTCAACATTCATTCACCACTTTAAAGCTCAATTTTTCAGTAACTTAAAGAATGACAAGGTCCCTTGTGCATAATTTGTCTATTACTTATAGGGGAGTGATTACAGGCAAGATGATTAAGCATTAGTATTAAGTTTATCAATGCACTTATTTGCCATTTACTATATGCAAGCCTTTTTTCTGCTCTAGGCAGAATACAGTTTTTTGATTTATTAAAAAATAGACACAGCACCTGACTGAACAAGGTTTATGATCTTGTAGGAAGAAGGGTTAGAAAACGTAAGTCTTTAAATAAAGACAACTCAAGAAACACAGAATGTTGATTACTAGAGACTAGGAAGGGTGGAAGAGATAAAAGCAGTTTGGATTAAAAAATAGATGAGTTCATTAATTGTGAGAGATAAAAATATGAGATGTTAATAAGAGAAATAAGGTGAGGGATATATTAAAAGTATTTGTATTACTATCTCGATTTTTCTTTTGTAAATTTAAAACTGTTTTGAAATAAAATGTTAAAAAATATTGTTGAGAATGACCAGTTTTTATTACATTAATAATTTTTGAAAAATTATTATTTTTGGAAATTACAAGCATATCTCAATTTCTAAACTGATTAAAAAGATGCATTTTCTGTTACTAGGTTCATAAAACTGTGAAGAAAATTCAGGTGCTAACCTTTGAGCTATTTTCGCTACAACTTAGAAACTGGAATGATCGGTGTTCATATAGTAGAAGAATAAAGATTTTCAAGATTATCATCTTTACAGTTTTTTCTTCAGTAATTCCTCAACGTTGACCTAAATCAGCAGGCTTTATTCACAGAATTCTCTCTGACTGATGTCATTTATTCTATCTCAGCATGTTACCAATGTCTATTGACTTTTCTTACTTAGAACTCATCTTAACAATTTGCAATTTACTTAAAAATGTTATTGTTGCATCCTAGAATACCATGCCTGATTACTTTTCCTCAATCTTTTTTTAAAATTAGTTCCATTCTGATAGTTTACTCTTCTTGCACGTGTTAAATAGGAGATCATTAGCTCTAAGATTGTAGACTCAACGTCTTAGCTTTGTCCTGAGCTCTCCAATAACACAGAGAAGCCTTAACAGACATTTACTGCTCTGGATACCCTGTTCTGTGTTGTCAGGCAAATGTAAGAAAAAAATCAGTGAGCATTGCTATTCTTCCTTAGTAGATTATAATCTGAAAATATTTTAAAGCTCATTAAAGATGTTCATGGATTAGGATAGATATCATGGATAACGGTTGTTAACTATTCACAGCACTTCTGATATTAAATGTGTGGGCTTTTGTTCACACCAGCAACCAATTCTGTCACTTTCTAGACATCAAACTGAATTTCTAACAATTCCATTCAATTCAGGCACTAACTACCCAGAATTAGATTCAGATTCCATAGATAAAAGTTTCAGCTCTCGAGATGCACCCGCATCCCCCCATGTCAAATAGAACTTCTGGGCCTCCTTTATGTCCACTCAAATAACTATAAGCTGAAAGACACCATGAGCTTTTTCTCAGGTTTCATAATTTACTAGAATGTCTCACAGAATTCAGATAAAACCACTTACTTACTAGTATGAGTTTATTGTAAAGAACATTATAGAGAAAAAAGAATATCATTCAAAATGAAAGAACTTTTAGGAGGACATAGTGAAAGGTTTGGAAGGGTCCTGGTCACAGGAGCCCCTGTTTCTGGGAATTTGAGTTCACTGCCTTTGCTGTCCAACCAGCCCAGAAGTTTAGTGGTGTGTGCAGACATTTTATTGTATAGGCACAACTGACTAAATCATTGACCATGGATGATTAAGACATGATTTATAATTAGAAAAATATATTTGGAATTCATTTTGACTTCCCGACACTCAGCTCTAAAACCCTTAAAATCTCGAAAGTGAGCATCATTTTGTTGACTCAGGGATTGCGTTGCTAAATAGCCTCAGGATGGGGTTATGGTTGCCAGGGGAACCAATCGAGTGATTGATTAGAAATTGGAACTTTCAGTCCTTTTCCCAGATCTCCAGGGACAGGAGAGAGGTTGAAGGTTAAGTTGCTCATCAACGGCCAATGGTGTAATCAGTTTTGTCTCCATAATGAAGCCTCCATAAAACTCTAAAATTTGGTATATGGAAAGCATCCTGATTCCTGAAAATGTTAAGATACTTGCAGTGTGTTACAACCTGAGAGAGCATGAAAGTTCAATGCATACTTCTCCTATCTGTTTCTTTATCTGGTTGTTTAATAATGAGAACAGTATTTCCCTGACTTTTGTGAACCACAACAGCAAATTAATTGAATCCAAGTTGGGGATCTCATACTCCCCTGGTTTCCAATTGATCTGTTAGAGGCACAGGTCAAACAAACTGGTCCATGGGAGTGGCATCTAAAATGGGAGCAGCCATGTGTAACTGAGCTTTTTTTTTTAAGATTTATTTACTTGTTTGAAAGTTAGAGTTACACACAGAGAGAGGAGAGGCAGAGAGAGAGAGAGGTCTTCCATCTGCTGGTTCACTCCCCAGATGGCCACAACAGCCAGAGCTGTGCCAATCCAAAGCCAGGAGCCAGGAACTTCTGGGTCTCCCATGAGGGTGCAGGGGCCCAAGGACTTGAGCCATCTTCTACTACTTTCTCAGGCCATAGTAGAGAGCTGGATCAGAAGAGGAGCAGCCGGGACTCAAACCGGCACCCATATGGGATGCTGGCGCTTCAGGCCAGGACATTAACCCACTGCACCACAATGCTGGCCCCAGTTACTGAGCCTTTTAACCAGTTAGGTACTATGTTAACTCCATTTAGAAAATGATAGCATTGGCTTAAATTTCAGAACCTCTGGCTCTGTCTGCTGGAGAAGTGCTTGGTATAGGGGAAAAAACAAAAACCCTACACAAGTCTGATGTCACAAATGTCCTATAGTGTAGTGACTGTGTGAGGATGGGAAAATCTTTTTGATTTTCCTGTTTCAAACAATGGCTGTTATCACATGACTGTTCCTATAGGAAATAGCCCCCACTCTAATTCCTAAAGTTATTTAGGAGCTTACTAAGAGCTATCCCATTAGGCCGGTGCCACAGCTCAATAGGCTAATCCTCTGCCTGCGGCGCCGGCACAACAGGTTCTAGTCCTGGTCGGGGCGCCGGATTCTGTCCCGGTTGCTCCTCTTCCAGTCCAGCTCCCTGCTGTGGCCTGGGAGTGCAATGGAGGATGGCCCAGGTCCTTGGGCCCTGCACCCACATGGGAGACCAGGAGAAGCACCTGGCTCCTGGCTTTGGATCAGCGCAGTGCGCCGGCCGCAGCAGCCACTGGGGGTGAACCAACGGAAAAAGGAAAACCTTTCTCTCTGTCTCTCTCTCTCTCACTATCCACTCTGCCTGTGAAAAAAAAAAAGGTATCCCATTAGAATAAACTCAAGAAGATCCTGCGTAGTCCTAGTATAAGTGCAGCAGCAAATAATTATATAATTTGTTTTACATTAATCATTGGCTCAAAATTTCCATTTTCCTAACTTCAAATCATAGAGCATATTTAGTAGCCTTTCACTAAGAAGATTCAAAAAAGATTCAAAGTTTAAGATTTTGTGATAATCTTTTTAAAAAATATTTAATTTATTTATTTGAAAGGCAGAGTCATAGACAGAGAGAGGGAGAGACAGAGAGAAAGGTCTTCCATCTGCTCGTTCACTCTCCAAATGCTCACAACAGCCAGAATCGGTGCCAATCCAAAGCCAGGAGCCAAGAGCCTCCCCCAGGTTATCCATGCAGGTACAAGGGCCCAAGCATCTGGGCCATCCTCCACTGTTTTCCCAGGCCATAGGCAGAGAGCTGGGTTGGAAGAGGAGCAGCTGGGATACGAACAGGCACCCACTTAGGATGCCGGTGCCACAGTCAGAGGCCAGCCTACTTTGCCACAGTGCCGGCCTGTGATATTTTCTACATGTGATTAAATATGGTTCCGCTTGATCTGGGAATTTTGAAACATGATTGATAAGAGAACAAGTCAGAGATGAAGGGCCAGAGGATGGAGAATTAGAAAGATAAAGTTAATAGGTTAATAGCTACAAACCCAAACAACAAAAAATGGAGTGTATCTCAAATTTTAACTAAAATCTCAGGTGTTCAAGCCCTAGGCATCATTGTATCTTGCTTACGATGCTAACAAGCTCTAAAGTAACAAGCCCTTCTGCTTGTAGACTATCCTCCATCCCCCAAATTAATCCCAGTTCATGTTTTCCCACTTCTTGTTGATAGCTAAAGTAGTCTCAATGCAAACAACTTTCACTGTTCCTTGCCCAAGTCTTGTTACTTGTTCTTCTCCCTAATCCACACATCTTAATAAAACAAAGACCAGATAATCACAAAAGAGTCTTCGATTAAGAACGAGGAAATATAGTTGTCATACAAAAATCTCTGACCATGGACAACTCATGTGCAATTGGGGATCTGAGAACAAGTTACCTTTAAAGTTCTAAACAGGCACAGTTATTTTTAGTCCCTGTGGAGTTCTTTGAATAGTTCAAGTTTTTCAAAATTCTAATTGGCTTTTTGTATATTTCATTCCAGTCAACTTTATGTGCCAATACTGACACTCTTCCTTCTTTTTGATTTGTACATCATTTTTAGGCTTAATTAAATAACTTTGGAAACTATTTTTGAAGATTCTTTCCTTGATTTAGACCTCAGATTAATTATGATCAGTTAATATTTTGTTAGTAAATTTTTGGGAGATCTCTTTTGAGTAACTGATCTTGGATTATGAATTTTGTGGCATTTCTAGTAAGTGTACTTTTCAGGAGAAGGATACAGTAAGGACTCTTATCATAGAACTCACTATTTTCCAAGCCTTCTTCTTTCCAGTATAGGAAAACTTTTTCCTTTTTTTAAAGATTTATTTATTTTACTTGAAAGTCAAAGTTACACTGAGAGGGAAGGACAGATAGAAAGAGAGAGTGTCCTCCAGGATGGTGGAATAGGGAGGGAGTACACTGATAGTCCAGGAAAAGATAGTTTAATAAACGTGGAGATACTGTAGTTTCAGGGAAGAGTTAGGGGAAAAAATGCAGAGGAAAGTCTTCCAGAACTAGTGGGACATAGTGGACCTAAGGGGACCCCAGCCGCCGAGTCTACGCACCAGCGCTGGAAAGGGAGGTGAGGCGAAACTTCAGTAGCCCAAGACACTGGTGGGAAAGTGGCAGTAGGAGCCTAGAGGAAACGAGGCTTGAAGCCCCATGGGGGAAAGTTCACCAGGCTAACTAGCGGAGAGAAATAAATAAATAAATAAATAAATGGGACCTGTATGGACACGATTCTCTCTCTCCACTCACCTTACAAAGGCCAGCAAGACAAAGAGCAGGTACCATTTTGGACATACATAAAAGCTGTGCCTGCCATCAGCCAAGCAGAAAAACCTGACTCTGGTGGCGAGAAATAAGAGGAGGTTAGGATCAAGTGAATGTGTGGAGCTAATGAACTGAGACTGTGAAAGAAAAAAAAAAAAAAAAAAACTAAGGGTGTGTTAGAGAACTCACGGAGTACCTGAGACGTGAGTACTCTTGGGAGATGCCACAGACTCAGTAACCTTGGCAACCCAGTGGGAGTCTGCAGGGGAATTTGAGCTTACACTGAGGACTGCACAGATCCTTCATGTGGTGCTTGACACAGAGCAGACGAATATTATACCCACTGGGGCCAGAGCTCAGACACTGACTGCCTTCAATTCTGCTCAGCTGTGTGGAATTACTTCCCTTCTGAATAAAAGAGAGAGAGAGAGAGAGAGAAGATTTACCATGCCTTACCTGGGTGTGTCACCTTTGGCACACCCTTAACACTGAAGAACCGAACAGAGTTCTCTGGCCGCACCCATCACAAGCCTCTAAGCATCCATCAAAAGCAGACAGTCCACTTAATCTAGAGTCATAGTATAACAAGAAACATGACCACAGCGAGGAAAAAAAAAAGAAGAAACCAAAGAATATCTCCACAATGCCAAGCAACAAATGCAGAAACCGAGGAAACAAGAACAAGGAAGACATTATTATGCCCCCAAATGTACAAGACACCCCAATTCAAGATTATGAAGATGATGAGATAGAAGAAATGCCAGATACGGATTTCAAAAAATTTATGATAAGAACATCTAGAAATTCTCAAAAACAAATTATTGAACTACAGAAATCCTTACTTGACAAGATAGAAAATCTCTCTTGTGAAAATGAAATCTTAAGGAGTAATCAAAATGAAATGAAGAAACTAGTAGAACATGAAATTGTGATAGTGAAATCAAAATGAAATAAAGAATTCAATAGATCAAATGACAAACACATTAGAGAGCCTTAAAAACAGAATCAGCAAAGCAGAAGAGAGAATATCAGACTTAGAAGACAGAGCACAGGAAAGTACACAGTCAAACCAAAGAAAAGAAGAGAAATTAGAAATCTAAAAAATATTGTCTGGAATCTAGAGGATACTATTAAAAAACCCAATATTCGGGTTCTAGGAGTTCCTGAAGGCATGGAGAGAGACAAAGGATTAGAAGGCCTTTTTAGTGAGATACTAGCAGAACACTTCCTGGGTTTGGAGAAGGACAGAGACATCCTAATACAGGAAGCTCATAGAACCCCCAATAAACATGACCAAATAAGATCCTCACCATGACACATTGTAATCAAACTCACCACAGTGAAACATAAAGAAAAGATTCTAAAATGTCCAAGAGAGAAACCCCAGATTACTCTCAGAGGATCTCCAATTAGACTCACAGCTGACTTCTCATTAAAAACCCTACAGGCTAGGAGGGAATGGTGAAATGTAGCCCAGGTAGTAAGCGAAAAAAACTGCCAGCCCAGAATATTATATCCTGCAAAGCTCTCATTCGTGAATGAAGGTGAAATAAAGACGTTTCATAACAAACAGAAATTCAAAGAATTTGTCACCACTCATCCAGCCCTGCAAAAGATGCCTAAACATGTGCTACTAATAGAATCACAGAAACACAGCCATCAATATAAAAGATGGTAAAGGAAGAAAACCTCCCAGTAAAAGATCACAGGAAGTTCAAAGCACAGATTAGAAAATATCTTTGGTAAAATGGTAGGGTAAATTTACTACTTATCAATAGTCACATTGAACGTGAATGGCCTCAATGCTCCAGTTAAAAGACACAGGCTGGATGAATGGATTAAGGAACAAAACCCATCTATTTGCTGCTTACAAGGAACATATCTTGCCAACAAAGATGCATGCAGACTGAAAGTGAAAGGTTGGAAAAAGATATTCCATGCCAACAAAAAGCAAAAACAAGCAGGTGTAGTCATCTTAATATCAGACAAAATAAACTTTAACACTAAAACTGTTAAGAGAGACAAAGAGGGGCACTTTATAATGATTAAGGGATCAATTCAACAGGAAGATGTAACTATTATAAATGTATATGCACCTAATTACAGGGCACCGGTTTATTTAAAAGATATGTTAAGGGACTTAAATGGAGACTTAGACTCCAATACAATAGTACTAGGGGACTTCAATACTCCACTCTCAGAAATAGACAGATCAACCAGACAGAAGATCAACAAGGAAACAGCAGACTTAATCGACACTATAGCTCAAATGGATCTAACAGATATCTACAGAACTTTCAATCCTACATTAAAGATTTTACATTCTTCTTAGAAGTACATGGAACCTACTCTAGGATTGACCACATACTAGGCCATAAAGCAAGTCTAAGCAAATTCTAAAGAATGAGAATCATACCATGCAGCTTCTCAGACCAAAGAAGAATGAAGCTGGAAATTAGCAACTCAGGAATCCCTAGAGCATATGCAAACACATGGAGACTGAACAACATGCTCCTTAATGAACACTGGGTCATAGAAGAAATCAAAAGAGAAATCAAAAACTTTATTGAAGTAAATGAGGATAACAACACAACATATCAAAACTTATGGGATACAGCAAAAGCAGGGGATTCCAATTCAATCCCATCAAGGTGGCATGTACCAATACCATCTCACTAGTTAAAGTGATCAGTTTCAGTTCACAATTGATCATAATGATAGGACTAAGAGTCAAAGGGATCACACAAACAAGACTATTGCCTGCTAATACTAACTGATAGAATCAAAAAGGGAGAGAACGATCCAACATGGGAAGTGGGATACACAGCCGACTCATAGAATGGCAGATGTCCTAAACAGCACTCTGGCCTCAGAATGAGCCCTTAAGGCATTTGGTTCTGGCTGAAGAGCCCATGAGAGTATTTTAGGCATGGAAAGCCAAGAAACGCTGGCAAAAAAGAAGATCTCTGTGAGTGAGATTGCAGTGGAAAGAACGGGGCCATCAAAGAAGGAGGTACCTTTCTGTGAAGGGAGGAGAGAACTTCCACATTGACTATGACCTTGCCTAAATATGATCAGAGTCGGTGAACTCAGGGGGCTTCCATAGCCTTGGCAACTCATGACAAGAGCCTAGGGTGATTACTGAAGCTATAAACAAGAGTTTCTATTTGTTAAGTCAATAACAGGAGTCACTGTGCGCTTACTCCTCATGTAGGATCTCTGTCCTTAATGTTTTGTACAATGTGAACTAATGCTATAACTAGTACTCAAACAGTACTTTACACTTGCTGTTTCTGTGTGGGTGCAACTGTTGAAATCTTTACTTAATATATACTAAATTGATCTTCTGTATATAAAGATGATTGAAAATGAATCTTGATGTGAATGGAATGGGAGAAGGCATGGGAGATGGAATGGTTGTGGGTGGGAGGGAAGTTATGGGGGGAAAAAACACTGTAATCCAAAAGCTGTACTTTGGTAATTTATATTTATTAAATAAAAGTTAAAAAAAGGAGAGAGAGAGAAGTCTTTCATCCACTGGTTCAATCCCCAATTGACCACAACACCCCGTGCTGTGGCGATTCACAGCCATGAGCCAGAAACTTCTCCCGGGTCTCCCACGTGTGTGCAGGGGCCCAAGGGCTTGGGCCATCTTCTACTGCTGTCCCAGGTCATAGCAGAAAGCTGGATCAGAAGAGGAGCAGCCGGGACAAAAACCATTGTCCATATGGGATGCTGGCACTGCAGGCGTTTACCCGCTACGCTACAGCGCCATCCCCAGTAAAGATTTTGGCACATTTTTAAGAATGTTAATGAGAAATTCTGATTCAGAACAGTCACGCATCCTTCATCATTTATTAATTTATGCTTAAGACAGAAGTTTTAAAAGGTTTTTTTCTTTATTTTCTGCTCTTTTATCCTCCTCTTAAGAGATTTCATCTTAAGTGAATTTCCTACCAGTCCCAAAATTATAGTAAACAGAAAATGGGCACAAGAAACTAAAGACAGTATAGGGATTGACTGGAAGAATCTCCTGGCCCTTAGCTTCAGATCTGCCCAGCTCCAGCCACTGCGGCCATTCGGGGAGTGAGCCTGTGGATGGAAGATCTCTCTCTCTCTCTCTCTCTCTCTCTCTGCCTTTGCCTTTCAAATAAATAATCTTTTTTTTGAAAAACTACAAAGAATGAAATCATATACATCCCCTATATGTTCACAATATTGCTAGAAACCAAGAGCAGAAAGAAATTGGGAATTAGAAAATAATAACATAACAAAATACTATATCTGAATGCAGATATAGTATTGCAAAGAAAAAATTATATAGCTACTAATGTGTAAATTAAAAAGAAGGAAGATTTCAAATCAATAACCTAGCTCTTCTCCACTAGAAACTAAAAAAGAAGAAAAATCTAAACTCAGTGCTAGCCAAAGGAAGAAAATACCAAATATCAGAGCAGTGACAAAAAGAAAAATAATTGAAAAAATCAACAAAACTAACAGGGTTTGTTTAAAATATCAACATAATTACAAATTTTTAAATTAACTAAGAAGAAAGAATAAAATGCTTAAAAGCAGAATTAAAGAGAAGGCATTACAATTATGCTATAGAAATGAAAAGAATTATAAGAGAATACTATGTATCATGTTATAACAATTATTTACCAATAGGGAACTGATATATAGACAGAAACATACAATCTATCAAAACCAAATCATAAAGAAATATAAAGTTTGAACAGAACAATAAGGATGAATTAGATTGAATCAGTAATCAAAGCCTTTCTTAAAGCAAAAAGCTCAAGAACAGATGTTACATGGGAGAATTATATGAAATATTTGTAGTAGAATTAACATCAATCCTCTCCAAACTCTGTTAAAATATTGAAGGGGAGGGAATACTTTCAACTCATTCTTTGAGGCTGGTATTACCCCTATTAGAAAACCAGACCAAAACTGTAAGAAAAGGAAAACTACAGACTAACATCCCAGAAGAATAATGATGAAGAAAACCATCATCAAATGCTAGCATATCAAATTCAAGAGCACAATTAAAATATTATATACCATGAACAAATGGGATTTATTCCCGAAATACAAGAATGGTTTCACATATGGAAATCAATTATCTATTATAATGTGGTGGAAAGAAAAACACACATGTTCATCTCAACTGATGCAGAAAAACTGATGATTCAATGCCTTTTACAATGTTATTAAAAACAATCAAATTAGTAATAGAAGAGAATGTATAAAAACCTCATAGTTAAAATCATACTCAATTATGAAAGATTGAAAGCTTTTCCTCTAAAACAAGACAAGGATGACCACTCTTTCTACTTCTATTCATATAATAATGAATGATCTAGTCAAAGCAGCTAGATAAAAAAATGAGTAAGAAATATCCAAGATAGAAAGAGAATAAAATTTTATTTGCAGATGGGTGCTTCCATATTGAAAAAATCACAAAGAACAAATTAAGCAAAATTGCAAGATACAAAATTATACACAAAATCCAGTCATGTTTCTGTATGTTAATCATCAATAATTTGAATGGGATTTCAAAAAAATTCCATTACCATAGCATCAGAGAGAATAAATAATTCAAAGTATTCAAAATACTTAGAATAAACCTAGCCAAGGAGATGAAACTGTTATACATTGAAAAACACAAACATTGCTCGAAAATTTAAGAAGACATAAAGTGGAAAGACATTCCTTAATCATGGATAGGAAGACATAATATTATTAAAATGTTCATCCTAATCAAATTAATATACATATCCAATACAATCCACATTATAATCTCAAGGACTGCTTTTTTTTAACAACAGAAAAATTTATCTTAATATCTTGTGAAATCACATACAATTCCAAATAGCCAAAAATGCTGATTCTTTCTTTCTCTCTCTCTCCCTCTCCCTCTCTCTCTCTCATTTGTCCTTCATTCTTTCAAATAGATAACTAAATACAAATAAAAAGAATTTTGACAAATAATAACAAAATTGAAAGACTCAAATTTCCTGTTTCTAAACATATTACTAAGTTACAGTAGCCAAAACAGTATGGTATGTATATAAGGCCAGAAGAATAAATCAATGGGGATTAACAGAGAATCAAAACCTAAACATAAACACATATTGTAAGATAATGTTTATAAGGGTTCAAGACACAATCAATGGAGAAAAGATAGTTTCTTTAAGAAATGCCAATCAACTGATGACTGGATAAAGAAATTATGTTATGTATACACTATGGAGTACTACTCAGTGGTAAAAAAAAATGAAATCCTATATTTTGCAGCAAAATGGATGCAACTGTAAACCATTATGCTTAGTGAAATAAGCCAGTCCCCAAAATACAAATACCACATATTTTCCCTGATCTGTGGTAACTATTAGAGTACCTAAAATGTAATGTATTGGAATGAAATTGACATTTTAAGATTCGATGATCATTTGCAGCTTCTGTCTCTACTTTTAAGAAAATCTTTTTTTCCTTATCATTTGTTGAACTCTTTACTTAGTGTAGGGTTGATCTTATGAGTATAAAGTACTGAAAAAGATCTTTGTGAACATTAAGAGTAGAAATAGGAGATGGAGGAGGAAGAAGGGTTAGAGCATGAGTGGAAGGGAGGGTAGGATGGAAAGTATCACTATGTCCCTAAATCTGTATATATGAAATAGGTGAAAATTGTACACCTTAAATAAAATTTAAAAAAAGAAAGAATTACTAGAAAACTGTATATCTACAAGCAAAACATTGAAATTGGATCACTATCTAATAATCTGTTCAAAATAGATTAACAGTCTAAAAGTAGACTAAACTATAAAATTTCTAGGACTAAGCACAAAGGAAAACTTCATGACTTTGAACTTGGCAGTGGTTTCTTGACTATAACAACTAAAATAAAAAAACATTCATAGACAAATAGGACTACCTCAGACTAAAATTTTTATGCATCAAAGAATAATGTCAACATAGTGGAAAAGGCAACCTACAGAATAGAGAAAATATTTGAAAATTATATATCTGAAAATGGGTAATATTCAGAATAGATTAAAAAATAACAACTGAATAATAACAAAATCCTAATATCTTCATTAAGCCAAAACAATATTGCCATTTCATGGGAGTTCTGGCTTGAGTACATGACACCCAGCTTCACTCTGCTCCAGCCATATGTGTATTGGACTTGAACATACACTTCTCCAATGATATACAGATGGTAGTTAAATATATGAAAAGATAATCAACACCACTAATCATCAGAGAAATCCAAATAAAAGCCACGTGGTACCACATTATATCCTCTAGGACGGCTATTATGAGAACAAATGAGCAAACAAGAAACAAAAAATAAAAAGTGTTGAGGCCGGCACCAAGGTGCAGCAGCTTAATCCTCTGCCTGAGGCGCCGGCATCCCATGTGGGCACCGGTTCTAGTCCCAGCTGCTCCTCTTCCGATCCAGCTCTCTGCGGTGGCCTGGGAAACAGTAGATGATGGCCCAAGTCCTTGGGCCCCTGTACCCATGTGGAAGACCCTGAAGAAGCTCCTGGCTCCTGGCTCCTAGCTTCAGATCAGTGTTAGATATCAATTCAATTCTTATTTTAAGGGTTTAAGCTTTATTTAAAGGTTTCTTGAAACTTTGTATCTTTTGAAGAATACTATACTTTCTTTTGCAAAACCAGTTTCTGTTAAGGCAAAATGATTTTTGTTATTATTAGCACTGTATGTTCAACTACAAATCTAAGCCTGAAGACAAGAAGTATTTAGCAACAGTGTGTGTACATAAACAGAAATTAGATGAATAAGACATATATATTTTACTGTAAAGGAGTTGTATTTGGATATACAAAATCTCTTACTGCACAAGGTTTCAGTTTGATTTATTTGTCTCTGTCTTTATATCCATTACTGTAACTCAGAGTGCCTTTGTTGCCAACAGAGTTTTGGCATCTCATTTATTCTTATTGACATTGGTTACAAAATACCCACCTCTAGATACAGGTTTATCAACTTTCTAAAGCAATTATGAAGAAATCAGCCACTCCAAAATCCACAGGGTGTCTTATCATATATTCTAAAAATTAAATAAAGAGATCCTATCATTTCTTGAAAAATTCCTAAAAAATATCCTGGAAAAATTGTATGAACTCTTCAGAGATCTATAATGTTTTATTGGGCAAACATGACACCTTCAAATGCATATACACTCAGTTTCTCCTTTCAAGTGTCCTTTTGCTGTTTTCTAAATTATGTCTAGGTTCTTAATGACATTTCTTGCTGAATAGCCTGGATGCTATCCATCCTAAGTGAAGTCAGCTTGGTCCTTTTAGTACTTCTAGAAGAGTCTCAGGTTCTACTCATTTGCATTAACTCCAAGAAAACTCACTGTTGATTTCTTGGATTTCTGTTCCAAACCTCTGACTTGGCTCACTTCTCATTTTTCTTTTCTGCAATGTAACTCTACTGTCCTCTGAAATAACAGTGTTTTCCTCTTTTTCTTTTTAAATCTAAGTCTGTTGTTTTTATTTCAACAACAATCATTATGGCTTCTCCATGGAAAAGCTTTGGGTGATTTTTTTAAAAAGATTTATTTATTTATTTGAAAGGCAGAGTTACAGAGAGAGAGAGAGAGAGATCTTTTCACTCCCCTAGATGGTTGCAATGGCCAGGGCTACTCCTGGCTGAAGCCAAGAGCGCCATCTGGGTCTCCCATGTGGGTGACAGGGCCCCAAACACTCGGAGCATCCTCTGCTGTCCTTCCAGGTGTCTTAGCCTGGAGCTGGATCAGAAGTGGAGCAACTGGCACTTGAACTATTGGTCAAATGGGATGCTGGCACTTTAGATGGTGGTTCAACCTGCTGTGCCACAATGCCAGCCCCTCATTTTTATATGTCAAACAGTTCAAATTTAAAATATTTGGCAAGATGTCTTAGAGCTTTTACATTTTCTAGCCTCACCATTCCAGAAAAATCTATCAGCTTTCATACTATTATTCATTTGCATTGTTGTTATCTAGACCAAGTGTGTCAACTCTAAAGCCAAATTAATTGTATTCACATTTCAACTTTTCCCTTCATGAATTGGACATGTTTCTTACATGTATGATCCTGTTACCCCACATAAGTAAAATTGATATTGGGTGATAAATAAATGTTAGCTACTATTTTGCTAAATTTGCTTTCTAATTCTCTATTTGATATTCAAAATCCAACTTAAATATCACTTTCCTAGATTACCAGCAGAAAAATTCATTATGTTTTTCTGTTACTAAAGAGCATTTTTTACAAAGTTTTTCTAAAAAACTTTTTTTATCTGTTATATATCTTCTTGCTATCTGTTGCTTTACACATTTAATTTCTTTTTTTATTTGACAGTGTTAGACAGTGAAAGAGAGACAGAGAGAAAGGTATTCCTTCCATTGGTTCACCACCCAAATGGCCACTATGGCCAGAGCTATGCCAATCTGAAGCCAGGAGCCAGGTACTTCTAGGTCTCCCACGTGGGTGCAGGAGTCCAAGTACTTGGGTCATCTTCCACTGCCCTCCTGGGCCACAGCAGAGAGCTGGACTGGAAGAGGAGCAACCAGGACTAGAACCGGCACCGACATGGGATGCTGGCACTGCAGGCAGAGGATTAACCAAGTGAGCCAAGGTACCAGCACTTAATTTCAATAGTATTATAATCTGCACAAGGAGAATGAAGAACAACCTGAATGTACTTCCAATATCTAGCACACAAAAAGTTGCTTAATTAATGTGTACTGATAAGTAAAATATAAGTGGGTTAATTATCAAGCAGGTCATGCAAAGTAAATGACTGTGTATAAATAGGACATTTTAGAACATTTTTGTCTCATAAATATGAGCATATAACATTAGCAAAAATGAGCAATCTTTGAGTTTTTAATGTTTTTTTTTTCACATTACGCTGAGAAAAATGCAACAATGTTGGCCATTCTGATGAAATGTTAGTATTACCAAAGAAAAAGAATGGAGGCAGACTAAAAATTTTTGCCACTTGTTTATAAAGCAGCAATACAATTAGCTTTAGTCTCATCCCAGTTTAATTTAGTCTGTCCCCTTAGGAGAGATCCATTCACCATATTTAATTTAGCTGTAACTCAGTGTGGTAACTGTTCTCCAAAAAAGAAATCTTAATGAGTTGAAGACATGCACCAAATATTTCTGATTTCTCTACAAAAATGTGTTACTTTTATTGTATTGATAACACCCAAGAGGTAAATTTAACGTCTGAGAATAATTCTACTTAAGACTGCTATTAAAAATACCTCAAAGTTTGGAAAACAAAGACTAAATTTAGATATAATTCAAAAGTATGTTAGGATTTTAACTTTTTCCCGAATCATAATAAAAGAGAAAGAAATAAGGGAGAGATGAGCAGAGTTGAGTAGGAACGGGAATGCAGGTGGAGCAAAGGCAGGGAAGAGAAGGAAGGAGCCCCATGACTTCCTGTGATTACTTATGTTATATGGAAGGCAAGTAGAGTACTTGAGCTAACTACTACTAACCTGAGTCATAAAGTCTCTTTTATCCCTTTAAATGTCCAGTTTCAAATCTTCATCAGTTTTTGTAATCATTGTAATTTCCAGCTAATATTTAGCATTTATTCTTTCAGCTCATTTCCAAAGAGAAAAAGGTATTCATCTCATTTCTAAACAAGTTAGTGACAAGGAGAATTATGGCTCAGGCCACATTCCTTATCTCATTGTCACCTTGTATCAGTGATGGATTGGAACCCACCCCTAAAGTGGGGCTGGGAGACACTCCTTAGTGGGAGTGTGCTCCCAGCTCTAGGAGAGCTTGTAATACCTTTAAGAGCTGGTCAGAGGTCTTAATCATTATTCTGTTATGGAAATTCAACTATCTTAAAAAGCTTCAAAAATAATTGCCATCTATGAAGATTTATCACTGCCAAACATTTCATGATGTCAAATCTTTTTTTTTTAACTTTTATTTAATGAATATAAATTTCCAAAGTACTACTTATGGATTACAATGGCTTCCCCCCCATACCGTCACTCCCACCCACAACCCTCCCCTTTCCCACTCCCTCTCCCCTTCCATTCACATCAAGATTCATTTTCGATTATCTTAATATACAGAAGATCAGCTTAGTATACATTAAGTAAAGATTTCAACAGTTTGCTCCCACACAGAAACATAAAGTGAAAAATGATAGATGATTTTTTTTTAAATGATGATGAAATCAGATCAGACCTATTGTCATGTTTAATCCCAGTGAGAGTCAAGTTGGGAATTGATAATTTCTTTTTCTTTTTCTTTTTCTTTTTCTTTTTTTTTTTTTACAGAAGATCAGTTTAGTATGCATTAAGTAAAGATTTCAACAGTTTGCACCCCCATAGAAACACAAAGTGAAATGTACTGTTTGAGTACTCGTTATAGCATTAAATCTCAATGTACAGCACATTAAGGACAGAGATCCTACATGAGGAGTAAGTGCACAGTGACTCCTGTTGTTGACTTTACCAATTGACACTCCTGTCTATGGCATCAGTAATCTCCCTATTCTCCAGTCATGAGTTTCCAAGGCTATGGAAGCCCTCTGAGTTCTCCGACTCTTATCTTGTTTAGACAAGGTCATAGTCAAAGTGGAGGTTCTCTCCTCCCTTTAGAGAAAGGTACCTCCTTCTTTGAAGACCTGTTCTTTCCACTGGGATCTCACTCACAGAGATCTTTTTGCCAGAGTGTCTTGGCTTTCCATGCCTGAAATACTCTCATGGGCTTTTCAGCCAGATCCGAATGCCTTTAGGGCTGATTCTGAGGCCAGAGTGCTGTTTAGGACATCTGCCATTCTATGAGTCTGCTGAGTATCTCGCTTCCCATGTTAGATCACTCTCCCCTTTATTTATTCCATCGGTTAGTGTTAGCAGGTACTAGACTTGTTTATGTGCTCCCTTTGACTCTTAGTCCTTTCATTATGATCAATTGTGAACTGAAATTGATCACTTGGACTAGTGAGATGGCATTGGTACATGCCACCTTGATGGGATTGAATTGGAATCCCCTGGTATGTTTCTAACTCTACCATTTGGGGCAAGTCAGCTTGAGCATGTCCCAAATTATACATCTCTTCCCTCTCTTATTCCCACTCATGTTTAACAGGGATCACATTTCAGTTAATTTTCAACACTTAAGAATAACTGTGTGATAATTACAGAATTAAACCAGTCATATTAAGTAGAACAGACAAAAAAAAATACTAAGAGGGATAATGTATTAAGTTGTTCATTAACAGTCAGGGCTATGCTGATCAAGTCACCATTTCCCATAGTGTCCATTTCACTTCAGGAGGTTTCCTTTTTGGTGTTCAGTCAGTTGTCACTGATCAGGGAGAACATATGGTATTTGTCCCTTTGGGACTGGCTTATTTCACTCAGCGTGATGTGTTCCAGATTCCTCCATTTTGTTGCAAATGACTGGATTTCGTTGTTTCTTACTGCGGTATAGTATTCTAAAGAGTACATATCCCATAATTTCTTTATCCAGTCTACCGTTGATGGGCATTTAGGTTGGTTCCAGGTCTTGGCTATTGTGAATTGTGCTGCGATAAACATTAGGGTGCAGACCGCTTTTTTGTTTGCCAATTTAAATTCCTTTGGATAAATTCCAAGGAGTGGGATGGCTGGGTCTAATGGTAGGGTTATCTTCAGGTTTCTGAGGAATCTCCAGACTGACTTCCATAGTGGCTTCACCAGTTTGCATTCCCACCAACAGTCCATGATGTCAAATCTAAGACTGACCATGATTCTAATCTGAAGGGATATTATCAAAGAATGCTAGTATATCAGTAATTATTATCTTTCTCTGGCTCCCTTATAGTTTCCATTGAGTTAAGAAACCACCTTTTTCATGTTTCTTTGACAAGTCCCCTGGGGATCTGGGAATCACACTGATGTTCTCCCTTCTGTTTTATTATTGGTCTTTCTACCCCACCCCACCCCAGCCCGCCATGAGGACTTGGCTGGCAACTCAGATAATCAAAGGGTGGCAGCCTTAACAGTATCCATCATGCTACCATATCAATGGTGTTTAAAATAACAAAACCTCATTATGAGAAGAAAGTAAGAAGATATGACTTTATGACTTGAAAAACTCAGGTTGTAGATAGCTAATGGAGAAAACATTTATGTTCCAAAATCTGTATGTGTAAAACATGAAACTGTGTAACTTAAATAAAATTAAAAAAATACTTTTATGATGTGAAAGTTACATGACAGACTTTGATAGCTTCAAGAATGAAAGGGATTTGAGTCTGTTTTAAGATGTGAAACAGGGGCCGGTGCTGTGGCATAGCAGGTAAAGCTGTTGCCTGCACTGCCGGCATCCCATAAAGCTGCTGGTTCGAGTCCCAGTTGCTCCTCTTCTGATTCAGCTCTCTGCTATGGCCTGGGAAAGCAGTAGAAGACGGCTCAAGTCCTTGGGCCCCCGCACCTGTGTGGGAGACCCGGAGGAAGCTCCTGACTCCTGGCTTCAGATCGGACCAGCTCTGGCCGTTGCAGCCAATTGGGGAGTGAACCAATGGATGGAAGACACCCCCCCCCCCCCCGCTTCTCTCTCTCTGCCTCTCCTCTCTCTGTGTAGCTCTGACTTTCAAATAAGTTAGTAAGTCTTTATAAAAAAAAAATCAGCCAAAAAAATGGAAGACAATTAAGTGCTTTGATTCTGATGCCAGGTCAACACAAACAGGAAGACTTTAATAGAGGGAAAAGAACGTTTTAAAGACCTTAGCACAAAAGCACAGATTTGGCAAATATGGAAGGAATGATGAAATGATAACTTGAGTTGATTCTAAATGAATATGCAAACACTCAGATTTCACTTGCTTGTCATTTTGCATACTCCTTGGAAACCATTATCTGTCACCTGCAAAAAGTGGATGTGAGTGGTTTATCTCTGCTGAAGTAGTGCCACGAGAATCTAGATTATTAACTGCTCACCATGTGCCAGTGTGATGAAAGAGTAGGACAAGCTTCAACAGCACGAAGAAACCGTATTTAAACACAATCAAATACAATGGGGATTGTTGCTGTCTCTTGAAGACAGTTTGAACACTGGGTGGTGTGCAGGGAAATGTATTGATTTTGGAGGCAGATACACTGGGATTTGAGTCCTTAGCTCTACTACTGATTTTCAGAAAGAGTATTTAATACCAAAGTGCCTATTATGGAATAGTACATTCAAATGTCCCTAATACTTTTGATAAATCAAAATTCAATAGCACCTAGCCATTTAGCTTCCTTTTCCTGTAAAGAAAATGTTTGGTGTGTATTTCCATTCCTTTTTCCCTGTAGAAATCCAAACAGCCCATAAGCTTTTACTAGATCTGCACAACTAAAAAAAGAAGTGATAAAAGATATTTATTTATTTATCTATTTATATATTTGAAGGGGTGAGGAAGAAGCAGAAGGAAATGGATATCTTCTGTCTTTCTGCTGGTTGACTCCCCAAAGGATCACTATGGTTGGGCTGTTCCAAGCTGATCCCAGGAGCCCAGCGCTCCTCCTGGATCTTCCATGTAGGTAGGTGGCAGGGGGCCCGAGAGTAAGGCCATCATCTGTAGCTTCCCCAGGCACATTAGCAGGGAGCTGGGCCCCAAACCTGGGTTGATATTGTAGGCAGCAGCTTAGCTTGCTGTGCCACAAAACCAGCATGGTAGTGAACTGGGTATCTTTCATTTGGTTATTGTTACAGCCCTTGCTTATGTTCTTGCTGAGTAATGTCTTTTTCCTTTTTCCTGTGGAACTTTTTAGTGGAGCATTAAGCCTTTGACTATAATGTAAATTAAAATATGTTATTTCAAAAGTTAAAAAATTGGCTTAGAAGTCTATATATTATTTGTCTTGTATAAATTAAGTGTGTAACTCACGTAAAGTAATTGTTGTTACCTATGTTTATTCTCTCAGTCAATGAATTGTTTTTCCCAGTTGAAAATAGTGTTTTAGCTTTAAGTTTCCATATCAGATTTTATGATATTACAAATTTTATGGGGCCGGCGCCGTGACTCACTTGGTTAATCCTCCGCCTGCGGCACTAGCATCCCATATGGGCACCGGGTTCTAGTCCCGGTTGCTGCTTTTCCAGTCCAGCTCTCTGCTGTGGCACAGGATGGCCGTGGAGGATGGCCCAAGTGCTTGGACCCTGCACCTGCTTGGGAGACCAGGAAGAAGCACCTGGCTCCTGGCTTCAGATCGGCGAAGCACCGGCCATGGCGGCCATCTGGGGAGTGAACCAACGGAAGGAAGACCTTTCTCAGTCTCTCTCTCATTGTCTGTGACTCCGTCAAATAAAAAAAAAATTTATAAAGAATTTTACATACCTTACTTATTACTCCAAATTCTTGAATCCTACAACCCTAGAATATTTGGAAGAATAATTACATCTGTTAGGAATAAGATACAAAGATAATATAATGACCGAGTTTCTAATTCTCCAGAAAAAACAGAACTGAAGTACATGATGAAATTATAGATAGTTGAATAGCCAGGCTTTTAAGAGTGTTAGTAGGAACTCAGCATGATAGTTGAAAGTAAAGGAGTATAGTATACTTTTAAAAAAGTTTCCTTAAATTGGAGTTGGTAGCTATAAGGTATGTGTGCTAAGATATGATACTTTCTCAGCCTAAATTACTCCCATCTTATTGCAAAGACTAAGCACCCAAACCTGCAAAAGGATGAGCACAGAGATTTGCATATTATTGATATTAAATATATTTTACTTTCTTATTTTATTATCTATGTGGAGTAAAAAAGTAAAAGAAATCCTGATGGATGAAATAGGACTTGATCTGATAGAATTTTAAACATCGTCTGTGTATGATAATTAAGGGAAAAATACTCTAAACTAGAAGAGGAAGAGGAGCAAAGACATGGAAGCAGGAATGCACTTTGCTTCTTAGGGTATTATAGAGAAAACCATTCAATTAGAGTTCTTCCAGACAGAATAACAACTTTAATAATAAATTTGGATGTCACATAGGCAGGCCACTGAGTAAAAATCATGTAAAATAATTTATTTTTTTCCAAACTGTATAAATCTCTTGTAAAGACAGTATTTGTAGAGTGACTAATCCAAGAGGCAGGTCTAGCAATAAATTCCACTTTTTATTGTTATCTGTCATGATAGTTACATTGAAGTAGCAAATTACCTCAAATCTCAGTGGTTTAACACAACTTAAGTTTATTTCTATGAACACTATTTGCTTAATATGGATCAGCAGATGTCTCAGCATATCATAGCCACTCACAGATGTAATGTCCATGAAGACTCAGTATCTACAGATACTTGCATTATGATAAGGTGGAGAAAGAGCTTATAAAGATCACACTCTGGCCCATAAAGTTTCATCTTTGAGATGAAGCACTACTACAATTCACTGGCCAGAGAAACATTTCTAACTTATTCAAAGGGCATGGTTATGTATAACTACTCAAAAGCAGAACAAAATATCTTTGAATAACCCTTAATAACATCATAATTGTCAATATTCATTATGGATCACTGATGCAAACTCAAATAAAAATTTTAAACGTACTTCTCATCTGGATAAACATTTGATATCTATTTATACATTATTTTTAGTTGTTTTTCTAGTGGTTCCTCTGGATATTGCAAATAATCTCTTACTCTAAAACAATCTTATTCACATTAATATACCATATTTAGAACACTACACTAAACTTTTTATATTGTTCCAATCTTTCCTCAGTTTTCTGTGTTATTATTATCAGACAAATTACATCTTTGCACATTATAAGCCCACCAACACAGTTTTATAATTATTACTTTATGCAGTTGGGTCTTTTTAATCATTTAAGTTAAGGAAGTATTCTAAGAAAAAAATGTGCACACCTTCACTAGCACTCCTTATTTCTCAATGTAGAATCATATTACTATTTTGGGGACCCTCATGTCAGCATGAAAGAGTCTATATAGTATTTCACCTAGGGGAGATCTGCTAGTGATAAATTTTCTTAGTCTTTATTTGTCTTGCTATGTCTTAAATTCTCTGTCATATTTGAAGGATGATTTTTGCTAGATATAGAACTCTTTGTTGACAGTTTTTTTTCTTGAACTTTGAATATGTAACCAAACTGCCTTCTCGTATCCATGGTTTCTGATTATAAATCATCTGGTAATATTAATGACAATTCCATGTGTATATAGTGTCATTTCTCTCCTGTTGCTTTCAAGATTCTCTCCTTGTGTTCCCACAGTTTCACTATTATGTGGATGTCTAAGTTTTCTTAGATTTTATTGAGATCAACAAAACTGTTGTAGACTAACATTTTTCACATCACTTTAAATAGTATCTCTCCCACTCTCCCTTCCCTGCTTCTATCTTTTATGAATGTTGGTAATGTGCTTGATAGCATCTCACAGGTCTCTTAGTCCGTCCCACTTTCTCCTTGTACCTCAGATTAAACCATCTCAATTAACCTTTCTTCAATTGCTCTTATTTTCCCTTCTACCAGTTCAAATCTGTTATCGAGCTCTTTAATGAATTGCTCATCTGAGTTATTACAACACCTGGATTTCAATTTCTATTTGCTTCTAATTTTTAAAAAATATTTTATTGATTTATTTGAGAGGCAGATTTACAGAAAGAGAGAAGGAGACACAGAGAGAAAGGTGTTCCATTTGCTGGTTCACTTCACAAATGGCTGCAACGGCAGGAGCTGGGTCAATCCAAAGCCAGGAGCTAGGAGCTTCTTCTGGGTCTTCCTCATGAGTGTAGGGGCCCAAGCACTCAGGCCATTTTCCACTGCTTTTCCAGGCCATAATCAGAGAGCTGGATCAGAAGAGGAGCAGCTGGGACATCAACCTGAATTCATACGGGGTGTGCACATCTGGTAGAGGCTTAGTGTATTATGCCACAGCACTGGATCCTCTAATTATTTAAAAACTATAATTTGCATCTCTTCACTGATAGTCTCTATTTCATGAACATTATTTTCATGTTTTGTTTCTTTTGACATAATTTCCTTTAATGCTTTTTTTTTTATTTTCAGGATTATCATTTCAAAAAACCACAGTATCATTAATGATGGAAAATCCATATGGAAATATGCTTAACTCGGTTACTAAGAAATGGGGAAAAATTCCACCTTGCATAATTGCCAACCAACTATCTGAAGAGCCAGAGGTAGAGATGAAGTTAGAGGAAAGTCACCCTTTCCAACAGGTTCCAATCTTATAGCCAAGTGAATTTTCATCCAAAGGCTCAAAGACTAGAGAGAATGATGAGAACTAAAATATTGTTATCAGCAAGGATTTTGCTAACGGATCTGAACTGTGTAAGCACAAGGAGGAAAAGGGAGATTAAGCGATTATTGAAAAGGAATGAGAGGGTATTTTCAGGGTCCAATCTCTAGTTATAAAAGTCCTGGGAAACTAGGCAACGACTGTGGAGGTGTACATGATCTCCAACAGAAAAAAGGTAGCCAAATGTAAGTTCTAGATGCAAATTCCCCCCAGCAGAGTCAATGTTATTCACACGTATAAGGATGAGTTTTTAGTGTATTCTAACTATTAGAAGGCTATAGCAATAAAAGAAACAAATAATCAATAAACTACTTTTACCCAGTGCAAAGTGACAGTACACATACATTCATATTCTCACATGCAGGCCACACTGCAATTTACTCATGCTGTTTCAAATGTGGTCTACATGAGGACTCAAGACCCCAAAGGACACTTGACATAGTGTCACTGTACATGGTGACAGGTGTGCCTTGACATGGTAACAGACAGACAAGCATGCAATGACCCTTGCCATGACATGGCAATAACACACTTTGGGTAATCATCATTCAGGTAAATTCCTCTCCCAAATCCGAGGTTATAAATTCTACATTGGCTATGAACATTCTCCTCTGAATTTCTTTAAAGCTGCAGGTTGAAACAAAATAAAAACAAACACCTAAAATCTCCTAAAGAGCAAGATGAAGAAATACTGTACCTCTGTGAAGGACTATTTTAGGTTTTTCATTTGGAGGGCTCTCTCCCAGCTGAGTTGTGGGATTGTTATAGACACGGGTGTTCACTACTAATGGAAGCAGTTATTTGGTCCAGTGAGGGGTGGGGTTTTCTACAAATCTCCTTTGTTTCTCCAGACTCCACCCAATTAGAACCCATCCACCAACATTAACTACAATTCTCCTCTTAGTAATAACCCTAGATTCCAAGTTATACTATATTATAAACTATAATATTAAGGATAAAAGTTCCAAAGGAAATCAGTAGCTTTTATAGACAGGCACATAACCTTTCAAAGAAATAAAACTTAGGCATTTTCTTTACATTTGCAGTACAGAAATTGTTAAGAGGTAACAGACAACCCTCTGGCACCACATTGTCTACCCTCCAAGAATGAACTACATTTCTCACTGAAATTCTCCCCTCTTATTGCACCTTGACTTTTCCAGTATCAAGTCTTCTTCTACTTTACAGCCTCTCTTCAAATGCCTCTCTCCAACCTGAATTTCCTTATGTTCACAGTCTTTGATAAAATCACTTGGCACTTAGAAAATAAATATTTATGCAAAAAATCAGAAGATGAATAAGACTCAAGTTACTTTGCTGCGTAGAGTTGTATGGAAATGAGGAAGTTGTTCTCATATAGTCCTCACCTTGGCCCTCCACATCATCCTCTCTATATGCTTTCTGCCAAGTCTGAGGTTGAGGAAACCGCACCCTTACTCTTATTCTACCATATGCCCTGGTGAGACAATATTAGAACCTAAGGGAGGGACAGCTGGCCAAGGTGTCAGTTGCCAAGCAGCCAATCCCTCCTGAAATGAAGGTAGGTTTCTTTGGTCTCTCCAATAGAGAAAAGAATTCTAATAAATGAAACACTTAAAAAGCCACTGGAGATCCAACTTCTCCCAGCATTGGATTCATCTGAGTGCCGGGGGTGTGTGGGATGAAAAAAGAATCAAGCTCTAGCATTCAGAAGCAGTCCTTGGTTCATCCTGATGTCTCTCCCTGATTCAGGAAGAAGTCGCTTTTCCATATCGGGTGGGAGGTGAAAGTAGGCCCAACTTAGACCTGGGTGGTCGTCTCAACAGGCTGGATGCTGTGCATCTCCCTCATGGGGCCCTTCCCCAATGCACTGGTCTTCACAGCCTAGCCTTCAAAGGTCTGAGTGATATCCTCTAAAGTCTTGCCTCAGATCTCAGGAAATTTAAGGATAGTGAAGCTAAAGAAGATGAGGAGGAAGATGGCAAAGATCACGAAATGTTGGCTCCTAAATAGTACGCAGCTGAGGGGAAGAGCATAAGAGCATACAACCAAAAAAAAAAAAAAAAAAAAAACAAAACAAAACAAAACAGGCGATCCAGTTGGAACAACCAGCCACCACCATTGCAGCGGGGTGTTGTCCCTGGCTGAAGAGCTCAGCCACAATAACCCAGGGAATGGTGTCTGGTCCAAAATCAAAGAAGGCCACATAGATCAAGATAGCAGCAATACAGTCTAAGCCCAGTGTATCACACTTATCCTTTAATAAAAAGAAATAGCCATGAGGATAGAGCAAAAACCCATCCCTCCAAGCCCTATCAGATGCAGATTCCCCCTTCCTGCTCATTCCACCAGAAATACAGAAATTATCGTGAAGATAGTAATAACCACCCTCACACTGAGGGTGGCATCGATTGGTTCCTTAACACCTGCATTCTTGAAAATTCTTGTTGAATAATAGAACACAGCATTGATCTCAGAGAGCTGCTGAGAGAGCTGCGGCATGATGGAAATGAAGATGGATTGCTAGTAGCTGGGTGCCCTGAAGAACTCTAGCAGAGTGACTTTTTCTGTGCCATCCTAGCACTCTCACCTTTCATCTCCTGGATGTCCTGAGCTACATCCTGGGTGCTCCATAGCTACTGGAAGATCTGCTTAGCATGATTTTCTTCCTTTCTATTAATGGGCAAGAATCTAGGACTTTCAGGGCAAAATGGAAAGGCTGCACTTTGCAGGATGGCTGGAATGAAGCCCAACAGCACAGCCCATAGCTCTTCAGACACCAAGATGATCTCCAGACCAAATATCTGAGCCACCAGGATCCTGATGATGCTGCCCAGTTAGTTGAAGGTACCGAAGGTCTCTTGTAGTGAAGTAGGAGAGTTCTCTCCAACATACATAGGCATAAAACCTGTGCAGAGTCTGCAGAAGTGGCCAAAACCAAGTGGCCCAGGATCAGCATTTCCACTGACTCTGCTATCTTACAGAACCCCAAGGGGGGGAGCTATTGATTACAATCAACAGGTTGATAATAAGCACTGAATTGTACGTGCCAAAGTGGTTGATGAAGAGTCCAACAGAAAATAAGCCAATCATGCCTTAACAGAGAAGATGGCCACAAAGACCAAAGATTCATGAGCAGCAGCTTACTGGGAGGGTCTTCTAACTTCTCCTCCAAAACGTCTTTGAGAAAGTCCTTTATGATTATCTCAAGAGCATTGATAACTCAAGTATTGTAGCCAAACAGGAAAGAGCCAATTGCGGTGACAGTGGTGGCAAAGATCAGATATGGGATGACTTTCGTTGTACCCATGGCCCGAATTCAATCCTTTTCAAATCTGTTAAGGAAGATGTAGGTGTGGGATTCCAGAGACACCGTTTCCAGTCAACACAACCTTCAGACTAGGCTCTGCAGCAAATTTTTCCTCAGGTCACCAGGAACCCCCACAGCTCTCTCACTCACCCTGACAGCATCCTTCTCCATTAATAATTTAATTTAATTATTTTTTTTTATTTATTTGAAAGTCAGAGTTACACAGAGAGAGGAGAGGCAGAGAGAGAGACAGAGAAAGAGAAAGAGAAAGAGAAAGAGAGGTCTTCCGTCCAATGGCTCACTCCCCAGTTGGCCACAATGGCTGGAGCTGCACCAATCTGAAGCCAGGAGCCAGGAGCCTCTTCTAGGTCTCTCACATGGGTGCAGGGGCCCAAGCGCTTGGGCCATCCTCTACTGCTTTCCCAGGCCATAGCAGAGAGCTAGATCAGAAGAGGGGCAGCTGGGACTAGAACCAGCGCCCACATGGGATGCCGGCGCTTCACACCAGGGTGTTAATCCACTGTGCCACAGTGCCGACTCCTAATTTAATTAATTTAAATTCTTTGTCTAGAAAACTTATTGCCTGAGTTTCCTTTGGGACAGCTGGGTTGGCTGACATTCTCTTTTCTAGCCCATACTTTCCTGTGTCTTTGCACGCATCAGTTATTGTTTAAAACAGAATATTTAAAAAAATATAATATAGCAGTAGTTGATACCATGTCCTCTCTTCTTTTGTCCAGTGTTTGCTGTTTTTGCTGTTATAGGATGATATTAGTCTGTTGAATAACTTTTCTGAATGAATTTTGTGAAATCTGCAATTTCTGTCATGTGTGGTCTTTGAAGCTTGGATTATTGGTCAGCATTTAGTGGAGAGATTTGCTCTGATTCTTTGAACCAATAATTTCCCCAGCCTTTGACTGGGTTTCTGTTACCCACTTTGGAGATCAGAATTGGATTTCCAGATACCAGCTTTAGGACCGCCCTCTGTTCATCTGTTCCTTATATTTGGGTAATTGCCAGTGGATGGGAACTTCTCTCTATCTCTGTCTCTCTGTCATAAATAAATATCTAGTATGAGAAGTTCTATCAGAAGAGCTTTCCAAAGGAACTATTTGACAAGTTGAATACCTGGAAATGGGTCTTTTCTGGAGCACTAAACAGTTTGCTTCCCTCAGTGATCCTAAAGATATTAAGATTGTGAGGCTGTTGCCTGTCAAAACTTCTGCAGAAACAAAAAGAGGGTGCTGATAAGATATAATGCCACAGAATTTTCTGTATTTATTTGGCCATTTATAGTGAATAATTTTTTTTTTTTTCAGATTGAGGATAGACTTTGCTAATTTCCAGAGATTTGAAAAAGGTTGAGTTTGACATTAATTACAAGTGACATCATTGCCTTTATGAAGACTTTGTTAGTCCTTATTCTACCATTCTTGAAATATTTTTCTTGTGTGCATTATTATTACACCTTTCAATTATTGAACTATCTTAAAATTGTTAAACCGATATTTTTCATGATATTTCCATTTTTCTATTCTATTTTTTTAGTAAAATGTTTCAACTTTTATTGGATAAAAGTGAAGCTAATGTCTAATTTTATTTATAATTATTTTTAGTTAGCCACATAGAGCAATGATTTTAAAAAGACTTTGGTTTAGATCAGATTAAAACATTTTCAGAAAATGTTCACTTGGGTATTTCATGAAACACAAACAACATAGAAGAACATTTTTATGTAGCCACAAAAGTAACATTTGTATTATAGGTTGAATATCCCTTAACCAAAATATTTGTGACAAGAAGTATTTCAGAGTTCAGACTTTTTTTGATTTTGAAATATTTGCTGTCTTTGGAGTAGGACCCAAATCTAAACACGGAATTCATTTATGTTTTATATACACATTAAACACATAGTCTTAGAGTAATTTTACATAATATTTAATAAGTTTATTTACTTTTATTTATTACAGAGAGTGAACAATATCTTCTATCCACTAGTTCATTCCCCAAATGCCTGCAACAGTTAGGGCTGGGCCAGGCCAAACAAGGAACCAGGAACTTCGTCTGGGTCTCTCACAAGGGTGGCAGGGATCCAAGTACTTGAGCCATTGTCTGCTGCCTTCAGGATTTCAAATTAGAAGGAAGATGGATCAGAACCTGAGGCGGGCTCAATTCTAGGCACTCCATTCTGAGAAGCACATGTCCTAATTCACAGCTTAACCCGCTGAACCACAATGCCTGCCCCCAAGGTTTTGTGCATGAAAGAAGTCTTTTGATGTCCTAGAAATCTTTTGGATTTTGGAATATTTCAGATTTTGGATTTTCCGATTAAGGATGCTCAACCCATAATTAAACGTTTAAGTCAAATTACAAGGCAAAGAGACTTTAACATTTGGTATTGTTTTATTTAAAAGTCAAGGGATATTTTTTCTCCTGGCCTTGTCTGACCTCCAGTGGCTTTTTTTTTTTTTTTAATATAGGCATGTTTGGGCTTCACCTCTCTATTTCCCATATTATATGTCTTGGCATTATCTTTTCTATTAATTACAAATATGTGTTAATCAAATCTATGGTTTTGATGTCATTTTTATATTGTCTGTGTATCCTGGCTAAGCTTCTCACCAGATAGAAGAAATCCATATTTGAATTGTGAAATTCCCAGTATTTAGAAGAGTGAACGTTCCCTCATAGATGCCCCATATTTCTTATGAGTCAGTACACAAAGAAATGTTTTCTAAGTGACTTGTGACTTTCTTATAATTCTTTCTCTGTCTTGTGTATTCTCTTTTATTCTAGAGTTGTATGTCTGGCACCAAAATTTACTGTGAATCATTCCTCAGATGAAACAAGAAGAGAATTACTCATGAGAGGAAACACTGCTGAACCACAGGTCACAGAACCTCAGATCTGGTCCCAAATCTGCACTCCTCTGCCCCCTGGCCCCACCTGGTCTTTGTCAGGTCCCAAAGCCCGTTTTTCCTGCTTATATAAAATAAACTGGCTAGTAATCCCAAGGTCAAAATACTGAAGCAAAGCTAAAAAGATTGTGGATCAGAATTTTGTAAATACAAAATGGATGCCATTGAAGTGTGTTACTAAACCTGATACTATTAATTTTGCAGTTTCTGATGAAATTTTCACAATTCACAGTCATAATGAACTGTTAGCATACCTACTTACTTTCTTGGACAGAGAACCAGGGCATTTTTACATTGTAGTACTAGTAATTTAATTCTATACAAAATGTTGATATTCATGAAGAATTTAGGCTTGTTGAAGTGTGGTATTATATAAAATAAAATTGCATTAACAAATTATTTCTATGCTTTAATCTTCAAATGCAGTTCCTAGTAGAACTACTTTGTACTATACAATTGGAAGAAAATTGGATCATGATATCTCATCACAACCACAAAGGAAAGTCATATGTAATGAAATAAGCATCCCTCAGTGAGCAAACTAAAGAAGGCAAACTCTTTTAACAATATAACTCACATTAAGTGAAACTTTCTATATATCTTATTGGAAATATTAAGCATTTAAAATTTGTCCATATTTGAATAGATTTTTTAAGTTAATCTACCAATTATGAAATTAATACAGATCAATTACTGAGACTTTTTTAAAGTTGTGTTTTAAACTCAGATTCCCTTTGAGGTCTTTTGGCACTCACTACTCATATTAGTCCTTCTACCTCATTTTTATCATCATTGAATAGTCATCATTCACTTAATGAAGAAATTAACATGAAGAAGTCTAAGTTCATTTTACGTCTGATATTCTTAGTGTCTTTTGATAATAGGTTAAGAGCTAGGAATGCAGAATTGAAAAGATCTAGTCTTCATGCTCTCAATGTATTCAGTCTAGTGGACATATGAGAAATTACTGTAAGGATATATAGAGACATTGTTATGCTATCACAAAATTTGGTTTAAAATATTAATACTACATGGAAGATAAAGTAACTGACTTGTTGCTTGGTTCTGGAGCAGCCTTCAGAGGAGACAAAGTATTAACTTTGTCTTAAAGTCTGCATGGGATTTTGCCAGGTAAGAGATTGTCTTGGCCTTTCATGGAGTAAGAACAAGTATGTGTAATGACACAGAGACACATAAATGCAATAACATGGTTTAGAGGAAAAATTAGACAATCAGGAAAAACAGGTTATAATCTTCATGGAAGAACAAGGAAAATGTTAAATGAAAAACAAGATGACACTACATTGTCAAAGGCTCTTGAAACCATCTAATAGAATTTGGTGAAACTCTGAAGATTTCTTTAATGGGAAATTTTACCTGAACCATGTAAAGTAAATAATAGTAAGAATAAAAATAATTTTCAAAGTCAAACATATTTTCATTTCTTTCTCTGACAGTTTCCAAAATATATGGAGATCATATGATACATAGTTAAGATGCTAATTTTCCTTGAAGGTTTGTCTTATATTTACTGTATATGTATTTATTTCTACTTGACATTTGACTTGTTTCATTTTTGATGTTGTATATATATAATATATATATCTTTATAAATTACCTCAATTCTCATTTGTAGGGAGGTTTGAAATGAATGTATATACAGATGGAATATATGTCATAGTAAGAAAACTTCTTCTATGTCTCTGGTTATATGTCTTACCAATTCAGAGGATTGTCTGAACTGAATGAGGAAATATGAAGAGCTCAGTGGACATATTATGACCATGACAGACACAGTCATTAAACAATCTACATTTTAAAAAGATTTCTCTAATGGACCACCAGAAAATATTTTTTTTATTTTACATACATCATTTTGGGTATTATTCTTTTAAGATATATTTTATCTATATCATCGATAGTCTTACAAAATGTAACACACATAGATGTGTTGTTGGAGTCCACTAGCTAGTGTTTTGTTGAGGGTTTTTGCATCTATGTTCATCAGAGATATTGGTCTCTAATTCCATTTCTCTGTATCTTATTCTGGTTTAGGAATTAAGGTGATACTGGTTTCATAGAAGGAGTTTGGGAGGATCTACAACCAATGTATCTTTGACAAAGGATCTACAAAGAATCCCTGGAGCAAAGACAGTCTCTTGAACAAATGGTTCTGGGAAACCTGTCTCTCTGTGCAGAAGTATGAAATAAGACCTCTACCTTACACCTTACACAAAAATCCATTCAGAATGGATCAAAGACCTAAATCTATGACCCAATACCATCAAATTACCAGAGAACATTGGAGAAACTCTTCAATATACTGGCATAGGTGAAGACTTCTTGGAAAAGACGCCAGAGGCACAGGTGATCTAAACCACAATTGACAAATGGGGTTACATCAAGTTGAGCAGCTTCTGCAGTGCAAAGGAAATACTCAGAAAGTGGAGATGCAACTAACAGAATGGGAGAAAATATTTGCAAATTATGCAACTGATAAAGGATTAATACCCAAATTCTATAAGGAGCTCAAGAAACTGAACAACAACGAAACAAACAATCCAGTTAAGAAATGGGCAAAGGACTTGAACAGGCATTTTTCAAGAGAGAAAATTCAAATGGCCAACAAACATATAAAAAAATGCTCAGGATCACTAGTCATCAGGGAAGTGCAAATCAAAACCACAATGAGGTTTCACCTCACCCCAGTTAGAATGGCTTTCATACAGAATCAATAAACAACAAATGCTGATGAGGGTGTGTGGAAAAAGGTATCCTAATCCACTGTTGGTGATAATGTAAACTGGTGAAGCCACTGTGGAAGGCAGCATGGAGATATCTCAGAAGTGTGAATATAGACCTACCATCTGACCCAGCCATCCCACTCCTGAGAATTTATCCAAATGAAAAGAAGCCAGTATTTAAAAGTTATCTCTACCCTCATGTTTATTACAGCTCAATTCGCAATAGGTAACATATGGAATCAACCCAGAATCCCATCAACCGAAGACTGGACAAAAAAATTATGATACATACTCTATGGCATATTACACAGTAGTACAACAAAAATGAAATCTTGTCATTTGCAACTAAGTGGATAAAACTGGAAGCCATCAGACTTAGTGAAATAAGCCAGTTCCCAAAAAAGAAATACCATATTTTCTCCCTGATCTGTGGTAAATAATAGAATACCAAAAAGGTAAACTATGAGTGAAATTGACACTTTGAGATGCAATGATTGTCTTGACTGTTGAAAAACAGCTTTTTTGATTTTTGTTCATGCTATTTGTTGTATTCTTTACCTAGTGTAGTGTTAATCTTATGCGTATACATTAAATGAAGATAGATCTTTGTAAAAATTAAGAGTGGGAATAGGAGAAGAAGTGTGGAAGCATGGGTGGGAGGGAAGGTAGGGTGGAAAGTATCACTATGTTCCTGAATCTGTATATATGAAATACATGAACTTTCTATACCCTAAATAAAATTTTTTAAGAAGAGTCCTATTAAGAAAGCAGGCTGTGTGGCTCGTTTGGTATAGCAGGTTAAGGAACTTTTTGCTATATTGGCATATCATATCCAAGTGATGGTTAGAGTCCCAGCTGCTCTGCTTCCTAAGCAGCTTCCTGCTAATGCACCTGTGTATGCAGTGGCTGATGGCACAAGTACTTGGGTTTCTGCTACTCAAGCAGGAGACAATTGCAGATGATCCAGACCTGTTTACTCTGGCAGTCTGGGGACTGAACTAGTAGACGAATGATCTCTCACTGTCTCTCCTTCTCTCTGTGGCACTTTCTCTTTCAAATAAGATAAATAAATATCTTTCTAAAAGTGTGCTTCATGGAAAAAAAGAAAGGATCCTGATCTCAAAATCAATAGGATGTTAACTACTTGAAACTACACTTTCCATTCATTGTACTAAAGCTGAATCCCCAGGTTCTCTTACGCACTGTCATGAAGTCCTATCTTCTTTTCTTCCTGACTTCTTTCATGACTTTCTTTTTCTCATTATCTTTCTCCTTGTTCAACAATTGGTTATATGTTAGGTGCAGTGACATTTTTAACCTTTAAATGAAATTTAATTGTGTTAAAATCAGGTGCCTCAGGCTTCAAAGCTAACTAACCTTATGAACAAATCATTTGGAAATAGCTGTAAAGAATGGCAAGAATTTCCTTGCCCAAAGTTTCTGATATGCATGTAAAAATGTTACATACATGTTACTGATCTACTTAAAGCATAAATATTTTAAAAAGTTTTACTATGAGAGTTGCCACATTATTCAAAACATTTTTTAGGTTCAGGACATTATGGAGCAATTGGGACAAGATTTATCTTTCATTTCATAAAACCGAAAATCAGACAACATATAAGAAATACCAGTTTTCAGATACTGGAGAGCAAACAGAACAGAATGTTTATCCCTAAGAAAAGGGACCTAGAGAAGATGAGCTCTGCCACTATCCCTGGTTACTGCCTGCAGATAGATTTTTGGCAAGGGTAGGCTAAAGAACAGAGTCTGAAGGGCTAATGACATTTAGGAGACAGTACAAAGGATGGGGAATCCAAGAAGCTAGACTTTGGGACACTGAGTACCAGAAAAGAAGTCCCTTCAGAGGGAGTGATTCAAGAAGATGAGTTTAAAGAGAGCACTCTTCAAGCCTTTTGTTGAGGACTAATAGGCTCACGAATGATAGGGAACTTATTCTAGCCATGAAAACAATCACTGAGAAATAAGTAGCAGAGAATTCCCAAAGCTCATAGGAGGTTGAAAAGATTCGTTTTCCCACTTCAGAGTTATCTGAATCATTTAATCTTTTAAAAAATTTGTTGAGCCATGTTTAGATGCTATTTGAAATATCTTAGCACTCCTACTAAGGTAGTTCTCTTCTGTATATGCCAGTATTTCTTTCTTTGTATCTGGTAGATGGAAGACTATGAAAAGCAAGCTTAAACCTTGGCCTTACAGTATATTTAAATATTGACACAAAACAGATCAGCAATTTATATATGAGTTCAAATTATAAAACTCCTGTTTTAAAATATCATAAAATAAAATATATATGACCTTAGATTAGACAAAAATGTCTTCAATAATACACACTTGATCTTAGCCGAAAGGCTAAGAAGCAATAATGATACACAAGAAGCATAAATCATAGCTCCAAAATTTGTTTAATTGATTTCATTAAATTTAAAAATATTTATGCTTTATAACTTACCATTAAGAACATGAAAAGTCAAGACCCAGATTGGATGGCAAAACTTGCAAACAGATACCTAACATAGAACTTATATTTAGAGAATATAAAAAACAATTACAATATAATCAGGAAATTCATGACTTGATCTAAAATTAGGATAAACCAGAAAATAATGAAGTACTCAAGAACATAAACTCGTGACCATATCAAAAAGACATAGGAATCAATCTTGATGAGTTCTCATTACCCAGAGCAAGAACAATTTGAAGAACAAAACCAAATATAATTGTATTACAACCCAGAGTATAAAACAAATATTCATCCTGGTATGATTTATCAGATAAATGAACATGGGGAAAGGGCCTACTTTTTCTTACAGAATAATTCCAAGTCATACATGCAGATATTCTTTCCACTAGGAGGTAGTTTCCAAATTCAATATTACAATTACTAACTTTTCTGTGAGGGGAGAATGAGGAGGCAGTAAGAGTATGCTACACTATATGTTACTTAGATATGTTACTTACATTCTTTTGTGGAAACTGCTGTGGATTCATTTTGAGAGGAGTGCAGTGGGGGCAAGAGGCGCAGAGTCACCACACAGACCCCGGGAGTGGGGTGAAAGCAGGTCAGAGGTGAGCAGCCCTCAGACTCATTTATTTCAGTTGGTACAGCAGCTTAAATAGCCGAGGCAGCCAATCTGGTCAAGGGGCGGTTTATGCCTTATCCAATCCTGCCTGTTGCCAGGCAAGCTCCATTGCCGGTGGTTTCCGAAGCCATTCCTGAGTAACTGACACTCACTTGCCAGCAGCCATCTTAGTACGGCATTCTGATTCCACCACAGTTCACTCCCAGATACCCACAACTGGGGCTGGGGTTGGGTCAGGTGGAATCCAGGAGCCTGGAGCTCAATTCAGAAGTACTTGAATCATCACCTGCTATCTCCCAGATGCTAGATTTGGAAGCAAAGCTGGGACTTGAATGCAGGTACTCCAATATGAGATGTGGGTATGCCAAGTAGCATCTTAACTTCTGCACCAAGTCACCCACCCCAGAATCTCCATTCTTGGCTGCCTTATAGTCTATAAGGATTTGCTTTGGAAATAAAAACACAGTTATAAAACTATTTAGAACCAAAATACTGTCTTCTCAATAATCTGAGATGACGAAAACAACCAAAACCTGATTGATACAGCAAAATAAACATCAAGAAAAGTAAGCCACAGAAACATTAAAAAGAATAACCTTAATATTGATTTTTAAATATATACTAACAAAGTAATGTGTTAAGTAAAATAGAACTCAAGGCAAAGAGAAAAGGAGAGAGATTTATCATAAACAAAGGAAATTTATCACAGATATGTGACAGTCATAAAGGAGCATACTGGATATTACAGCAAAATATTTGGAGAAAAATAACTAGAAACATCAAGAAAATAATTGAACATAAGTGAAATTTGAATATAATCATAGAATGCATTTTTGCAATCTTCAACACAACAAATAAACAACAACAAAAAAGATATAAATAACTTGGATAATATAAATTAGATTAAGTGAACAGGAAATTATCAGTGTAAGCATATACACAACTTTTTATGTGTGCCTGCAAGGAAAAATTAATAGTATGCTAATTAGTTGTGCACATGCACAGAATTTAGATATATGCTTCAAGTCTATGTGATATTTTGCCTGATAATTCAAAAATGCAATTGTTATAATAATGAAAAAAATATTATTTCTATTGGTTTTGCAGATGCCAAGATGCCATGTTGGGGTAGCAAGGCCTGAGCTCCATCAATATAGAAATGCTCCTCCCACACACAAAGAACAGAGAAGCACACAGAGCTTTTTGTGAAAGACTATTAGCAGGAGCTAGACAGAACACCTTAACTATACCAAATATTTAAACATACCTGCTGAAAGAACTTCAAGTAGAATTTTAAAAAAACTCAGGTTTGGTGGGACCAGGAGCTTAGAAAAGTTTGTGTGACTGTTCAATCTATATAAGAAAAAGACTACATCATTTTAAGTACATTTTATTAGTTTGATGTGCAAGCTTACTCCAGTTGGAAGATTTGCATATAAAACAAATAGAAATGCCAAAGTAGAAATTGCCAGTGGAAAATCAAAATAATACTAATAAATAAAATTAATGCAAAAGCAAAAAACAAGTAATAGCAGAACAGTTTATGTTTACAAAATACCCAATATGTATAACAATCATGAATAGTTTTATACTGAATGAAACAATATATATTTGGGAAAATCTATTTGAAATAAAGAGACTTGTGAGAAAAATATTTTAATACAGAACCATATATATAAATATGTATATATACATTAAGGGTTAGGGTGATCACATACAATTAAGGGCTTAAAATTTGAAAATGATATAATTTGATTTAGACATATTAAATAGTACAATAAATGGCATAAATATTAAATTTTAAATTCCAAGAATAATATTAAATATATGTAAGTTAATATGTCTTAGAAGCAAACAGAACTGTATGTAATTATATTTTAATGTAAATATAATATTTACTCAGCATGACCCAATGCTGGAGTGTATTCCAGAGGAAGGGTCTGTGGAAAATTCACTGAAAGGTGAGAGAAGAGAATCACTAACCATGTGTTAGACAGCGGTGGAGTCGATGAGGTGCTGCCAAGCACAGCATTTCTATCCAAAATATCCTCAACTAGCAGATGCGGACACCAAAGAATGAAAATAGGTTCTGAGTGTGTGTGTGGAAAAGAAAATCTTCCTCTTTTCATATATAAAGCCCCGGTATACTATCAGACATATACAGACACAAACATAGACATACATCTGTAGTATTAAAATTACATGAAAGCGGGTAACAAAAAAAAATTTGAGAGATGGAACACAGAGCGGTTTTCCTGCTATTGACAGATTTTGCCGAGATAGAATGCTAGTCCATTATTGCCAGGTAAGAAAATTATATAAGCTATTTGTTATGTGAAATGTTTAAGTTCAGAAATATTATGTAAATCATAGTAGATATATCCCAGATGCAGATTTAGACCAAAGACAGCGTCAAAGGAAAAATTGCCTTGAACACATAAAAATGGTTCAGGAAGTCAGGAGAGACTCATCCAAGGCTATCGGAATATGGAGAGAACCTGAACTCAGTACATTTAAACATATATATCCTTAATTTTAATTCTCACTATTAGCATAGCAATTGGTACTTACTTCTGTTTGAGATACATTTAATTTAAAACATGCACTTTGAAACTTGCAGAAGAAAAAAAGTGAACAAAACATCCTAGAATTAACTTATCTAGAAGCTAAAATCTTTTGTGTGTTCATGGATTAGTACTGTTAATAAGCAAACGCTGTATCTTAAAAAATGCTAATTTCTATTTGTAAAATTTCATTTGGGCATAAAAATGACATTGTGATTAATGATGATTTGATCAAATTTATTAAAATGATAAGCAAGAATATTTACAAGGAAGGATTATTAACAATCATTCAGAAGATATACCTATCTATATAATTTATTACCAACATTTAATATGTGGAGATCAAGTGAATCATACTAAGTAATAAAAAATAATTAGAGAATGTGGCTGACATTTTAAAAATATTTTAATTATTTGAAAAGCAGGGAGAGAGAGAGAGAGAGAGACAGAGACAGAGATCTCTCATTTGATGGTTCACTCTTCAAATGCCTGCAACAGTCAGGGGGGCCAAGTCAAAGCCAAAGCCAAAGCCAGGAACTGAGAACCCAAACTGTAATGAAGAACCAATGGAATCCAGCCTAGGCACTCCAATATGGGATGCAGGCATTCTAAGTGTTACCTAACCACTCTACCAAATGTCTGCCTGTGATTATTTTTACAATAAACATAATTAAGCTTAATATATTTCTCTATATTGAAGTACACAGAAATGCTATCAATTTTAGATTTGTCAAAACAGGTTAGACTCAAGCTAGAGATATCTGCATTAAATTCCAAGGCCGTAAGAAAAGACAGACTTTTTCTTTTTCTTTTCTTTTCTTTTTTTTGACAGGCAGAGTGGACAGTGAGAGAGAGAGAGAAAGGTCTTCCTTTGCCGTTGGTTCACCCTCCAATGGCCGCCATGCCGGCGTGCTGTGGCCGGCGCACCGCACTGATCCAACTTTGATACTTGAGATTAAAAATGGAACTTTAGTAGTAGTGTAGTGACTAAGGGCATTATTATTCTAGTGGATGCAAGTGGTTTCGGCGCCAACTTTGCCCCTTACTGGATGTGTGACTTCGGTTCTCATTAGGATCTAGCCATGCTTTCCAGTCACTGTGACCTTCTTCTTCCATACCCCTCTCTCTTCTTTCCTTTCCCTCCCACCTCATTGTGCTACCTGTTCTCCCTCTTTCATTATCCTTTTCTTTCTCCTTGTCATCATTTTTATAGTATGAATTGGATTTAGTAGTCGTCTCTATTTAAAATTAAACACTAAGTGGAAGGAAGCACAGTGTTGTTTATACAATTCAGGAAGTTTAGGAATGTACACCTCTGGAACTTAAGAACATGACTTCAATAGATAGTACACAATAGAAATCATTCTTAAAAGCAAGTAATCATTTGTCTTCAGCTTTCAATTAAAAATTGATCTAGGTATGGCTTCAAATGGATGAATAATTACTCCTAAGTTTGTTTCCCAGCTTGGTAACTTGTCTTTGCTAACTGCCATCTCTGTTGCATTTTGAAAGTTCTTTTCAAAATTTATGTTACCTTTGGGGTTGATAAGGCCAACCAGGCTACTGCTATATGCACAGTGTTGCAAATTTATATAAATCACACTTACCAGTATTTTATAAGGGTAGAAATATTTTGTATTTTTTAAATCTCCAATGTTTGAAAAAGTTATCTGATAGAGAAGATTTCAAATATGTAAAGGTTTAGAAAAATGTAGCAGGTATGGATGAGCATTATGAGAATGATCAAGAACTGACACGTATGGATTGAAGGGAGTTTGAAGAGTTGAGGTAAACTTCTGTTGGATGGATATTGATGTCACCAATAATAGAGGCTGGAAAGGATACGAACAGAAAGAGTCATGTGCTTGACTCATAAGTAAACAGAAGGGAGTGACTGTGGGACTGATAAGAATATGCAAGATAGTTGGTTGTAGATTTTATTTTACTTTATTTAAAAATTGATTTAGAATTGTATCAATAAACTGTATTGAATCTGTTCAAAACTAAAAATTTTAAAATAAATAAATCTTTAAAGAATGATTAACGCTTATACTCCTTTACTGTTCGTGATGTAGTATTTCAATATTAGTACAGAGCATATGTTGATCAAATCAGGCAGTCAACATATGTGCTTCACTAATCTTCCTTGTTTAGAGCCTACCACCCCTCTCTTCCAATTCTTTGTATGGTATATAATATATTCCTGTCAACCACAGTGCTGTTGAATTGGGGAAACTGTTACTTCTGAATAACTATGTTTTGGTACCTTTTTTCAGCATCCCTTTATCCTTCCCTTGTCAAAAGCCCCAGGGTATTTGAAGATCAAGTCAGAGGCCATTTAAGAATGGCGAAGAAGATCTAAGAGAGCTCCCATCTGGCTTTTGGTAGAGGAAATAGATTACAGGGGTAAGATGACGTCAGAGAAAGCTGTGAGTCACTTGGGGAAGCAAAACAAATAAAACAAAAAAGAAATTGAAAGGACTGTTCAGAGAAAAATTTGAAGATCTAGGGGATTTGCTTTTATTGACCATGAGTTAAAAGGGAAGTAGGATGAGTTGATAAATAATATTATTAAATTTTAGGTGAATAACTAACTAGGCTTTTTGGCTTCTGATGCTGACTGAGGGATTAATGCTGATTGTAGATGAAGATGGTTAATTTAACTATACGGGTATGGACTTACCTGGTGACTGATTCTCTCTCCTGGTGGTTCCAATACCAGGGAAAGCAATGAAACATCCCCCAGTACACATTCTTCCCAAGTAGGTGAAGCACATTTCTCTTAAGGACTTCCCCTCAGGTGAAGGTGATGCAACAGGAGTTTATTTTTTCCTGAAGTCAATTCACAATTGATAAAAGAGAATTTTAAAATCCAAAATAAAAACATCAAAGAAAAATAAACATGTCATGTCTAGAGCTGTATAAACAAAAAATATTCCACACATAGATACATTGCAATGAAATTTTATACTATCAAAGGTAGAGAATATTAACACATAGTGAGAGAGAGACATAGAAAAGAATAAAATGGGGCAGACAACAGACTTCTCATTAGTTGAAATAGGTTCAATAAAACAAAACAAAAGCTATCTTCAAATACTAAGGGAAAACAGCTACTAAATTAAAATCCCACAGGCATTCTCAAATAAATAAAGCATCAAAATTAGATTGAAAGAAGTTCAATATTAGATGAGTAAAGAATAAATGTTTACTAGTTACAAATTGTACAAATAGTATAATAAAAAGAATATTTCTCAATACAACGAAGAGCAAACATGAAAGAAAAAGTAAGATCCAGGAACATAAGAAAGAAATTAGTAAAGCTTATTCATAAATCTAAATTAAAATTTGAAAATATTCAGACAATGCATGTTTATATAGAAAGGAGTTTAGATCTTATTTCTTTTTAATCTTTACCATATAATTTGCAAGAAGAAAAATACTTATTAACGTTAGACTTTATTTACTGATGGCAAAATTCACGAGTAAATACTAAAATAAAAGATTTAACAAAAATAACTTTTGATCAAGAAGCTGGTGCTATGGCATAGTGGGTTAAGCCTCCACCTGCAGTGCCAGCATCCCATTTGGGTGCCAGTTCTAGCCCTGGCTGCTAAACTTCAAATTCAACTCCCTGCTAATGGTGTGGGAAGACTATGGAAGATGGCCCAAGTATTTGAGCCCCTGCACTGACATGGGAGACTCAGAAGAGTCTCCTGGCTCCTGGCTCACATCTGCCCAGCTCCAGCCATTGCTGCCATTTGGGGAGTGAACCTCTCTGTCTCTCCCTTTGTCTGTAACTCTGTCTTGCAAACAAACAAACAAATAATAACTTCTGATAAAATAGAGTGTGACAGGAGGATAAAGTCTACTCACTACAAAAAACAAAAATACAGCCAGGTAACTATATTAAAGTGACTTTTTTTTTTTTTTTTTTGACAGGTAGAGTTATAGACAGTGAGAGAGAGAGAGAGACAGAGAGAGAGAGAGACAGAGAGAAAGGTCTTCCCTCCGTTGGTTCACTCTCCAAATGGCCGCCACAGCTGGCGCTGCGCCAATCGGAAGCCAGGAGCCTGGTGCTTCCTCCTGGTCTCCCAGGACAACCAGGACTAGAACCTGGCATCCATATGGGATGCCGGCACCGCAGGCAGAGGATTAACCAAGTGGACCACGGCGCCGGCCCCTAAATGGACTTCTTAAAATCTTAAGACTCCTGGCCATGCTGTGGTGCAGCGGGTTAATGCCCTGGCCTGAGGCGCCAGCATCCCATGTGGGCACTGGTTAGATATCCAGCTGCTCCTCTTCCGATCCAGCTCTCTGCTATGGCCTGGGAAAGCAGTGGTAGATGGTCCAAGTCCTTGGGCCCCTGCACCCGCGTGGGAGACCTGGAAGAAGCTCCTGGCTCCTGGCTTCAGGTTGGCGCAGCTCCAGCCATTGCAGCTCTGGCAGTTGTGACCATCTGGGGAGTGAACCAGCAGATGGAAGACCGTTCTCTCTATCTCTATCTCTCTCTCCCTCTCTCTCTCTCTCTCTCTGCCTCTCCTCTCTCTGTGTAACTCTGACTTTCAAATAAATAAATCTTTAAACAAAAATCTTAAAAGACTCATTTATAATGAATAGATTGCAAAACACAAGTTAAATTTAAAAAGTCAATAGAAAGCATGGTAAAACAAATTAAGAAGGAATCAAACCCAAATATATTTGTGACCATAATAAATACAGACCCATGACACTCATCTGCAGGTGATACTAATGGGGTTTTATTAATGGCAATATCTTTAACTAGATAAATTTGAAACTTACCTACTTTATTCAGTCTCAAAAAATATGTTCATGGCTTTAGAAAGGAAAGAATTGGTGTTAAATCATGAAATCTACAAAATTCAAGGTTATAAGTGAGATGTGAAATTAAACATGAAACACTTGAAGGACCATAGCTTCTATCAAACGGTAGACTACAAAAAAATGTATCCTGTCTGAGTGAAAAATGAAAAAAATATTTTTTCTTGAAAATTCTAGCTTTTGGAATATGATTTTCATTATCTTTTTTTAACATGGGAAATCAATATGACAGTGTTATCTAACTCAAGCACCTAAAGAAAATCAAATAATAAACTTTCTGGAAATATTCCCACAGATAAAATTGCTTTAAAATGAGCTTACAATCAAAAATTATTCAATAGAGTAGAAAATAATTTATTTTGATCAAAAGCATGAAAAGAATAAAAATCATAGGAATAGATTTAAAACCTCCCTAAATTAAAAGTGGATATTAACAAAAAAAGAAATAAATATTTATTTGTGAAATTATAGAATTTCACCTATAGTCAGAATCATAACAATTTTACCTAGAATCACACTTAAGGTTTCTTATGAATCTAAAATTAGTCTGTAAAGAGTGTAGGAAAGTTAAAGAAAGGACATAGGGAAGATAGATAAAAACTTGTCATTGTGTGTAGAAAACTCAAGAAACTTGTTTTAGGATTTATGAGATATCAAGTTTAGTAGATACAACTAACAGTAATTTTCTCATATTCTTACCACAGGTAATGCAAAGATAGAAAATAGGAGCAGTTAACATTTTAAAAAGGCATACATCAGGGATTATTAGGTAATTGGAATATATGAAAAAATTATGAGAGAAACAAAACTTTTTTGAATGATATAAAGTAAAATTTGGTATCAAAATCTAGATATATACTTTGTTCCAAGACCATTATATATACCAATATATATATTATTAACGTAAACCTTTACAAACTAATCTGAAAGTCAAATACAATGCTTAACATATTCCAACAGATTTTTTTTTTTTTTTTTGGACAGGCAGAGTTAGACAGTGAGAGAGAGAGAGAGAGAGGGGTCTTCCTTCCGTTGGTTCACCCCCCAAATGGCCACTACAGCCAGCGTGCTGCGCCGATTGGAAGCCAGGAGCCAGGTGCTTCCTCCTGGTCTCCGATGTGGGTGCAGGGCCCAGGCACTTGGGCCATCCTCCACTGCCTTCCCGGTCCACAGCAGAGAGTTGGACTGGAAGAGGAGCAACCCGACAGAACAGGCGCCCCAACCAGGAGTAGGACCCAGGGTGCTGGCGCTGCAGGCAGAGGATTAGCCAAGCGAGCAGTGGCGCCGGCCTCCAACAGACTATTTTTAAAAAGTTGACAAATTAATTCTGAAATAAATTTGAAATGACTTGTGTTAAAAATCATAAAAAGAACATATAGAAAGAAATTTCCCTGACATCTATATGATTGTTTTTACAGTGACAGCACTGGAAATAATATAGAATATGCAGAAATAAATCATTTGTTCTGGGCTGCAGAGTTGGAAGCCAGAACCAAGATATATTCAAATGCATTAAATGGACCTTCCTATAAGCCAGAGGTGGCTCCCTCAAAGTCATTGAAAGAGGCTGGCGCTGTGGCGCAGTAGATTAATCTTCTGCCTGCAGCACCGACATCCTATATGGGTGCCAATTCTAGCTCTTCTAGTCCCAGCTGCACCACTGCTGATCCAGCTCCCTGATAATGTGCCTGGGAAAGCAGTAGAAGATGATCCAAGTACTTGAGCCCCTGCACCCATGTGGGAAACTCAGAAGAAGCTCCTGGCTGCTGGCTTCAGATCAGCACAGCTCATGCCGTTGTGGTCATTTGGGGAGTGAACCAGTGATTGGAAGGCCTTTCTCTCTGTTTCTTCCTCCCACTGTCTTTAACTCTACCTCTCAAATAAATAAATAAAATCTTTAAAAAGATAAAAAAATAGAAGTCACTGAGAAAAAAGAACGTATTTAGAATAATTTATATAAAGAAATTTAGCTACCTGTTTATAAATGATCTCCTCCTCATGCCATATGTAAAGTTAAACCCAGTTGATTTTAATGTATGACCAGGGAAAACAATTGCAGCTTGTAGAGAAATGATCTAGTAGTGGAAAATTCTGAAGGAAAAATAAGACCAAAATAAAATGAAAATCACCAAGGAAAAGATTCATTTGTTTAATAAAAATGAGATAAAAAGCCTTTATGATGAAGAGACCAAAAAGGTAAAATTGCAGTGTCAAAGAGAAGTAAAAAAAGACATAAAATCTATACTTCCTCTTAGATATTACAGGGTAGGTTTTGAAGTTGTTGGAGGAAGTTAGAAGCTGGAAATGTGATTTTATGCTTGTCAAGGAACTAGGCATTCCCTGATGATGGTAGAGCAAAAGACGGAAGAAATAAGGGTTCTTGATGTTGTTGAGCTGCTAGTTAAAGCAATTTTGGAGACTTGTTATGTTGGCTATCTTAGTGATGTAATAGTTTCCTACTGCTGCTGTAATAAATGACCATAAATTTAGTGATTTAACACAACAAAAATTATATTACTGTTCTGGAAATCAGAAGTCCAAAATCAGTCCCAGTGGACTAATGCCAAGGTGTTGGTGAAGTGGTATTACTTTCTGAAGGTTCCAGGAGAGGATCCATTTTCTTGCCTTTTCTAGTTTTGAAATGATGTTCATACTCTTTGGTTTATGCCTCTCTTTCAGATTTCGAAGTCTGAAATCACATTATTCTGGACTTGACTTCCATTTTCATATCTCTGACTCTCCTTCCTTCCTTCTCTTAGAATGATTCTTGTGATTGTTAGTACCATGTGGATAATCTGTGATACCATCCCCACAATAATTTAATTCCACCTGCAACTTCAATTCCTTTTACCATGTAAATACCATCTCTATAAATCCTAGATTAGACCTCAGATATCTTTGGGGAGCCATAACTGATGCGAAATTGTCCTGTATATGCTAATTCGTGAGTTTCTGTTATGTGGACTTCAGTCTCCTTGAATTACTCTCAGTTGCTTGAAGCTGTCACTACTAATTGCTGTCACTACTAATTGCTGTCTTTCACTGATTCCTTTCTTTGTGGAAATATGCATTGTATAAGTGTTCTCCAGGGAGCTGGAACCAATAGGATACTTATATGGAAATATGAGAGAGGATTTATTAGGGAAATCAGCTCACTTTATGGTAGTTGAGAGGTCCCACGACAGGGGCTATCCACAGGATAGAGAGCTTGGGTTGCCCTAATATGGCTAAGTCTAAGTCCAAAGTCCTCAGAGCCAGGGAAGCTAATGTAATTCTCCATCTGAGGTCAACAGTTTGAGAACCTGAAGAGCTGTCTGGAATTCTGATGTCAAAATGGAGAAAAAGGATCCATCCTGTCTATCAGAGCAGAGACCAATTTCCCTTCTGTATTTGATATCCTTGGGCAGGCTACGGAGGTGGTTCCCACAGTGAGGGCTAAACTTACTAACATGGTGCACTCTGGCTAATTTTCTCTGGAAACTTTCTCTCAGACATACCAAAAATAATGCCTTACCAGATTTATAGGTACTCATTAATCCAGTCAAGTTGGCAACTAAATGGATGTATCACACTGCTTGGGTCATTTAATTTTACAATGACCTGTAAGTTATGCATTATTAGCAGTGTCATTTTACAAAGGGAAAAACTTAAGACAGTCAGACTAAAATACTTGCTAAAGATCCCTAGTATATGGATTTTAACTACAAATACTACACTGCTCTTCTGTAGGCAAGTTCACAAATAAAAAGAAATAGAAATGAAGTTCAGAAACCTACAATAAAATTTAAAGCACGTTAAGACATTCTAACTTCAGTGAAATGAATCACTTATTATATACTAAGTTGATCTTCTGTATATAAGGATAATTAAAAATGAATCTTAACGAAGAACGGGATGGGAGCGGGAGTAGGAGATCGGATAGTTTGCAGGTGGGATGGTAGTTATGGGGGGGGACCACTATAATCCAAAAGTTGTACTTTTGAAATTTATATTTATTAAATAAAAGTTTTCTAAAAAAAGCAAAAACAATGCAAAATTAAAAAAAAAAGAAATGAATCACTTATGATCTTAATAATATGTACTGATCATCACAGGAGTCCCAACTGTACACTGATTTGAAAACACCTGTCTCAAGTTTCTCTCCATTTTATGTATTGTATTGTAGAAATAAAGTCCTCTTTTGTCAGTGAACAGGTGGAGTAGAGCCCTTGTTGGAGACCCTCCTCCTTTGCATTTTCAGTGTGCTGCTGTAGTTCTGCTTGTCTGGCCATACTGAATGGTGTGCTGTGATTTGCATCTAGTGAACAGTATGTTGGGGTCAACTTCAGTTCCTTAGAACATTCATCTTTTTCTTGCATTTGCTTTTCACTCTCTTGATTAATTCTTCATTTCAGCTTTTGAAATCTGTTTATTCTAAGCATTAGTTATTTAACGTATTGTAAGAGGTAGACATTTATAATTGGATGTCTTTTAACTACTAATGGAAAAGTATCAACAATCAAGATAAAAATGGTACTTAATGACAGTAATAGAAAAAGTTATTAAATATATCATGCTTTTCCATTTTTATAAAGAAATGCTATTTGAACCATTTTATATCAAACATTGTGTATTTTTAAGAGTAGAAATAATATATAAATGAAATTACCCATTGTTTATTTAAAACTTATATTTTAAGCAAGTTACAGCTCTTATCTTTTTAACTATTGGAGCCATGATTGTGTAGAGTTGTGTAATGATTCAACTCAACAAACTGTATTATTTGCAAAGTAGGATTACACTCTACTATGGTGAATTCAAATTTGGACAAAACAACTTTCTGACTCTCAAGATCATAAAGTTTCACTGAGGAGTTAGCCTTCACACACAAAAGTATATTTTACTGCAACAGTTTAAAAGCTTTCTGAAGAAGATGCATAACTTTTGGAGGGATGGGCATTTGCCTAGCAGTTAACACGTCTATATCCAACAACAGAGTACCTGGGTTTCCTAACTGTACCAATTCCTTATTTCAGCTTCCTGCTAATCCCAGTTGTGGGGACCAGCAGTGTTGGCTCAAGCAACTGGGTTCCTGACTCCCACTTGGGAGAGCCGGATTGAGTTCCGGTCTCCTGGCTAGTCCTGGACCAGACTTGATCATCGTGAGCCTCTGGGGAGTGGACCAGCAGGTGGAAGTTCTATCCATTTGCCTGCCTGTCACTGTTTCTTTTCCTCTCAAATAAATCAATAAAAATTAAAAATAAAAACATCTGTTATTAAAAAAGTTCTCTTATTTATTCAAAAGACTGAGTTACAGAGTCAGAGAGGGAGAGATAGAGATGTCTTCCATCTGCTGGTTCACTTTCCAAATGGCTGAAAAGTCCAAGGGTGGGAGCCAGGAGCTTCATCCAGGTCTCCTAGGTGAGTGCAGGGGCCCAAGGACTTGGGCCATCTTTTGCTGCTTGCCCGTACATTTGTAGGGAACCAGATCTGAAGAGGAGCAGCCGGGACTCAAATCAGAGACCACATGGGAAGCCAGTGCTACAAGGTGGTGGCTTAACCAGGTATGCCATAATGCTGGCCCCAAACATCTTCTTGAGAGAATGTTTTTAATCAGAGTTTATAGGAGATATACCGTAATTCATGTTTTGCCCAAAATGCCTGATAACAAGTCTCATCTAGAGCTTTAATAATTCAAAGTCCCTGCCTTTTCTTCTATATTCTGATTTGTCATCTTCAGGGAGGTTTGAGAATGTTTTCTTTTTCCACAAGAATCTCTCGAGTAATTTTTATGCCCTGTCAAGTCAAGGACTTGTTAGTATGGAAGAAAACCTTTTTCACTAACATTGAAAGACAAGCATTTTTTTCAAGTTATAGGAAATGATTTAAAGCACACAATACTTCTTGAACTAATGAGACAAAAATGGCAGAAGGGTTTCAGGTAATATTCATTTATTTATTTAGCCATTCATTCATCAAGCAATTCTATACAGAGAACAAATATCAATAAAGGCACAGAAACTACTCTCTAAGAATCCTTTTAAAGATTGAAAATTAAATGTGTAAATGAACAGTTATGCAAATATCTATTCACTTTGACGGACATCTATGAAAGAGCTAAAAGATTCCTTAGCTTTGGAGAATGAAGAACTTAGTGATCGATAAAGTTTTGTTCATGAACTTCAAAGCAACCTATATTTTGCAGAGTGTCAGATTTCAAAGAAAAGCTGCCAGTGCTAGTGGAATGGCAGTTCAAAAAGGCAGACTGTTGAGAATTGTGGATATGATGACAATTTAAACATACACATCTCACTCTCCTTGCTGCAAATTCCAACAGAAATGACTGCTGGAATTTAAAAATAGCTGTAGATAAGAAAAGAAGAAAAAGGCAAATGTAGAATTGAATGCACTTATTTCCTGTGTTCTTGATGACAGCAGTTCTCTGATGCTAGGTAAGAAAGAGGAAGATGACAACTGTGGTTGGGACAAGAAACAAATCCTCTCTTTAGGAAACAACTTTCATGAGCATTTTGCTTACAAAAAGTAAACTGGGCCTGATTATGGAATGAGAGGGTTGAGACGAATGGCGTTGTTACACAAATGGCGTGGCTATATGGTGCAAATGGGAGATGGCTTTTGGTACCCTAACAGAAGTCTCCAGATAGGACTCTATTGTCAGGACTTTTGAAGCAGAAAAAGTCAGATTTTTTTTTTTTTCTGGAAACGCTCACTACTTGGCTTCTCTCATCACCAGGATTCTGAGGCATGACATTGATAATGTGCCTCTTAATCATCAGATCTTCTCAGGAAGTGGTAATGTATCAGAAAGTATACCAATACACCTAGATTAGAGCAAATTTCCTGAGGTCACATCCCGACTTTGATGTGGCTTTGATGTGTGGGCCTTTTAATAAACCACAGAATGTTCTGTTCCTTAGTTTCCTCATATGATAAAAATGAAAGATAATAACAACTGCATACCCAGTTTGTAGAGTTATTTAGAGGACTGTATGAGTGTACTATGCAATGTGTTCAGTTTTTAAAGATTTGTTTATTTGAGAAATAGAAAATCAGAGAAAGAGGGAGGCACACACACCCACACCCACATACACATACACATATGCAGCCACACACAAAGAGAGAGAGGGAGAAGGGGAGAGACAGAGAGAGAGATTAAGAGAGAGGTCTGTGGTTTCATTCCCCAAATGGCTAAAACAGCTGTATCTGGGTCAGGCTGAAGTCAGGAATGATGAACTCCATCTAAGTCTCCTACATGGATGTCGGGAGCCCAAATACTTGGGCCATCTTTTACTGTCTTCTGAGGTGCATTAGCAGGGCCCTGGGTCAGAGGCAGAGCAGTTGTGACTCGAACCAGCCCTCTGATATGGGATGCCAACTTCATAAACAGTGGCTTAACCCACTACACCACAACACTGGACCCTGTGATATATTTAGAATGTTGCCCATTGCTTTTTGAGAAATAAAATGGAGACACATGAAATACCCACTCAAGTAATTTGTAGACAAAAGAGGAGATATAGATAGATTTTTCCCCTCATTGAAAGAAAGTTATAGGGGTCGGCGCCATGGCTCAATAGGTTAATCCTCCGCCTGCAGCACCGGCACACCGGGTTCTAGTCCCGGTCGGGGCGCCGGATTCTGTCCCGGCTGCACCTCTTCCAGTCTAGCCCTCTGCTGTGGCCAGGGAGTGCAGTGGAGGATGGCCCAGCACCCACATGTGAGACCAGGAGAATCACCTGGCTCCAGGCTTCGGATCAGCATGGTGTACTGGCAGCAGCGGCCATTGGAGGGTGAACCAACGGCAAAGGAAGACCTTTCACTCTGTCTCTCTCTCACTGTCCACTCTGCCTGTCAAAAAAATAAATAAATAAAAAAAGAAAAAAAGATAACTCAAGGAAAACATCATTAAGATGTGAATTAATAAAGATTCTTTAAAATGAATGAGAAGATGAAAATAGTAATTCAAGAATCAGATGAAGAAAATGTTTGAATAAAGAGCCTTTTTATGGAAAATGGAAGTGAACTTCAGATATTATGCTTAGTATTTTCAAAGAAATTTAAAACCAAAGCAAAATAACCTATGACACCAGATAAGAAAGGGAATAATATGGTAACTGACTCACCAAATGAAGTGGACAAAGTCAAAGTAGGAATATGAAGAAACAAGGACAAAGAAGTAAGAAAAAAAACCCTTTATGTGAATAAAAACAGAAATGGTGTTGTACAGCCTGCACTAGAAAGCTTAAATAGAGGCCATTGGAACTAGAAGAAAGTACAATTTTACAATACTGCCTGGACAGCTGACGACTTCTGAGATGGATAGTAAGGACAATAATGTTACCAAAAGACAATGATAGATTTAGCTGGATAAATTGAATGGCATATATTATAAAATAAAAATTCAAAGGTGAAAAAACTGAACAAAATGATCCTATCCTATGTAAGTTTGAAGTTTCTTATACTTCTACTAAAAATCTGTAAGGAAATTTAAGAGTCATGCCAATCAAATGATAATATAATTTCTTTATATGCATTTATTTCATTGTGCTGTGAAACTTAGGAAAATATAAATTTTTTCCACTATATTGATATCCTAGGACTGCTGTAACAACTTACCAGAGGCTTGCGTTGTGAACCAAATAGACTGATTGTCTTACAGTTCTGGAGGCCAGAAGTCTGAAATTAAGCTGTCAGCATGGTCATGCTGTTTCCAAAACCTGTAGAGGAAAATTCTTCTTCTACTTCCCCAGCTTTGGGTGGCACCAGGCATTCCCTGGCTATGGCTGCTAGCTTCCAATCTCTTACCTCTCTGTCTTCCCATGATGGGTCCCTCTCTCTTCCTGTGAATCTTTATTATGTCTCTTATTAGGACATTTGCTATTACAACTAGCACTTGCCCAGATAATCCAAGATCCTCTCATCCAGAATCCTGGAATTAATTACAGTTGTAAAGTTTTTTTTTTTTTTTTTTTTAAATAACAAGGTCATATACAAAGGTTCTGAGGTCTAAGGTGTGGGCATAACTTTGTGGTTATCATTCAGTCCTTTATTTCAGACTTTGCCCTCCTAAATGTTTAGCACAAGTGCTTTACACCAAACTGTTATTTATCCAACCGGACATAATTTTCCATTATGATGGATTATTCTGGGAAAGAGAACGTGTGTTCTTGAATTCTAAACTTGGAGTATTCTATTCTGTATTCTCTATTTGCTTTTTTTCCCTTTGAAGACTGTGTGAGCAAGCATTTTGTGTGTATTATTATTATTACTATTATTAGTGTGGGAGAGAGTAAGTACTATGAATTCTTTCTACTGTATTTGTAATACAAAGCTACTTACATTAAAGAAAAATTGCTTGATGTTTGCCTTTGATAATTATGTGACTCCATGACTCTCCTTGTGTATAAACATTTTTAATAAATAGAATTGGACTGCTTTACTCATAGCAAAAAATTTAAACAAAATTGCACTGAAAGGAAATTATTTGTATGAATGTTCCCATCAAGATGTATAATTTTTGATGCTTACAATCTCATTTTTTTCCAAGGATTATATTGTAATATTGTTACAATATCCTATATACAATATATATATCCTATATACAATATATATCTAATATAAATATATAATATATCCTATATATTATATATATCCTATATATATATATGTCATATCAAGGCTAATAATTAGACTCTAATATCAAAAGTAATAAAATCTGACTTTCACTGTGGTAGAAACAGTGAATATTCAGTAAGTATTTGTTGAACACATGACATAAGAATGACTTTATGCTTTGTTATATGTTTGGGTAAATTATAGAAAAATTTATAGCAAGGAGTAATTTCTAAAAGCCCCACATTTTCCATTTGCAAAGGAAAAATGAGCAAGTTTGGTGCAGATCCTAATGAGCTTGGAAATTCCAATGTGATTGTGATCATAAGTAAGAAAAACATCAGTGACACACAGACACTGTTGCAGGATCCTTGGGTGAGGCACTGTTTATTTCAGAAACTTCTAGGAATTGGCATGCAGATTATAAATTCAGAATTGCATGAACATGTTTTCAATAAAAACACTCTCCAGTTCTTTACTTCTGTCTTTGTTGACAGATTTCAGACAAGAACACAGAAAATTTTATCATGAATCTTCAGGAAAGTGATCCATTTTGTTTAGGGAGGGAAATATGCACCGATAAAATAGGTGATTTAATCAACCCACACAGCACACTCGTACTGAAATAGGACTAAATACTATGTCTCTTAGTTTCCCGATAATTTCTACTGAAAATAATACAATGAAAAGACCTATAAGTGCAATGTGAAATTGTGCCTAATGAGAAGTTCTGCTTTACTGAAAATTCTCTTTCTCCTGTAATGTACAGAATTGGTCAATGTACAGTCAGATTACAAAATATATTATGACCAGTGATTCATTAAATGACTCAGTAGATTCAAGGAAAGATCATGTTAAAGTTGACGAAAGGCTCAGCTCCTGGAACATGCACACATCAAAATTCTGATGGTGCTCAGTGTTTCGGTGCCTTATTAATCTGCTCAGTCTACACTGTCTTTGAGATTGCAGCAAAGAAAAAATATGATTGATTGTGCTGCAGGATATGTGCTTTTTGGACTTCCGTTAACTATAAAACAAGCACTGTTTTAATTAACCTGCTTCCAAGCAATTCAGGTACTCCATAAAAATATAATGAAGCAATTAAGATGTGCTACGAGTGACTGAAATATCCTTTTCATTTGAAATTTGAAAGTGGAAAGTCAAGTTTTTGTTTATTTCTCCAACCTGAAAACAAGGAGGCCATTTAGTCTCAAGAAAATGAACATAGGATTTCAGTGATATTTACATTGATGTACATATGTATATATATATGTCTATGTATACACATATATATGTGATGTATACATATATACATATCACACACATACATATACATACATTTAAATTTTTCTAAATTTAGTGGAAAAATTAATACCAATTATTTTTACATAATCAAGGCTAGAAGTCTCGTGTAGGTATACACCATGAGTTTTCTAAATCGAGTGCAAGAATGAAATTGAAACAATGATCCAGATAATATTTGCTTGAACGTTTTGCAAAAGATTTTTACTTGGAGTGCATTAATACTACCCATGTGCAGAATGATGCACAGTTTGCTTTTTTAAGAACAAATAAGCTTTCTGTTTCTGTTGTGGATTTATCATTGATTAAATCCTGTCTTTCATTCAGATGAAAAGACACAATTTAAATAGTACCAGGCAGGACAGTAGGTTTTGAGATATAAAAGTGATTGTGCCATTTGAATTGCTCATGAGGAGCTTACACTCTCATGTCCTCTACCAAAAAGTGATGAAAAGTGAAACAAGAAAATAAAATAATAATGCGTATTGATAGTTTAAAAGCTTAAATGGTAAAAATATGAATACTGACTCTGTTAAGGCTACTTTGCTCTGAGGAGCTGATAGTATATAGTCACGGAAATATCTTTGTTGAAAACCATGGTGAAATGGCAGGAAAAGTTGATATTTAGAATGCTATGCAATCAGAACTGCATAATATATAAAGAAGAAATAATCTTTCATTTTGAAAATTTCACTATTATCAAATTCACCTCTTTACACAGCCCAGCTGTTTTATGATGCAGGCTACTTCCATCTCAGTAGAAATAGATCATTGTGCGTGATTTCCAAGGTATGCCATTTTTTATTACAAGTCAAAGGAAATGAAAACTGAAACAAATGCTGAGAACAATAGAAAGCAGGAAATTAGCAACCCTACCACTGTTACTGCAGATGTCATGCTTATAGATGGGAATATAGATACTGTTGAGTTTAAATGAATTGTGTCACATTTCAGAGGTACACAGGTGGAAAACTCCAGGTGATCTGTCTGAAGATCTTAGAGGAATATATAAGAAGTTAAATTGACAGTTAAATAATATACATAAATGAATATTTAGTAATGACATTATCTTCTCACATTCTTAATATCTCTTTGTTAGTGTCCCAGCATGAATGATGGGTCTAAAAAAGTAGTTTGAGCTGTTAGTAACTATTGTTCTGTAATACTTTACTTATAATTAATCAGCTAATTCTTTAGTTCATTTCCCAGGCATTTCTTATGGTGCTTGCAATTTTATAAAACAACTGAAAAACTAAATATGTGGTACAGATGTCTTCTAGCTAGTGGGCTGGTCCAGACAGAATTGAATATCTTGTTCTGAGTAACTTCTATGTGCCCAAAGGCAAGAACCCAAGAAGAGGCAAACTGAGATTTCAGTAATTCCATTTCAAGAATTCCCTGAAGGACTTTTAGCTACAAAGACATCAAGGGCAGGGTAACTGCCAGTAGAGAGCGTCAAATTGAGTATTTTCTGTAAAGGTGAAAAGACCAGAACTTCCTAGCTGAAAGAATAACATCACTGTAGAATGGTCTGTTGCAGGGGTCTTGTGAATTGTGGAGAATATTAATGCACTATTTTTAAAAATTCTACTACTATGGGTTTTCTCATCCTGCTTTCCTAATTTTTAGCTCTTGGGAAAAAGAAAAAGGAGTTGGCAAAGGATATGGTAATAGAATGGTGTGCATGTACGTGTGTGTATTTGTGTGTGTGCCAGTGTTGTGGTATAGTAGGTTAAGCTGCTGCCTGAGACACCAGCATCCTACATGGATACCAGTTCAAGACCCAGCTGCTCCACTTCCAATCCAGTTCTCTGCTAATGTGCCTAGGAAAGCAGCAAAAGGTGGTCCATGTACTTGGGCCCCTATCACTCATGTGGGAGACCTGGAAGAAGCTCCTGACTCCCGTCTCTGGCCTGGCCCAGCCCTGGCCATTTTGGCCATTTGGGAAGTGAACGAGCAGATGGAAGATTTCTCGCTCTCTGCACCCTCTTGTAACTCTTTATATACATATAAAATATATATATATATATATATCTAGTCCAGGTTGGGGTGCCGGATTCTGTCCCGGTTGCCCCTTTTCCAGGCCAGCTCTCTGCTGTGGCCCAGGAGTGCAGTGGAGGAAGGCCCAAGTGCTTGGGCCCTGCACCCCATGGGAGACCAGGAGAAGCACCTGGCTCCTGCCTTTGGATCAGCGCGGTGCGCTGGCCGCAGTGTGCCAGCCGCGGCGGCCATTGTAGGGTGAACCAACAGCAAAGGAAGACCTTTCACTCTGTCTCTCTCACTGTCCACTCTGCCTGTCAGAAAAAAAAAAAGGGTAATGCATCATTTCCATGGATTTATTGAAGACCCTTTTTGTACTATGGTGAGTATGTGAGCAATGGAGGTGGGGCAAGAAACATATATCTCCCCTATCCTTGGAAAACTGTAATCCAGGGGGTGAATTTAGTTGAGGAAAGGGGAAGCTACCATACAAGCCTATGTCAGGTAATTGCAATAAAGGATAAACTGTGGTTATAGGTGTTTAGCACATGGATAATTCACATTTGGTTAGTAAATAAGGATGTCAGGGAGTAGTTACTATTTAAAATTGAAACTTAAAGGCTGGTAGGACTTCAGTCTGTGGAGGCTTACAGGTTAGGGGCAGGGAATGTTAGAAGAACAAATGAACAGTCCTGAAAGCAGAAAATGAAGCATTAAACTGGCTATTACATTGTCTAGGTACACATGAAATATGAGGGATTTATGGTAAGATAGAGAAGTAGGTGGAAAGACTTAGCTCATAATAACCATGAAACAAAGTAATGATATTTTATAGTCTTGGCTAAATCATTTATCACAACAGAAGCAAACTGTAAGTCTATGACTCTACTAGATGGCTGACCTTGGACATGAGTATTTGAACTTGAGAGTCTGTTTCCTCAAGTGTAAGACATTGACTGTATTACTTGCCTTATAGTATTCCTAAAGAACAGCTTTAGTGATTTTTGTGAATATTTTAAAATTGACTTTATATGAGTGAAGTTTAACATCATATCATTTGATTATTTATCTGTTTGTATATTATTTCTTCATTTGTCTATTTTCCTACTGAACTATAGGCTTTTTACATGTTATTTATTTAATTTTTTTTATTTAGTGGAGCCATTAAGCCTTTGATTATAGTGTAAATTAAAAATGCTATCTGAAAAAATAGTTAATTAAGAGAAAACAGTAAAATTTCCAAGGAAGTCTTAGCTTTAGCTTGAAAAATGAGTTGTGAACTTCAAATGCCACGATGGAGAAATAACTGTGGCATTTACTGAGAACTCTCTGGATTTCTCAGACTCACAGGAAAGAACTCTCTGCAAATGTTTACTCTGTGGAAAAGACTTGTTTCTGTGCTTATTTGCGGTATGTGGTGAACTCAAGAAGGTTTATATTCATTGAGTCTAAATCTCCAACCCTCCCTAAATAAATAACACATGTGTGTGAGATTGTGTGTGTTTATTTTTTTTTTTTTGGAAAAGAAGATAGGTAATCAGTAGAAATGATGTTATTCAACAACTTACAGAGGAAGAAATTAAAATGTTCATTTGGTAGAGTTTCCATGACTTTACATAAATTTGATGTTTTCCTCCTGAAGTAACATTATGTGGATTCATATAGACACAGCCCAATTAGATTTAAGAGATGCTTGAACTGGCAAACACTGTTAAATGAGATAAGATTTAATGCTGGAAACAAGCCTGAATCTTAGAATTATAGCTATAAGTGATGTAGTTTGGATGACAGGATGTGAGGATTAACTGTTGACAAAATCAAAGATGTAGCAATGATAATCCTGGAAGTAAAATTGTTATTCCTACTCAAATTGGTTTTTTTGACGAAACTGAAATTTTTTATAATTCATATGGTGTTCTCAAGTGTCTGGTTGATAAAAATAGAAATAAAGGCCTTCATGAATGTACAAAGATCATCCACCAAGATCAATTTTGCGTGTGTTTATTGCAGATCAGTCCACGCATATGAATGAACTGGCTCAGAATGTGGACTAGACCACAGGACAATTGCTTGAAAACAGGTTCTAGAATCAGACTCTCTGTCTTCAACACATGCTTGACCATAAATGACCTTGGAAAAGTGATTTAACACATAAGGAAGCTTCAAAAAGTTCATGGTAATTACACATTACAGAAAAAATATAGACATTTCAAAATTGCTTTTGAAAATAAGTTCCCTCAGTTTCCTCATGTGGAATAGGTATAAAATAATAGTATCTACAAGTGGGAAAATCTTACAGTTAGAATATGCATATGAAATGCACAGCAAGAGATATTCCAAAAATGTTGAAGTTCATAATTTTGTTTGAGAGGGATTTGAGGCACTTGGGACATGTACTTGAATTAAAATAGATCTCTGCTCTAGTGGATCTTGGATTGCATCACATTTTACCAGTATTTCTATTGCTATCATGGCCTTTAAAAACCTACTACAGGCCAGCGCAGTGGCTCACTAGGCTAATCCTCCGCTTTGCGGCGACGGCACACCAGGTTCTAGTCCCGGTCAGGGCGCCGGATTCTGTCCTGGTTGCCCCTCTTCCAGGCCAGCTCTCTGCTGTGGCCAGGGAGTGCAGTGGAGGATGGCCCAAGTGCTTGGGCCCTGCACCCGCATGGGAGACCAGGATAAGCACCTGGCTCCTGCCATTGGATCAGTGCAGTATGCCAGCCACAGCGCGCCGGCCGCGGCGGCCATTGGAGGGTGAACCAATGGCAAAAGGAAGACCTTTCTCTCTGTCTCTCTCTCTCTCACTATCCACTCTGCTTGTCAAAAAAAAAAAAAAAAAAAAAAAAAACAACTACAGAGCCTGATTAGTAAGTACTAAAGAAAATTGTTTGAAATAAAATTCAACTTAAGTTGTGGTGATGGCAAATAAATAATACAAATGAGTGAGCAGAAAAAGAGGTAAATACTTTGGAAAATTAGAAATTTTAGATAAGAGGCTACATATAGTCTGAAATACTCCAGTAGAATCTTTGGTTAGAGTGGAAATTCTAAGTGGCTGGTGCTGTGGCATAGTAGGTTCAGCCTCTGCCTGTAGTGCTGGCATCCCATTTGGGTGCTGGCTCAAGACCTGGCTGCTCCATTTACTGTCCAGCTCCTCTCTAATCACTAGGGAAAGCAGTGTAAGATGGCCCAAGTTCTTGGGCTGGTGCACCCACGTGGGAGACCTGGAAGAAGCTCCTGGCTCCTGGCTTCGGATTGGGCCAGCACCAGCAGTTGTGCCCATTTAGGGAGTGAACCAGCAGATAGAAAACCTCTGTCTGTCCCTCCCTTTCTTTGTCTGTAACTTTGCTTCTCAAATAAATAAATAAATAAATGTTTAAAAAGAAAAGAATGGCAATTCTACTTGTCTCTAAAGACAAAGACTTCCAATGAATCTTTTTGTTTCTAATGAAAAAAAAAAAAACTAAGGGAATTTTAGATTGTGTATATAAAATTGCATGAATATGTTGCTCCATTAGTTTCATTGGTGTTTGGAATTTATCCAGACAACTAAGGAGGCACAGATAATAATTCAAATGTTTGATAAAGTAAGAACTGAGATATTGGTTTACTTTTCACTAAGTCAAACTGGCTAGTAGCAGCTGAATAGATGGAATTTAAACCCTAAATTTTAAAATATGTTGGTATTTGTCATCTCTAAACAGAAATTTCAGGATGAATTAAAAAATTGTAACTCACAGAGCTATGTTTAATAATACTAGTCAAAAGATACATGCACTGCTTAATGGAGCAATTACATTAGGGAAAAATAGTGAAAATTACAAGTGATTTCTCTTTAGAAAGATGACCATGAAAGTCAGTTACTTGCCAACAGAACTTCTGTTCTTTTCTTCAAATGCTGTTTCTGTTCTGTCAGCATTGTCTGTGTATGCAGCTACTGTACTGTGCAAAGTAATTATATTATATGGCAGATAAAACAAGGGGGTATGCATCAGATTATAAATAACTTAATTTTGCAAAGGAATTTTACATCTTAATCTGCTGGACTATCACTTTCACTTAGGCTCTGAAACCAAATTATGTTATTGTGTTCTGTGATATAATTTAATAACTCACCCATAAGGAAATGTCAGGTCACATTTGCAACAATCCAGGGGCCATTAAGCCAGATGGAAGGTCATTCTGTTTGAGGATTGTAAATGAACCTGTCCAACAAAGTTTTGGTTAGGGACAGCCAAGGACTCATTATGTAGTCAATTTACCCAACTGCTTCCAAGAACCAAGCCAACGCCAAGGCTATTCTGTCCTTTGAAGTTCAAAATGGATTTGAACACACAGGGATTTTTTACTTTCATCAGGCCAAAGAGGAAATTGCTTTTGCAAAAAGCAGTCATTTCAATATATTGTTTAGAACATTAAGATGAAAATTAAATGTATTTTTGAAATGTTCTGTGGATTTTTGGTTTTCTTCATGTGTGTTTTCTACTTTCCCTTCTAAATTCTATCTTCCCTAGATATGAAAGACACACACACACACACACACACACAAATCCACAAAATAAACCATTCAAATAAGAGATCAGAGAAGTACAAGTAAATATATGTTTCTGACAATGAAAATATTTAGTTAAAATAGTGATACATTTTCTTCACTACTTTGGAATTGGAATTTCTTTTGTATTACATGAAGCTAACTTTTGATTATCCATACTATGTAATTTAACCTGAATATTTCATAATGAATGATTTAATGCTAGTTTTATGTATTTTGAAAATCTGGAGCCCTTGAATATTTATGTCATTCCCTAGAATAGTGAAGGCAAAATTAGTTTTACTGCTGAAATTTATTTTAAACTGGGGCCAGTGCTGTGGCATGGCAGGTAAAGCTGCTGCCTGTGACACTAGCATCTCATATGGGTGCTGGGTTGTGTCCCAGCAGCTCCGCTTCCAACCCAGCTCCTTACTAATGGCCTAGAAAAAGCAGTGAAGATGGCCCAAATGTTTAGGTCCCTGTTACCTACTACTGATTGTTCAATTGTACATTTATTTTCTGAAGACATTGTATCTACAAACTGTTATTTCAAGGCTCTTGTGACATTAGCAATCTATTAGTCATCTTACTCCATTTATTCGTCTGTACAGAGTGTGTAGGAGGTATTTGATTCAGAATGATTTAGTGACCTCACTCATAAGGATAAGATGAAAAGCAAGGAAAAAAATAACAAGCTTATTAGAAAGAGGACAAATTAAGCTTAACCTTTTTTGCTCCAAGATTCTGCTCTTTACTTGTCTCATAGTGTAGGATATAAGTAAAATGAGGAGAAGAGATAAAAGAGTTGACTAACATGGAAATATGATATTATGTTTTAAGTACTTTTTGACAAAATCAGTGTATTGCTTCCTGTATTATTTCACATTTTACTGAGAGACATAGTATTTAAAAAATAACATGAATTTATTCTTTAAAAATAAACATTTAGTTCAAATAGTCTAGAATTCTGCCTAAGTTCAGCCAACCAGATGTTTTCAGATTTAGGAAAGAACCTAAAACCACATGGCAAAAGACCAGGTGTATATACCATATTGAGATATAGAGATATACAGATATAGTATTGAATTACTAGGTAGCCAGCCAATTTGTCTCTATTTCCCCAGGGCTATTTTAGGTTCTTATAGTGTGAACCCCTATGTTCCACATAACATTAATTCCATCTGATAAGTCATAGTAAGATCTCCACAAGGTGGTTTAGAGTAACTTTGATTGTTCAGTCCCTGAATACAAAAATCAGAACTGGGCTTGGTGAAGCTCAAGCCGAGAGCCCAGAACTCCATCCAGGTCTCCCACATTGGTAGCATGGGCTCATGTTCTTGGACTCTCATCTGCTGCTTCCTAATACGTACATCCGTAGGATGCTGGATCAGAAGCAGAGTAGCTAGCCCTTGCACCAGCACCCTGATAAGGTATATGGATATCCCACGTGGCAACTTAACCAGCTTCAACACAATACCCACCCTCTTATACACCTTGTAACTGGCTAAATCAGACCTACGCAGGAAGTCTTTCTGTTTGGCTTAATGTCAATCGATTAAATATTTTAATCACATTTGTAAAAAATCTCTTTAAATTATCTGTCAACTAGATTATTACTTGATTGAAAGAAGGTGGTACAAAACAACCACTTTTTTTCCTTTTTTTTTTTTTTTTTTTTTTTTTTGGACAGGCAGAGTGGATAGTGAGAGAGAGAGAGACAGAGAGAAAGGTCTTCCTTTTGCCGTTGGTTCACCCTCCAATGGCCACCCCGGCTGGTGCGCTGCAGCCGGCACACCGCGCTGATCCGAAGCCAGGAGCCAGGTGCTTATCCTGGTCTCCCATGGGGTGCAGGGCCCAAGAACTTGGGCCATCCTCCACTGCACTCCCAGGCCATAGCAGAGAGCTGGCCTGGAAGAGGGGCAACCAGGACAGAATCCGGCGCCCCGACCGGGACTAGAACCCGGTGTGCTGGCGCCACTATGTGGAGAATTAGCCTATTGAGCCGCGGCGGCGGCCTTCTTTTCCTTTTTTTTTTTTAAGATTTATTTATTTGAAAGAGTTACAGAGAGAGATGGACATACACACACACACACACACACACACTGTCTTCTATCCACTTGTTCAATCTCCAAATGTCCACAATGGTTGGAGCAGAAACTAAGGCAGGAGCCATGAGCTTCTTTTGGGTCTCCCAAGTGGGCGCAGGAGCTCAAGGACTCGGACCATCCTCTGTTGCTTTCCTGGGAGCATTAGCAGGGAACTGGATCAGAAGTGGAGTAGCCAGGACTCAAACCGCTGCCCATGTGGAATGCTGCCACTGCAGACAGAGGCTTAAACTGCTGCACCACAGCACCAGCCCCATGACCACTTCTTTTCAAATTTCTACTCTTGCAGAATATCCTCTGTAGCCAAAGCTAACTGGGAACAAAGTAGAAAGAGAATTCTGGAACCCATAATACAGACTAGGAAATCTGATACTACCAAAGCCATTCTGTCACAAATGTATCCCTTGAAACCACTTTAAATTTCCAAATAAATAGTAACAGAGTCATTCTTGTCCATAATAGTATACAATAATTCCATGTTCAATCAAAAATAGAAAAATCTGCTTCCACAGAAAATGATATGTGATATGGCTTAGGAGAGACTCCTCTGTTGTGAATACTCAGTTACTACATCATTTATAGCAATAATTTGCTTATCTTTGCTTTTACATAAATAGGGGCTAAGACCATGTCTAAACAAATTTTTTAAATTTATTTGACAGAGTTAGACAGTGAGGGAGAGAGACAAAGAGAAAGGTCTTCCTTCTGTTGATTCACCCCTCAAATGGTCGCTATGGTCAGAGCTACGCCGATCCGAAGGCAGGAGCCAGGTACTTCTTCCTGGTCTCCCATGTGGGTGCAGGGCCCAAGCACTTAGGCCATCCTCCACTGCTTTCCCGGGCCACAGCAGAGATCTGGACTGGAAGAAGAGCAACCGGGACTAGAACCCAGGGTCCATGTGGGATGCCAGTGCTGCAGGCAGAGCATTAACCAAGTGAGCCACAGCGCTGGCCCCTAAGACCATGTCTATGCTATCTTTTGTTTTGTTTTGTTTTGTGATGATAGCACATATAAATTTCAAAAGTACAGTTTATGGATTACATTGGCTTTCCCTCCCCATAATTTCCCTCCCACTCGCATCCCTCCCATCTCCCACTTCCTCTCCCATTCCATTCACATCAAGATTCATTTTCAATTATCTTTATATATAGAAGATTAATTCAGTATATATTAAGTAAAGATTTCATCAGTTTGCACCCACACAGAAACACAAAGTGTAAAATACTGTTTCAGTACTAGTTATAGCATTTCTTCACATTGGACAACACATTAAGGACAGATCACACATGAGAAATAAGTACACAGTGACTCCTGTTGTTGACTTAACAAACTGGCACTCTTGTTTATGGCATCAGTAATCTCCCTAGGCTCTAGTCATGAGTTGCCAAGGCTATGGAAGCCTTACGGGTTTGCCGACTTCGATCTTATTCTGACAGGGTCATAGTCAAAGTGGAAGTTCTCTCCTCCCTTCAGAGAAAGGTACCTCCTTCTTTGATGGCCCCGTTCTTTCCACTGGGACCTCACTCGCAGAGATCTTTCATATAGGTCTTATTTTTTACCCAAGAGTGTGTTGGCTTTTCATGCCTGTAATACTCTCATGGGCTCTTCAGCCAGATCTGAATGCCTTAAGGGCCGATTCTGAGGCCAGAGTGCTATTTAGGACATCTGCCATTCTATGAGTCTGCTGTGTATCCTGCTTCCCATGTTGGATCAATCTCTCCCTTTTTTATTCTATCAGTTAGTATTAGCAGACACTAATCTTGTTTATGTGATCCCTTTGACTCTTAGACCTATCAGTGTGATCAATTGTGAACTGCAATTGATCACTTGGACTAGTGAGATGGCATTGGTACATGGCACCTTGATGAGATTGTATTGGAATCCCCTGGCACGTTTCTAACTCCACCATTTGGGGCAAGTCAGCTTGAGCATGTCCCAAATTGTACATCTCCTCCCTCTCTTATTCCCACTCTTATATTTAACAGGGATCACTTTTCAGTTAAATTTTAACACCTAAGCATAATTGTGTGTTAATTACAGAGTTCAATCAATAGTACTAGAACAAAAAAAATACTAAAGTGAATAAAGTATCACACTGTACATCAACAGTCAGGACTAGAGTTGATCAAGTTACTGTTTCTCATAGTGTCCATTTCACTTCTACAGGTTTCCTCTTTGGTGCTCAGTTAGTTGTCACCAATCACAGAGAACATATGATATTTGTCCCTTTGGGACTGGCTTAATTCACTCAGCATAGTATTTTCCAGATTCCTCCATCTTGTTGCAAATGACCGGGTTTCATTGATTTTTCTGCTGTAAAGTATTCTATAGAGTATGTACCCCATAATTTCTTTATCCAGTCTACTGTTGATGGGCATTTGGGTTGGTTCCAAGTCTTAGCTATTGTGAATTGAGCTGCAATAAACATAAATGTGCATACAGCTTTTTGCTTGCCAATTTCATTTCCTTTGGGTAAATTCCAATAGTGGGATGGCTGGGTTGTATGGTAGGGTTATATTCAGGTTTCTGAGGAATCTCCAGACTGACTTCCATTGTGGCTTAACCAGTTTGCATTCCCACCAACAGTGGGTTAGTGTCCCTTTTTCCCCACATCCTCGCCAACATCTATTGTTGGTAGATTTCTGAATGTGAGCCATTCTAACCAGGGTGATGTGAAACCTCATTGTGGTTTTGATTTGCATTTCCCAGATTGCTAGTGATCTTGAACATTTTTTCATGTGTCTGTTGGCCCTTTGGATTTCCTCTTTGAAAAATGTCTATTGAGGTCCTTGGCCCATCTCTTAAGCGGGTTGTTTGTTTTGAGGTTGTGGAGTTTCTTGATTTCTTTGTAGATTCTGGTTATCAACCCTTTATCAGTTGCATAGTTTGCAAATATTTTCCCCATTCTGTCGGTTGCCTCTTCACTCTCCTGACTGTATCTTTTGCAGTATAGAAACTTCTCAATTTGATGCAATCTCAGATGTTAATTTGGGCTTTGACTGCCTGTGCTTCTGGGTCTTTTCCAAGAAGTCTTTGCCAGTACCTATATCTTGCAGGGTTTCTCCAATGTTCTCTAATAATTTGATGGTGTCGGTCATAGATTTAAGTATTTAATCCATATTGAGTGAATGTTTGTGTAATGTGAAAGGTAGGGGTTTTGCTTCATGCTTCTGCACGTGGAAACCCATTTTCCCAGCACCATTTATTGAATAGACTGTTCTTACTCCAGGGATTGGTTTTGGATCCTTGATCAACTATAAGTTGGCTGTAGATGTTTGGATTGATTTCTGGTGTTTCTCTTCTGTTCCATTGGTCTATCCACCTGTTTCTGTACCAGTACCATGCTGTTTTGATAACAACTGCCCTGTAGTATGTCCTGAAATCTGGTATTGTGATGCCTCCGGCTTTGTTTTTGTTGTACAAGATTGCTTTAGCTATTCGAGGTCTCCTGTGTTTCCATATGAATTTCAGCATCATTTTTTCCAGATCTGAGAAGAAGGTCTTCGGTATCTTGATTGGTATTGCATTGAATGTATAAATTGCTTTTGGGAGAATGGACATTTTGATGATATTGATTCTTCCAATCCATGAACATGGAAGATTTTTCCATTTCTTGGTATCCTCTTCTATTTGTTTCTTTAAGGTTTTGTAATTCATTGTAGAGATCCTTAACGTCCTTGGTTAAGTTTATTCCAAGGTATTTGATTGTTTTTGTAGCTGTTGTGAATGGGATTGATCTTAGAAGTTCTTCCTCAGCCATGGCATTGTCTGTGTATACAAAGGCTGTTGTTGATTTTTGTGCATTGATTTTATACCCTGCTACTTTGCCAAAATCTTCTATGAGTTCCAATAGTCTCTTAGTAGAGTTCTTTGGGTCCCCTAAATAAAGAATCATGTCATCTGCAAAGAGGGATAGTTTGAGTTCTTCCTTCCCAATTTGTATCCCTTTAATTTCTTTTTTTTTTAAGATTTTTAATTTATTTGAAAGGCAGAGCTACAGAGAGGCAGACACACACACACACACACACACACACACACAGAGAGAGATAGAGAGAGAGGCTTTCCATCCACAGGTTCATTCCCAGATGGCAACAATGGCAGGAGCTGTGCTTATCCAAAGGCTGGAGCCAGGAGCCAGGAGTTTCCTCTGGGTTTCCCACTGGGTGCAGGAGCCCAAGTATTTGGTCCATCTTCCACTGCTTTCCCAGGCCACAGCAGAGAGCTGGATCAGAAGTGGAACAGCCAGGACTTGAACCAGAGCCCATATGGGATGCTGGCACTGCTCATGGCAGCTTTACCTGATACGCCATAGCGCTGGCCCCATGTGTATACTATTGGAGGACAATAAAGATTGAAAACAACTGAATTAACCAAGTTACCTGATTTCCAGCTTTGTTCCTTTTCTAGAACTTTAAAAAGTGGAAAAGTATATTAATAAAAATATAAATCTCTATTAGTTCTGTTGTATAATAATTCCAGTGATCACTTTGTACATTTCCTCCTAATTTTTATATAAATTCACAATAGCTAAAATCAGAAAACATACAAGTATGAAATTTTCATTAGTAAAATTATATAAATATAAATTTTCTGTTCTATTTTTCCCATAGTGAAAATAACAGGTCATATACAATTGCTGTAGACTGAACATGATTTATCATACAGGCACCTAAACTCCCTAGTCTTATATTAATGGTTAATGATTAATATTATTTGTTGATGGATTAAAGATGGAGGCTTTATCCAGCTTGTGTTTGGTATGTGGATATAATAGAAGGTGTTTAGGTCAGTGAGTACTTGCCTTTTTCTAGAGAATATTGGTAATACAAGCCAAGATTGGCCCAGCAGCTCTTTCTCTCTCTCTGCTTCCTGACTCATCATGTAAATCTTCCTCTTCATAATTCTGTCCTTGCCAGTCTTTGTCCTCATGAGACACCACTCTAATGTGATTCAGAACCTGCAGAATGGTGAGTCAGGGGTAGGCACTTGGCATAGTAGTTAAGACTTTGCATGGAAGTGATCAGTTTCAGTTCATAATTGATCATAATGATAGGATTAAGAGTCAAAGGGATCACATAAACAAGACTAGTGTCTGCTAATACTAACTGATAGAATTAAAAAGGAGAGAACGATTGATCATGGGAAGCAGACTCAGAGAATGGCAGATGTCCTAAACAGCACTCTGGCCTCAGAATGAGCCCTTAAGGCATTTGGATCTGGCTAAAAAACCCATGAGAGTATTTCAGGCATTGAAAGCCAAGTACTCGGAAAAAAAAAAAAATGAACTAAATGAAAGATCTCTGCGAGTGAGATCCCTGCGGAAAGAATGGGTCATCAAAGAAGGAAGTACCTTTCTCTGAATGGAGGAGAGAACTTCCACTTTGACTATGACCTTGTCTAAATGAGATTGGAGTTGGCGAACTCAAAAGGTCTCCATAGCCTTGGCAACTCATGACATGAGCCTCAGGTGATTACTGATGGCATAAATAAGAGTGTCAATTGTTAAATCAAAAACAGGAGTCACTGTGCACTTACTCCCCATGTAGGATCTCTGTCCTTAATGTGTTGTACTATGTGAATTAACGGTATAACTAGTACTCAAACAGTACTTTACACTTTGTGTTTCTGTGTGGATGCAAACTGTTGAAATCTTCACTTAGTATATACTAAGTTGATCTTCTTTATATATAGATAATTGAAAATAAATTGATGTGAATGGGATGGGAGAGGAAGCAGGAGATGGGATGGTTGTGGGTGGGAGCGAGGTTATGGGGGAAAAAGCCACTGTAATCTAAAAGCTGTACTTTGGAAATTTATATTTATTAAATGAAATTTAAAAAAAAAAAAGACTGCGCATGGGACAACTGCATCCTATTTTGGAGTGCCTGATTTTGAGTCCCGGCTTTTCTTCCAATTTCAGTTTGCTGCTAATGCAGACTCTGGGAGTTGATGATAGTTCAAGTGAGATGGGAGATCTGGGTTGACTTTTGCGCTCCCAGCTTTGGCTTGTCCAGCCCCAGCTGTTGTGAGCATATGGGGAGTGAATTAGTGGATAGGAGTTCTCTTTCTCTTCCGCCGTCTCTGTGCGTGTATCTGTCTCTCCTTCTAAAGTAAAAATAAAAAAACAAATAATTTGAAAAAGAAGTCATGAGCCCAAATAAACAGTCAGTCCTTCCTATACTGTTTCCTATAATTTAGTTGCATTTAAAAAAGTCGATTGACATGATAATTTACATTTTTGATCAGAATATTCAGCTTCAGAATAATTTTGATGGATTAACCTGCTGCTCTCTGTAACGTCCATAAGGCTGATTCATAAGGTAAAGAATAATGACTAATAAGAACTATTTTTATTCCTATGAGGAAATCCTGTGAAGTCAGGCCATGTGGAGATTATATTTTTGCCAAGCTATTGACAGTATTACCCTAGTACAGTGGATATGCAATATGTATTTTAAAAAATATAATGCAGTGTATGTATATTTGTCAACATGTGTTTCAAACTTGTTTTTTGCACTAATATATTAAAAATGCTAAAAAATTAGATAATAGATATTGAGAAGAGGTAAAGTGAAATAATAATTTTTTGTCTCTACAATATTTTTTAAAGAAGATTTATTTATTTATTTGAAAGTCCGCATTACAGAGAGAAAGGGAGAGAGAGAGAGAGACAGAGAGAGAGAGAGAGTAAGAAAGAGATTTTTCATCTGCTGCTTTACTCACCAGTTGGCTACAATGACCATAGTTGGGCCAGGGCAAAATCATGAGCCAGGAACTTCATCCAGGTCTCCCACATGGATGACAGGGGGACAAACACTTGGAACATCTTCCACTACTTTTCCTAGGCCATTAGCAGGGAGCTGGATTGGAAGTAGAAGAACAAGGACATGAACTGGGGTGGTGGCATTACAGATGGTGGCTTTACTCCACTATGTCACAGTGCAGGCCAACATAATATGTAACAGATTAATAATAGTATGGTAATATTAAACAATAATGGAATTGTATTTTCCTTTTTGAAAATATTTACTTGAAGGACAAATAGACATAGAAACAGAGGAAGATCTTCCATAAGCTGGTATACTCTTAATTATCTGCAATAGCTGTCATTTGGCCAGGGTAAAGCCAGGAGCTAGTAACTCAGTCTGGGTCCCCCAGATGTGTGGCAGGGACTGAAGTACTAGAACCAACAACTGCTGCTTCCCAGGGTGTGCATTAGTAGGAAGTTAGAATTGCAAGTGGAGTTTGGACTCAGACCCTGGCCATTCTGTTTGGGAAGTGGGCATCCCAAGTGGTGTCTTTACCAAACACCCACCCATGAAATTATTTTTGAACACTTTCTGAAATAGTAACCAATAATATAGTTCTTTTTTTATTTTTTTGACAGGCAGAGTGGACAGTGAGAGAGAGAGAGAGAGACAGAGAGAAAGGTCTTCCTTTGCCGTTGGTTCACCCTACAATGGCTGCTGCGGCCGGTGCATTGCGGCCGGTGCACCACGGCCGGCGCACTGCGCTGATCCGAAGGCAGGAGCCAGGTGCTTCTCCTGGTCTCCCATGGGGTGCAGGGCCCAAGCACTTGGGCCATCCTCCTTAGCCACAGCAGAGAGCTGGCCTGGAAGAGGGCAACCGGGACAGAATCCGGTGCCCCGACCGGGACTAGAACCCAGTGTGCCGGCACTGCAAGGTGGAGGATTAGCCTAGTGAGCTGTGGCGCCGGCTCCAATAATATAGTTCTAAGTTTAATTTAATAGCTATAATAAAATAGATATTGTAAAAAATAAATATGATTTCAGATGGAAGACTTGCTACACAGGACATGTTTTCAAGTAAGGCATTTCTGTCCAAACCTGCTTTTCAACTATCCAGTGATTCTGAGAAACTGTATATAAATTTCTATATAAAATACTCATAAATTGTGCTATAAAATTAAGTTGAATGTATCACATTTTTTTGTATATAGGGAATAATTTCATGACTCACTAAATTATTTGTTGTAAAGGACATTAAGCTTTTGAAAATCAGATTTCCAATTTTCAATGTGCAGATATGAGTATTTAAACCTACTGCACTCTTCTGCACAGCAAATCATACAAAGGTGGAAGCACTTCAAAGCGCTAACCTTCTTCAAAATAACTTGTCAACATTTTGTTTTGTTTCCAGAAAACCATCAAGTACCTGCTTATCGTTAAAACATTGCCTTTATCTGAAATGACAGATGAGCTGTTTCTTTGCTTTTTGAAAATATCTGTTAGATAACTAACATATTACTGGCACTATTTGTCACTGCAGAGTTGGTAAGTAAGTATGGGATCATCAATTTTTAAAAAATAAGAATGTATACCTCATTTTCATGTCAACAACTCTAAGAATTTTGCTGTGAGATAACCTTCACAGATTTATCTATGTATCACAATTTTCATGAATATATGAAATTTTGTAATGCATTTATTTAAAAATTGTCATTGCAAAAATAAAGGAGGGGCAGGCACTTTGGTATAGCAGGTAAAGCCCATCCAGCAGTAGTCTCGGCTGCTCCACTTCTGATACAATTCCCGAGTAATGTGCCTGGGAAAACAGTGGAGATGACCTAAGTACTTGGGCCCCTGCATCCATGTGGGAGACCCAGAAGAAGCTCCTGGCTCCTGGTTATAGCCACTGAGGCCTGTCCAGCTCCAGCTACTGCAGCCATTTGGAAAGTGAATTAGCGAATGCAAGATCTCTCTCTCTCTCTCTCTCTCTCTCTCTCTCTCTCTCTCCTTTCCCCTTCCTTTCCCCTCCAGCTCTGTAACTCTGCTTTTCAAATAAATAAATAAGTCTTTTTTTAGAAATTAAACAAAAAATAAGAAAGGACAGAGGATGGAGAGTGGGAGTGAGGGAGGTAGGTTGGAAAGTGTGATTATGTTCTTAAATCTATATATATAAAATATATGAAATCTGTTCCTGTTATATAAATAAACTAAAAACATTCTTAAAAATCTTCTTTCAATCAAAATACTCACATTAGTGATATTTTGTGGTGTTTTATGTTTCTGGCTTAAGTTTGACTTCTGCCAAAATTTACCTAGGAATGATACAGGGAATGAATTCAACTGAAATGCTAAATCTAAAATACTATCTATCACAGTTTTTTCTTTTTTTAAGTCATATAAAATTAGCCATTCAGGAGTCATTGTTTTCAGTAAGTTATTTCCTGGTGAAATAGTATCCTTTTTGGAAGCTCACAACAAATACTCCATGTAACAGAGTGGTATAATTGAAAGAAAAAGAAAGAAACTCTAGCATAATGCAGGGCACACAGGTATCTTTACTTTGATCCTGTGGTGTAGTTAACCTCTCACCCTGTGTGACTTGCTCTAAGACTTCAGTAGTGATAAAGCAGACTGTATTTCAGTTTGTTGCCATATTGTTTTCCATGTAGTATTTAGCCATTTTTAATACTCCAGAATGGATCAAAAGTTCTCAGATGCTATGTAGCTTTCAGAGTGTGGTTTCATTAAAGCCTCAGAAAGGCTTGAACAAATTTATCATTAACTTCAATGTCATTTATAAAGTATTGGTTAAATTTCAAATGACTTAAAACATTAATATAAACTGAACAGATTTCCTTCTACAAATACTTGGCAAGGAAATTCCTGAATTAATCACTAATTTGCTCCTTTTGACTTAACTTTCAAAATGAGTCCTTATTATTACTATATTAATTGTTAATAAGCAGGACTTCTCTTCTTTAACCAAATGGGAACTTATGATGTTGTTTGAAAGCATTATTTCTGATGACTGGATCTTGCTCTTTTTATGAATAAACTATTATTTACTTTGCCATTGTATTTGTTTTTGCAACCATATATTTTATTTGTAATTTAAAAAGTGATAAGATGGGGATAGTATGGCTTTCCATTTAAATCTGAGTGTACCGTTTTTTAAAAACTATTTCTTTAGGAAAAAGGCAAGATTGCAATAGGCTTATATCTCCTACACAAATACAAATTTATTCCAATTTGTATTCCCATCAGCAGTGAAGAAAATGAAATGTTTTGTCAAATTCTTCCTTATAATATACATTATTTAAAAGATATTTACTAAATTAATGTTTGAAAACTGTATGAAATAGTTAAAATTCATATTCCTTTGCTTATTAGTCGTAGATATTTCTATGTCCCTCTGACTATATTCTTTGCTTTTATTCATTATTTTTAATGTTTGTCTGAATTTTTATACAATAAGGTCATTAATTAATGTACTATTTGTCACATATAGTTATCCCATTTCTTTGCCTTATTTCAGATATTAGGAATTTTTAATTTTCACTAATTAAAAACAACATTTTATTATTCCTTGTAAAATGAGATCAATATTTTGACTTCATCATAGAGTTAATATTACTCTTTTATAATTGCTGTAGACTGAAAATGGAAATAAGTGGATATGAAGTACTAAGAAACTGTTTAATAGTAATTTGAATGTATTTTCTACACATTATTTATTTGAAATCATAACATATCTTCAATTTCTTATCCTATTCAATTCACAAAATATCATTACCACATCCTGTTTTTTTCTCCTCTTTTAAATCACTTTATTTCTAAGGCAGATTGACACAGAGAGGGACACACACACACACACATACACACACACACATACATCTTCCATCAGCTGACTCACTCCCCAGATGCCAGTAACAACTGGGGCTGGGTCAGACTGAGTCAGGAGCCTGGAATTCCAAGCACTTGAGCTGTCCCTGCTGCATCCCAGGCCTTGCCTTAGTAATAGCTGGAATGGAAGTGAAAGTGGGACTTGATTCTACCCTCTCCAATATGGGATGAGGGCTTTCCTGTTGGTAGCTTACCACTGCACTGCAAAGCCAACCCCCGCGCTGTCTTTAAAAACTGACCTCTTTCAGGGGCCTGCATTGTGGCATAGCAAGTGGGTACAGGTTTGAGTCAGGCTGCTCCATTTCCGATCTAGCTCCCTGCTAATGTGCTTGGGAAAGCAGCAGATGGTCCAAGTGCTTGTGGGAGACTTGGAATAAGCCTCTGGCTTCAGGCTGACCCAGTCCTGGCCCTTGCAACCATTTAGGGGAGTAAACCAGCAGATGGAAGAACTCTCTGTCTGTCTCCTCATTTTGCTTGTAACGCTGGTCTTTAAATAAATAAATAAATCTTATTTTACAAAAAGAACACTTTCAATCTCTGCTTCTGTCTTCAGGAAGGAACAGTGCATTTACAAAAGTCATTTTAGATAGTGATGTGTTTTAAAAAAAATCTATCTATAAAAAGCCTATTTAAATATATGTTTATTACAGATCATATTTTCATTTAAAATGAGGTTCAGAAACCAATGTTTTTATCTCAAGATAGAAAAAAAATAATTTTAATGCTAAAAATAGGGAAATGGACTTTTTTCACTGTTAAATGTATTGCTATGCTAAATTATCTTACTGGTTTTTAAGCATTAACAATGTTCATGAATTAAACTTCTCTGCAGTTAATAGGGTTATGTATTTGTTTAAAATATCTCTTTAAAATGGATCAGGTTTTTCACTCACTTGATTGCGAGTTCTTTAAGAAAAATAATTTTTCCTTTTTTCCCTTTTTATAATATGCTTGGTAGGTAGAAAGTAACCAGAAAAATTTAATTCAGTTCTAATTTTAACTCTTACATTATTGAGTTGCAAATTCAGTGACATGAATTTTTTTCACAGAGCAGCCTGATTGTCTCTTTATGTTATCTCAGTGAATCACTAACTTTAAATATAATAATACAACTTTCTTTCTTCTTTTTCTTTTAAGATTTAATTATTTATTTGAAAAGTAGAGTTACAGAGAGGCAGAGGCAGAGAGAGAGAGGTCTTCCATCCACTGGTTCACTCCCTAAATGGCCACAGTGGCCAGAGTTAGGCCGACCTGAAAGCAAGAGCCAGGAGCTGCTTCTGGGTCTCCCATTCTGGTGCAGGAGCCAAAGCACTTGAGCCATCTTCCACCGCTTTCCCAGGCCATAGCAGAGAGCTGGATCAGATGTAGAGCAGCCAGGCCTTGAATAGGTGCCCGTATGGTATTTTCCACCGCAGATGGTGGCTTTACCAGCTATGCCACAGCGCCGGCCCCACAACTTTCTTTTCATTCACATGTACCTCACACCTGCCTAAATTTTGGAATAATTGTATGTTGTAAAAACTTTCTAATTATTACTTAGTATTACAGATAGCAGATGTTCAGAAATATCCCACAGCCTTTCTCAGAATTCTATACTGTTTGAGCTTATATTATGTGTGGATTTTAAATATGTGCTTTCCAATTTGGAAGCCAACAGGCACACATGGTTGTTAAGCACTTGACATGGTACCAGTTCACACTCTGATGTGTTGTAAGGGTAAAATGCATATGTATTTCTTCTTACTTTCTTGGAAACATGGCTATTAGCAAATGTAAAATCACATGTGTGAATCATATTATATTTATGCTGGGCACAAATAGTCTAGATAAATTTATTTGACTAGTTACTACTTGTTGCTTAACTTTTCATGTTAGTTTTCAGACTTTGACTTTGTCTACAACATGAACTAAATTAAATCCTGGCCAGCGCAGCAGGTCCACTGCCTGCAACACCAGCCTGCCATTGGAGCATTGGTTTGAATCCTAGCTGCTCCAGCCCCTGCTGCCCACATAGGAGACCCAGATAGAGTTCCAGGCTGCTGGCTTCGGTCTGGTCCAGTTCCTGCCATTGCGGATATTTAAGGGACAAACCAGTGGATGGAAGATCTTTTTCTGTCTCTGTCTCCATCTCTCTGTGTCACATTGCCTTTCAAATAAATAAAATAAAAGTTTAGAAAAAAAGTGTTGAGATATTCATTTCAACCCAGTATTTCTTTAAAAAGTAAATCGTAGCTATAGATAGCCTAAATGTGTATTATATGAACATGTAGTTCTAATTCTTTGATTTATGAACAAGGGGAGAAAAAAATTCGGGCATGGATGAGAAAAATAAAGAGCAAAGTAAATTTTAATTGGACAAGCTAAGTAATAAATTAGGTCTGTTTGTCTAGAATCGTAGCCTAAAGCAGCACTTTGGAAGTCATGTGCGGGGCTCTGGTTTCTTAGCAAAAAGTCAAGGCAAGCTCTACCAGAGGAATATTTGAGGCAGCTGCTGACTCTAACACTGTGCGCTTATTTTTCAGAGAAGCAATAAAGTCCTGGTTGACAATTTTCCCTGGAAGTTTCTGACAAATAGTACACACTGTTGTTTACATTTTTGTGATTTAATGTCTCACTTAAATTATACAGGTGCACATAAATGTGTTCATTTGATCACAGTAATTCCACTGCCACTAACGTTAGTAAGTAACTCAATGCAAGAAACAAGCTACTACTAAATTTATTACTCTCCTCCATGGCTAATGTACTTGAATGAAACTGTAGCGTTTGGTAGTTACAGTTAATATCACATTTCAGTCTTGGAAAGAACAACAGCTGAACAATGCTTCTTTAAATTATTTCCTCTTAGTTTTTGTTTTATTAATATTATTCAGTTCTTATTTTCTCTAAATCTTTATCATTTTTTTACATCAAAGGCATTCCTAAATAGCAACATTAAGTAGTTACGCACATATATTTTTCTTTTCTTTCTTTTTTTGGGGGCAATACACTACATAGGTTGTATAATTTATGTGTTAAATTTACATACTTATTTATATGAAATTCAAACATTCACTGCTGAACAAAAGAGTATGAAACTGAATTGTTTAAACTGCTATGCAACAAATACACAAAAACAAAAACCCCATATCCTGATATTTTACCTGTATCTCTCTATGAATATATAAAAAGACTAATGCATTACTGTTGCCTTGTGGAATCAAAAAATAATCATAAACTGTTATTGTTTTTTTAAGATTTATTTTATTTATTTGAAAGAGTTACAGAGAGAGGTAGAGACAGAGAGAGAGGTCTTCCATTTGCTGGTTCATTCCCCAGTTGGCCGCAACGGCCGGAGTTGTGCTAATCCAAAGCCAGGAGCCAGGAGCTTCCTCCAGGTCTCCCACACAGGTGCAGGGGCCCAGGACTTGGGCCATCTTCTACTGCTATCTCAGGCCATAGCATAGAGCTGGATCGGAAGAGGAGCAGCTGGGGCTAGAACCTGTGCCCAAATGGGATGCCAGAGCTTCAGGCCAGGGCGTTAATCCACTGCGCCACAGTGCCGGCCCCTATAAACTGTTATTGTAAAGCTGGAAATCAATGAATATTAGTATTGAAGTACTAAACTGCAACCATGTATAGAAATTTTCACCTGCGGAATTTAGCACCTCAGGCTAGGTAGAATATAAGAATGAAAGGAGAGAGAAGATGAGAGAATAGAAAGAAGATCACTAAAATGATGTGAGCCTTATGTGTTTTTATTGCTCTCAGTATAATTTTATCATTTAATAATAGCATTATTAAATATTACAATATCCAATTGTTTTCGTTTTACCTTTAGCAAGAGTAAAACCAGCAGAAGTGAAGTAACTGGATTAGCTTTATAAACACTTAGCTTCCCTGCATTTAAGTACAACTCCTGTGTGCTGTTACCAAAGTGGCAGTTTAGGAATGTGACCCTAAAATAAACAAGTGTACCTAGAAGATATTTTTTTTGAGAAGCAAGAAGACAGCAAATGATGGAGTTCCAGCATGGTACCTGGTTTGAAAAATTGCTGAGAAGAGTGTGAGCAAAGCCAGAGCATTCAATACTAATTACAGGTTAAATGATCTGATAGGTTAAGTACTCCTAAGTCTCCTGACATTGATAGTGTTAAAACCATTTTATTCATTCAGCTGATGCTCCTAAAATTTGAGTAATTTTCCTAAATGCAAACAAGTGGTAAATGTCAGAGAGAATTTCAGACTCCAAAATTTGCCCTATAAACCGCCACCCATGTTATGTCTGAATTAGTTGGCTGTTACCTTGAATAGCAAGAACAACTCACACATTTAGAGTTAAAAACTGACTGCCTTAGTACAGAAATTCATAGAAAATACTATATGTGTTAAGAGTGAGAATTACAAAAATTAAATTGGTTTATTTCCTAAAAGAAGTTTGATTCTAAAGCAATAAAAATGAAAGAAAGGAAGAAAGTGAAGCAGAAAGAACAGCAAACAAATCAAGAAGCTCTACTACCACATCCTTGGAGTTTTACAATGAACCACTAAGAGACATAGGCACAATAAACATTCCTCATGTAATCCACCAGGGAGGAGTGGCAGGAAATTTATCCACCTAGATCCCACAAGGAGGAAACTATTTTGCATTTCAGAATTACATCATTCAGCGCAACTTTTCTTTAGAGTTTGTAAGTGGCAAAGGGATCAGAGACTGAGCAGTTGTTAGTTGAGCTGAGGACATACATGCAGCTGCTTGCCTATGGCTGCAAAAGTCAAGAGTATGTGGTTGTTTTGAGTAGCAGCTGTTGTGATATGATGACAAATGTTGCAATGTGTCTAAGAAAATCAAACAAGAGGGTGGAGGGAGCAAGAGGGGAGGTATTAAAGTAGGAGGAATCCATCAATAGAAAGAAAAATCATAAAGGGCCATTATAACAAGTTGTTTTATATTTTTTAAACTTAAGCATTATTTAGATCATTGTAGATTTATATATAGTTGTAAGAAATATTACAAACATACCTCATGTACACTTTACATAGTTACCTCCTAGATAAAATCTTGCAAAATTATTAAATCATTTCACAATGAAGATATTGACATTCATACAATCAAGATGGAGAACACTGTATCACAATAACAATGTCTTATATTACCATTTGATAGTCATACTCATTTCCTGGGCCCTGACTTCTGCCTCCTGCTTTAATGACTCATCTGTTTTCTATTTTATAGAAGAAATCATCCAGTATGCAAACTTTCAGTATTGGAATGTTTTTACTCAGTTTAATTCTCTTGTTTTGTATGCTATTATTTTGTTTCTTCTTTACTTATTTAATAATCAAACTAAGAAAGAAGCAGAAACACACACAGAGACTGTCCATTGTCTGATTCGCTCTTCAAATGCCTGCAACAGCCAGGGTTCCCCCAAACCAAAGCCAGGAGCTCCATCCAGGTGTCCCACATGGGTGACAGGAACCCAGATGATTCAGCCATTATCTTCTGCCTCCCAAGAGCATTGCCAGGAGGCTGAATTGCAAGCCAGAGGTGTGACTTGGCTTAAGATTGGTTAATTTAATTGAAAGTCAGAGTTACACAGAGAGAGAAGGAGAGGCAGAGAGAGAGAGAGAGAGAGAGGTCTTCCATCCACTGGTTCACTCCCCAGTTGGATCAATGAATGGAGCAGCACTGATCCGGGGCCAGTAGCCAGGAGCTTCTTCCAGGTCTCCCATGTGGATGCAGGAGCCCAAGGACTTGGACTATCTTCTACTGCTTTCCCAGGCCATAGCAGAGAGCTGGATCGGAAGTGGAGCAGCTGGGACTCGAACTAGCGCCTATGTGGGATGTTGACACTGCAGGTGGCAGCTTTACCTGCTATGCCACAGGGCTGGCCCCCAACATTCTTATTTTTTATAAAATTATAAGTTTGTAATGAAAATACTATTAACTAGAACACATAATTAATAATAATTTCCTATTTATTATACTAGATACGTTTATTAAATAATAAGAGCATAACCATGTTGAATTAAAAGATGGTATTAACTAATTTAATGAGTCTTCATCATGCATTCTAAAAACATTTTACAAGAATGGTTTAAATACCTTGTACAGTCATCCTTCTCTGGTAGGAATCTTTGAATCTCTCATTTTAAACATAAGGAAATGGAGGTCTAGGAAGGGTAAGTAGACTTCTTAAGGTCTTTCATCTAATGTAGGATAAGGCAGAAACACCGTTTGATCCCAGGCAGAAATTTCAAAGTTAGGGTCTCAAACCATTATGTCTTGCACATTTGTTTCCCCTGCCCTGAAAGATGAACCTCCTCTTCTTTAATTTACAATCTTGTCTTTCGATAGGTTCCTTTTAAATCCGACTTAAAGCACATCCTAAATGCTATGTCATTTATGTCATACTCCTTAATGCCATACTTGGTCACATCATCTTCTGCTCTTCTACAATTCTTCATCCACAATATTCACATGTTCAGAAATTTCCATTGTTTTCCATTATTTGTTTGTTTCTTCCATCTTAAGGTAGATTCCTTGATGGGAGACACCTTAGCTCACTCATCTTATACCCTCATTCCCTAACTGTATTATAGTAGGCACTCAATGATTATTTGCATAAAATTGAATAAATGAAAGGACAAGTTGATATATTTATCAACCAAAACTTAGCAATGTATACAATAGGCTTTTGTTTTGGGAAAGGGATCTATGACGAGTATATACTTATCTGTAGTAGAGGTGTAATAATTTGCTTACATAAACAATGAATATTCTCACTACGCAATAAATTCAAATTAGTAAAAGTAGAACAAAAATATGCTCTGTTAACTGAATTTGAGCTCCATATTAAAAGTCGTATGGTGTAATGGAACACTGAAAAATCTTTGAAGATAAAGATTCCTGGACTCAAAACCTTAATTTTTCATATTGTAACTCTGTGGACATGACGCAATCAGTCACTTAACATCTAGGAGTTTCAGGTTCTACATCTGAAAAATAGGACTAATTTCTATCTCAATTTAAATTTAAGGATTAAATGAGTTAATTTTGGATAAAATGTTCACACAAAGTAACTTCTCATCTTCTTTCCCAATGACTGGCATCCAATATTAAATTTTTAGACCAAAGCACATATAGTTGGTTCAGAATGATTTACATTGAAACCTGATAACAACCATAAGAATTTTCAGTTGTAGTGGCCAAAGTAGTTGTAGTATTGGTTTCTCCAGTGAGGACATTTAATGAGTGTAGCAATTCTTGTTACTTTTCTCAAATTCTATACTAGCCCTCTAATATTCAACCACTTTGATTTGTATCACAATTTTTCTTTTTGAAGTGCTTTTAAAACTGTCTATAGGATGCTTACTTTATTTTTGAAATTCTTTTAAATATTTATTTGTTTGAAAGGCAGATTTACAAAGAGAGAAGGGGAGAGAGGGAGAAAGGGAGGTAGGGAGAGAGAGAGAGAGAAAGGGAAAGAGAGATAGATATTTCCATCTCTAAATCTCTAGGTCACTTCCCGAATGGCCGCAATGGCTGGGGCTAGGGCCAGGTGGGAGCCATGAGCTCAGAACTCCATCCTGGTTTTCCACATGGGTAGCAAGTCCCAAGTACTTGTGCCATCTTGCTGCTTTCCTGACTCATTACCAGGCAGCTGGATTGGAAATGGAGCAATGCCCATGTGGGATTAGAGGCAGTAGCTTAACATGTTATGCCACAAAGTTGAACCCTAATTTTTTTGACACATAAAAATTATATATATTTATAATGTACACCGTAATGTTTTAACATTTGTGTACATTGTGGAATGGTTAAAAAATCTCTTTATTATCTCACATACTTATCAATTGTTCTGCTGTGAGAACACCTAAACCGTTCTCTCTTAGCAATTTTCAAAATCACCTATATGTACACTAGATCTCTTAAGTGACATATCCCCAGTCCTTCTCTTCTCCATTGCCCCAGTCCCTGTAACAACATTCACCTGTTTTGTGTGTGTGTGTGTGTGTTGGCTTTTTTGGGAACTCCACATATAAATGAAATCATGTGATATTTATCTTTCTGAGTCTGGCTTATTAACTTAATGTAATGTTAACTTACTATTTTTGCATTTTTGACATTTCTCAGTATATTGCAGAATTCTAGTATTGGCTGGAAAGAGAAAACCAGGGAAGGTTAAGAAGCAGGTGAAGCATAGGTGCAGATATCTATTTGTACTCTCCTGAGTCCTACTTATAAGGGTGATACCCAACCACAGTAATTCTAGTTGCATTTATAGTTCAAGCATCTACGTTGATGGAGTTTGCAGAAATGCTACCACACAACTGTTTGCTATTGCTTTGGTGCTGATTTCTGGAAGATTTCTTTTGAGAGGAGGATTTTACTGAATGGATAGTTACCACAGATGATGTGAAAGAAAAAAAGGTCAGATTTTAACATATTGTGTTAATGTTGTTCCTCTCCAAAACAAAAAAGTGTTTGAGTGCATTAGTAACCTATGCTCATATGCTAACCAATGGCAGAAGGATCAGGAATCGAATAACAGGTAGCTGCTAAGTAAACAGAAATGTGTTTCAACTGTCCAGGGACAAAAGAACTCAACAACTGAGTAGTACTCTTGTACATTAAAGAATGTATGTTCTGTTATTTATATTACTCTTTTAAAAATAATTATAACATGAAAATAAGAATTTCCACAAGATATCAATATCATGAAACATTTAGAAAATGAGCCTGCAGAAACCCAAACACATTTTGCACATACTCACCTGTTCCTTCTGTAGGAATTCCTACATGTTCTGGATTAAATATGTTTTGTCCCCCAAAGTTCATATGTTGAATCATAACCCCCAAAGTGATAGTATTAGGAAATGAGGCCTTTAGGAGAGGATTATGTCATGTAGGCTTCAAGAATGGGATTAGTATCCTTCTAAAAGCAGCTGGGCTCCTTTGAAACTATTCTGAGATGTGACTTAACAGTGAGAAGGGTGTCAGTAAGGAAGTGGGCTGTCATTGAGTGACCTCAACAGAAACAAATCTGCCAGTGGCATGATCTTAGAGTTAGCCATTTCCAAAGATGTGAGAAATAAATCTCGATTGTTTATAAGTATCGCAGGCAATGGCATTTTGTTAAAGCAGCCTGAAATCACTAAGAGGTTATCTCACTTAAGGTCTACCATAAAATCATTTTCCATGTCAGAAATCAGAGTATATGTATCTCTTTATCACCTCACAGATCCAGTTGTTCACAAAGTCTTGTTGATTTCCTTTTTAAACACCTCTTAAATCTCCTGCCATCCTCTATGTGTAAGAGCTGCCACTTGAGATCAGGTATTTAGCAACTATTAACTGGACAATAGCTTCTGCTTCAGAATCAGACACTATCCTTAATATCATTTTACCTTTCTCCCTCAGCAATAGAAATGCCAAATTATAGCCCAGATAGGACTGTACATAATAAAATTGGCATTTCTTAGTCTCTTTGACAATTAGATGAAATCAAATTCTATAAGTGAAAGTCTTAACTAATGGAATATAATTAAAATTTATATGAGCAAATTTTGGGACATGTTCCAAAAGGGGAAGTGACATGCTTATTTCTTTTTCCTGATACTTAGATGATAGGTGGGACAGATAAAAATACAACAGCCATCTTTGATCATTCTTTGGGCTAGTGTTTTGGCACAGCGGGTTAAGCCACCACTTCCAATGCTGACATACCATTTGGGTGCCAGTTAGGGACCTATTGCTCCTTTTCCATTAGAGCTTCCTATTAATGTGCCTGGGAAAGTATAGGAAGATGGCCCAAGTATGTGGGCTCCTGCCACCCATATGAGACTCTCTTTTGCTCTCCCCACCCGGCTCTATATCTGTGGGTGCATGTGTGTGTCTCCCTCATTCTGTCTGTAACTCTGTCATTCAGATTACATATTTAAAAATATAAAAATAAATGCTCAATGTTGATGATGGTATCACAACAATATATGGATAAATCTCAAGTCCTTATCAATTAAGGGGCATTATGAAAGCTCTATACTAAAAATATTTAAATTATCTTTTGTTTAAATTAGGATTACTTGGGGTCTTCTTTATTAGCATTATAACAATCAGATTATAACAATCAGAACTCTACACTATGTTCATTGTCTTACTTATTTTTCTCCAGTAAAGAGAAATGCTGCCATATCTGTGCTTCCTGAAATACAAACATTGTCATGTTATTCTTGTGTTTAACACCCATCACTTACAGAAAAGCTAAAAATTATTACCAGCAGGGCCACCGGCACTGCGGTATAGTGGGTTAAGTCACCACTTGCAGTGCCAGCATCCCATATGGGTGCTTATTCAAGTCCCTGCTGCTCTACTTCCCATTCAGCTCCCTGCTAATGCACCTGAGAAGGTAACAGGAGATGTCCCAGATGAAGCTCCTGCCTCCTGACTTTGCTCTGGCCCAGCCCTGGCTGTTGCAACCATTTGGAGAGTGAACCAGTGGATGGAATGCCTCTCTCTCTGCGTCTGCCTCTCTGTAACTCTGTATTTCAAATGTATAAATAAATTTAAAAAAAATTGCAAGAGTCACAAAGCTTCGTCATACTTTACTTTCTATCTCATTGGCCAGTTAGCACCCACTGCAACACACACACGCCTTGACTTTACCACTCTGAACTAACTGTTTCCTAAAAAAATGCTACCCATTTTTACTACCATTTATTCTTAACCATGCAACAAGAGGATCTGATTGAAAACTAACTTGGATTCTGTCCCTCTTCTGCTCAGAGCCTCCAATGGCATCCTATCTCAGAACGAAGGCTCTTACCCAACCCAGGACTCCATTATATCTTGGTTAGCTCCCTTATTCAGTCTGTTCCTGATGTTCATTGATGTCTTTAGCATATACAAAATATGATTTGGCTTCAGGATCTCTACACTGCTATTTCCTTCACCTACAACACTCTTTCTTGTCGCTCCTAGGCTTCCTATCCGAGTCACGGCACCATTATGTCGCTCCCCCTCAACACAGAGGAACGACACAGGACCCTGCGCTGTTCTTTTGTCTGCTCGGCCCTTCCCAGGTTTGCTGCTGGTTCTTCCCAGGTTGGCTGCCATCCTTCCACCTCCATGGAAGGGCTGTTCCCCCTGCCACATTCCCCACTTCTGCGGGGGAGCGGCACACCGCTGGCCGGCTCTCTCGGGGGCTGCTCAGGTGTTCCTTCAAATAGATGTTCCTGGTGCATGTTGTCTCTCTCCTCCTTTATAGTCCTCTTCCACCAATCCCAACTCTGCTACCCACACGCTGAGTACGCTGCTCTCCTCCAATCAGGAGCGGGATCAGCTCCTGCAGGTTACTGGTTGAACTGGAGGCAGCTGTGTAAAAGTTGTTTTTACTCCTCTCCCAGCGCCATATTGTGGGAGAGCATATGCATAGAATAAGTCTTAATTCCAGTAACTTAGTCTATTCCGAGTTGCTCCCCACACTTTCTTAGAAATCTTTCCTCCCATAACAACTTCTAAGGGAGGTGTTCCTTCACTGCCCCATCTAAAATCACAATCTCACTTCCCCAAACCAATACAAGCATTCTTTTTCTCACTTGTTATTTTTGTGTGGCATGTGTCACTTTACATACCATATAATTTACTTTTTTGTTTTATGATATCACTCTTTTAAAGAAAGAACATAGTGTAGAGTTCTGATTGTTACAATCTGGTTTAGCTGCTAATAAAGAAGACCCCAAGTAATCCTAATTTAAACAAAAGAAAATTTAAATATTTTTGGTATAGAGCTTTCATGTATGTGTATGTAATAACCTATGATATCTATTTTATTTATACATAATAATGTGTAAATGTTTCCTCCCTTACAGTATGAATTTCTTGAGAGTTGAAATTCTTTTTTTTTCTGAATCTCTTTAACACATAGTAGAAAACATGTATATCAGGATGTCCTTAACTATAAAATGCAGATGCAAATTGACTTTATCAACGAAAAATTAAATGAACTCCACCATATAAAATGTTCTGTAGCTAGATCCAGTTTTCCATCTATACATATTTTGCTTATGTTAGGAGCAGTTTCACACTGAGGTTGACTGATTTGATAGTTCCAAGACAACTGTTAGTCACACTCAGAGGAATGTGATTCAGTGTCACTGTCATTTAGGAAAAATTATATTTGCCCATAGATAGATAAAAGAACATATAAAGGGAAAATAATAACCTTTTCCCCAAGCATGAAAAATAATCCCATCCCTTTACTTTGACTGGTAAACTTAAGTCAAAATACAAGTCACCCATCAATTAACTACAGGATATGTTCTCAGAAATGTCTCCTCAGTGGTTGTGGACGTCATAGAGTGACTTATACAAGCCTAAATAGTATAGGTAAATCAGACCATGTTGCATTCAGAGATGCAATAAGCACAGTATGCATGAGTATGCTTCTGTCAGCATAACTGCTTTACAGTAAACTTTTTTTTAATAATCGAAAGGAGTGTACTCCAAAATAACAATAAAAGGTAAATACATAGTAAATACATAGTACATTGGTATTATCAGCTATTAAGTGCTGTATATAATTGTATTGCTACACTTTTATATGACTGGTAGCTCAGTGGTTTCATTCACATCACCACAAACATGTGAGTTATATGTTGTGCTATAGAGTTAGAACAGCTACAGAAAAACTGATAGGAATTTTTCATTTCCATTGTAGTCTTATGGAACCACCATCTGATATCCAGGACTTCATTTACTGAAATGTCATTTGCTGGATATTGAGTTCTATTTGTTGGATGAATGCTTATAGAATACTACCTGTTCTTGGAAATTTGTAGAAATTTAATTTAGGACTTGGTATAAATATATCAAGAATGTAATTTTGATGTTACATATCAGTATCTTTTAAGTATGTCCATTTATGATAGTATTCTTTTGAAACTAACACAGGTTATTTTAACTTTTTTTTTATTTCTGATTATTGAAGTCTCATCATTCTGTAACCCTTGTCTGTATTCTAACTGGTAACTATAGTTTCTATTATCACATTTGAGCCTCTATAATACCATTGTTGGATTATTTTGTAAACATCAAATCTTCAGTCCTTTCACAAAGAATCTATTTTGTTCTTAACAATGCCTCATGGACTTGAAGATTCCACTACCTCCTAGAGCTAGCATGCTTGTTTATAAACTATTCTTAGATAAGTTCAGGCACAAACTGCCCTGTGAATCCACCCTGAACCTACAATTGGTTGTTTCACATTTCCCAAGTCTATGTGATTATATGGTTATCGCTACCTTACCTGTCCTGAACCCACATCGCAATGTTCCACTTAATTCCATGCTATAGGGACTTATTTGTCTCAATTCTGGAGCCTAGAGAATTCATCTCATAATCTTATATTATTGATTTATAAAGTTGTCAATCAATTCTTTCCACTAGTATTAACTGTTAAAAAATCACCATAGAGATTAAACAAAATGACCCTAAAGAGATTGATAGGCCTGCAATGCAGATTAAAACGAAATTATTTTTGGGGAAAAGTGAGCAAGTTGGTGACTAAAAAAGATGCTCCAGTGATTATCTCCCTCCCATTTCAACAGTATTAATGAACCAGGCCCTTTTCCAAGAGGGAAGGAAATCAGATGAGAGACTATAGTGCCTGATTTTAGTATAATATTAAGAAAAAAAATTCCTTGAAGACAGCAAAGAGAAGTAACCTTCACAGCCCCTCCCCCAACTCCAAGCAGCATAGCATAGATAGAGATTTCACACTTCCTGCTAGGGGAGAGGGAGAGGGAATTAACTCAATACTTTAAGCTTGAAACCCAGTACTAGGCCCACCACTTTAAAATTCTGAGCCCATGACCATTGCCCTCAGAACCTAGGGTCTGAAACTTTGGATACTCCTTACCCACATGGCCAAGGAACTGCCTCTACCACCCCTCCTCCAATCTCTGGCAGACAGTGGAGCAAGACTCCAGTCACTGGGGAGTGAAGTACCGAGTTGAACACAGGACTGAATCTTGGAGATCAGCATTGAGCTGGAAAAATCCCAAGAGCCCCTATACATAAGGCAATGTCTGCAGATGGACTCTGTACACGCCCTGATGCTAAGTGGAGATGCATGGCCCCAGTCAATTGGACTTAAATCCCAGCCAACATCACCTTTGGTTGGTTGTAGCAGACTCTGGCAATGAGTTCACCTCAGCATTAGACACCAAATAGCAGTGATCCTACCCCTGTGCTGTGCCGGTCTTTATATGCATATAGGCATAACCACTGAATTACCTATCAAAAAAGTATTTCATAATGGTATGTTATACCTGGACAATCAATATTATTAAGCCAAGATTCCTTATAGTTCAGCACAGAATAACATGATTAAAAGACTTGATAGACATAGATATTTGAGATGTAAATGCCTACGTTTGAATCCAGGCATGACTCCCATTATCTATGTGGCCTCATGAGTTACTTAACCTCTAGAAGCTCTCCTTTTATTATATTAAAATGAGAAATTACTTATTTTATTGAAGGACTGTGGTAAAGTGTAGAAACAAATCTTTGGTGGCTCATAAAACAGTGCTTGCTACAGGGTAGTAGCATTTAAACATTTAAAAGAAATACAATTATTTAATTTTTTAGAGCTATTATTTATTTGAAAGTCAGAGTTACGGGGGAGAGGGGGAGATCTTGTTTCAGCTGGTTTACTTCCCAATTGGCCGTAATGGCCAGGGATGGCTAGGGCTGGGCCAGGCCAAAGCCAGGGGCTGGGAGCTTCATACAGGTCTCCGACATGAGTGGCAGGAGCCCAAAAATCCAGATCATTTTCCATGGCTTTTCCAAGACCATTATCAGGAAGCAGAAACTGAAGTGGAGCAGCCAAGCCATGAACCAGCACACATTTGGGATGCCAACATCATAGGCAGTGGCTTAAAACACTATGCCACAATATTAGCCCCAGAAATATAATGATTTCTATAGTTATCATAAACAAGATTATATCAAGGTCTTTTTAGAATTAATTCAAGATATCATTGGTTATATCAGAGAAACTTCATTAGCATAATTTAAAAATCTCCTTACGGATGTCTTCTCACTATAAATCATATGATGTTTAAGGATAAAATTGTAACACAGTGTTTCAGAAGGTAAGTCAGTGACAAGATGAAAACAATAACAATAAAAAAAAATAGGGCATACCAGAAACATAGTAAGACTTCTCATTAAGACAGTGATCAGGGCCAGCACTATGGCATAGCGGCTGCTCCACTTTTGATCCAGCTCTCTGCTATGGCCTGGGAAAGCAGTAAAGGATGGCTCAAGTCTTTGGCCCCTGCACTCGCTTGGGAGATTCAGGGGAAGCTCCTGGATCTCGGCTTTGGATTGGTGCAGCTCCAGCCGTTGCAGACAATTGGGGAGTGAGCCAGCAGATGAAAGACCTCTCTCTCTGTGTGTCTCTCTCTGCTTCTGCCTCTCTGTAACTTTGCCTTTCATATAAAATAAATAAATCTTTACAAAAAAAAAAGAAATGAGTTTCTGTTCAAATTCAGCATTCTATCAAAAAATAAACAATTTTTGTTCATGTTTGCTGCTTATTCTCTTTGCATTAAGATAGCACATATTCCTTAAAGGTCTTTTTTTTTTTTTTAATTTCCTGGTATCAAGACCAAAGGTTGACATTTACAGCTATAAGTGATCCAAGTGCTACATTAGCATCTATTTATTAAAGATGATCTTTCATGTACAGTACAGCTAAGACATTTGACCTAATTTACTATACTAACATTTCCAGTTTGGCTCTGAGTAGGGAGTTGTGCCAACAGTGCTTTGTCCTATGGTGAAATAGTGCCTAATCAGTATTTATGAATAGGGTTTTAGAAGTCACTAAAGAGCACAGGAAGAGATTTTACCTTCTTAAAGCACAAATATTGCTGAGCTCTGGGAATCTGTGTAGCACATTAGGATAGAATAGCTTTCCTTTTTTATTTTTTCTAAACTGCAGTTAAAAATGTGTAATGTAATACTGTCAGTAATTTAAATGGAGTGTACCTCTTTCTTTCAGACATTAATGCTATTTGTTAAACTTTGTAATTACTATGCAAATGAAGTGCTGTACTTAAAAAATGGCAGTGCCAAGAGTACAACAGCGAAAAACAGTTTGAAACTCAAACTAATACAAAATAACCTTCAAGGCTTGTAGAACTCAAATATTGTATTTTTTTTTCTTCCTTTGAATGCAGCGTTTGGGTGAAAGCAATGAGGACTTGTCTTTGTTCTTAATACATAGATAGCGAAAGGCTTAGAGCCAGAGATTTGAAAGCTTCTGAGGCACATTAGCTCCCTGATCTTCACAACAGGTGGCTGGTATTTTTATCCCTCTTTTAGAGATGAAAAAATTGAGTCCCAGAGATGCTTAACTCATTTGCTCAGGGTCATTGAACCAAGCAAGCGACAGCCAGGGAAGGATCTGAGTACTCCCAAACTCAAGGTGGCTCTGAGAATCCCCAGACAGCAATCACTTGAAAAGAAAAGACTTTATGGCTCAAATTATGATTTCAGAATATTAAACACTGGCTGAATGAGTATGATCTAGCTTCATTTCATGCCAGGTAGATATTTTAGAAGGAAAGAGCAGGTTCGTTTTCTTGAGAATTAGTAACTGACAGGGCAACATCTTTGAATACCGAGCACCCTACACATGAAGAGCACATGCATGGTCATATTGATCAATTCTGCACATTTTTGTACCCCTAGTATATACTAGCACCATGCCTAACAGCACGGGCACTCAAAAGCATGTTGAATGAGTGTTAAAAGAACCCATTTGTCATTTTAAAAAAACTTTCTACTTACGGTATCTCTTCTCCCTTTCAGTCCTTGTTTCTACCTTGACTTCCCATGTCTGCAAAACAGACGTTCAAACAACCACAGAAGTTCTACCTTCTCCCATGATTTTTCTCTGATAGCTCTTCTTTAGAATTTTTTTAACTTGAAATAATCCTACAAAGTAGAAAGCTCCATGTACCTGGTCTTTTGTTAGCAACGTGTTTTTCCTTTAGGCTATTCTCTTAAATACTTGCAAGTCTCTAACCCAAAAGAATGAGAAACAGAACCTCAGATGTAAAGTTGACACTTATTAGGGAAAGTGGAGCAATGGAAATGACTAGCATTTTTTCAGTTTGGGTGAAAGGCAGTGATAATCTGTAATGATAGGAAATGACAATAGCAAAGATTCAATGTTTCAGTAACCTCTGTGGCTGGAATGTGCGTATGGACCAATCAGGTGCTCTATACTCTAACTCTGAATTAAAAATGTCAGGCAGTGAAATAGAGACAGTGAAGAATCTATGTTGATGAAAGCCTACAACTGAAGCAGTAGCTATCTGTTTTCAGAGCAGCAGTGACTGGGTAAAGATGGAATCCCGCGTCAGTGGTAGTAACAGGGATGCAAGCTATGATGTTAAGTGATTGATGATAGAAGCAGCAAAATTTTTATAGGACCAAATCTCTGACATAATCATGGCTGTGATCTTGGGAGCTGTTCTTGTTCCTATTGTTTTTCTATGTTTCACTTTCCAGTTCTGTTAAAGACTCTTTGAGTTATCCAATATCCTTTTAGACAAATTTAGTTGATCAAAGCCAGTTTCTGTTGCTTACAAAAATCTATTCTCTATATTAAGACAAGCACATAAATGAGGTCTGGGAGGTGTGTATTTGAGACAGTCTGGGAAAAGTAAGAAATATTGGTGTATTTGAAAAAGACTTTAGATCTCAGTTTCAGAATCCTATCTCCACCAATTTAATTGTATTATGAACTTATTGGGAAAATTACTAAACCCTGGTCTTTTCCAAAACACAAATTGAAATGCATACTGTCTATCTCGAAGGCCAGTTGTAAAGGCTGAGAAAATGCATGATGTGACCCAGAACTTTACCTGGCATACAGGAGCCAATAAAAAAAATCTTTTTATCCTTTCTGTCTCATCACATACTTAATCTTCCTATGCTCTTTCACTAACCAGAGCAGTCTGGCTGAGGCTGTAGAAGATGTTAAGATGAATGAGCATCCAGCAACTGAAATCAAAACTAACTGCATGTGCTTTTAAGAACACAAATAGAAAAAAATATAGGGGAAGCTTGATGTGGCTCATTGTTTGTGACAAACCACCAGTATGAGAAGTTAATATGTAAGATGGGGAAAGGGGTCTAGGGAACTCTTGGTCTTACTACCTAATAATTTTTGCTTTGCAAATTTAAAACTATTCCAAATAAAACGAAGGCAATAGACATGCATGTATGTGGGACATCGGGTGACCAGCTGACCTTAATCATTGTGGTCATTTACAGCTTACATCTGCTCTAACATGTGTTGTTGCACAGTAAAATATCAGAGAGGAGGTTTTACACATAGTATGGTTACTTCACCTCGAGTGCTATGGTAGTTGTTTAGGGCAGGCAATTGGATACTCACATGAGCTAGTTGGATTAGGAAAACTTGTCTTCCTATAGAGTACCTAATTGAGAAAGAGCAGCACCTAGAATAAGAAAAGTCCTGAGTAATTTGTTCACTTCCATTATTGCTAAAATGGCATGATTGAAAGTCTCCTGATACATATGAGAAAAGTGTTTTGCTTCACAATGCTGTCTGTGTAGTCTGTTTACACTATCTTTTGAGACTGGGTGGAATCACAGAAGAGCCTGTAGGATTGGAGTAGGTCCCCTTAATATTCCCAGTGCTGGTCCTAGGGCTATGGGTGCTATAAGCCCCAGCATTAGTCATGCTCACACAACAGGACCTGGGGAAAGTCCCATCCATATCACACAGTCCCCATGCCACAGCTGTTAGTGCCACAAGCCCCAGAATCACTCAGATTCGCCTTGTGGAACAAAGAAACAGCCTCTTCTCTGTCCCGCAGCACCAGGAATGTGGCTGCAGTCATCACAAACCTTAGAGAGATTAACACCCAACTCTCTGGACTGAACACACACACATTTGGAAATTCACATCCACTTCAAAGTCCTATGGTACCTTCACATATTGCTACAGACTATGCAGGCATTCTCCAGTGCCTTAGAGTGTATGCCACTGGAAGAGTTTTAACACTTCCAGGCTCCCAGTCTTCTCAGGACTACTAAAATAGATGTTTTCTCTTGTAGGTTGTTGTGAGGATTAAATGAGATCACACATGCAAAGTTCTGAATGTGCCTGGTTCACTCCTTTTTTAAAATAGCTACACTCATGGAGTGAGAGCTCTCTCAACTTTCAGTCCAATACAATGTATCTTCACAGGGAACCAGGTCACATTATTTCTGCACAACAGGTTTCTGCACCGACATGTGTTTGCCAAATGCACCAGCTGTCTTCATGCCTTACCATTCCCATGAGGTTTCTGCACATTTTCCTTGGCCTTTTAGTGGCTCCCCAGAGTCAAGCTCCCTCAGGGAGAAATCAGGGCGTAGACAGATGCTCCATTAATTTTCTTGTTGGCATTTTATAGCCAATGGTGTGGATGACCCAAGGGCAGTCAGAAAGAGAAACAGCTAGACGAGGGCCTGCAGGCCCCTGTAGAATACTTTCACTATCAGAACACAGCAAGTGCCAGACCTGTAACAGCCCTGTGAGTTACAGGGGAAGCTAACCGTGAACATAGAGGTATTGACTGAGGTTTGGAATGGATGAGAGGAGAATCAGGACAGGAAGAGCAAAAATATCAGGCAACATTTCAACATGTGCCTGCATTGCTCTTTATCCCTCTCATCTTAAAATCCTGACTTCAATTTTTTGAAATGGTAAAGGCTATGTAACATTATAAGATTTCTTTTAAAGATTTTATTTATTTATTTGAGAGGTAGAGTTACAGACAGTGAGAGGGGAGACAGAGAGGAAGGTCTTCTTTCTGCTGGTTCACTCCCCAAGTGGTGTCAGCAGGCGGAGCTGTGCCGATCCTAAGCCAGGAGCCACGAGCTTCCTCCAGGTCTCCCATGTGGGTGCAGGGGCCCAGGACTTGAGCCATCTACTGCTTTCCCAGGCCACAGCAGAGAGCGGGATCGGAAGAGGGGCAGCCAGGACTAGAACCGGCGCCCAAATGGGATGCCGGCACTTTAGGCCAGGGCTTTAACCTGCTGTGCCATACCGCTGGCCCCAACATTATAGGATGCTTAAGAAATATAATACATAAATATCACTCAGTTCTCAGTGTAAAATATCCAAAATAATTTTTCATATCTCTTCCAGTATTCATCATATAGAAAACATAGTTTGAATATTAGTAAATGATTCAATTTTATTTCATGTAATACTATGCATGTAAAATTCATAATCTTCACTGTTAATGACTCAGAAGAGTTTATTAATGAAATATTTCTATTACATGATCAAATATCAATAGTTGGGATACATGATAGCTTTCATATATTTCTCATGACAAATTTTAAAAGAACATCTCTGTTCATTGACTAGTATATTCTATCTTTTGGGAAATTCCTTTAAGATGAATTCTTCAGACTGTATTAGTCTACACAAAGGCAGGAATATTTCTAAACTATATTGAACCTGACATGAAGAGATATATTAGTTTCATACACATAATTTTCTTTTGAAAATTTTAAAAAATAAAAAGAAATCTTATAGGTCTCTAAAGGTACGAAGGTAAGACATAGCAGGTATATGATATCTGTCTTGTAAAAATGGAGAGATTAAGGCAGAGAAAGTTTATATGATTTGCTTGAAGTGACACCTTCAAGTCATTCAGAGCAATGTTCCAGTTCCTAAACCAAGCAGCCATTAGCTTCAGATCACTTCACTGGCCTTGGCCCAAAGACACCTTGGTACACAACTTCATTTCACTGCTCACAGGAATTCAAGGATGCTCATTGCTGTCACACTGTACACTGTGAAATCCAAAAGCTGATGTGGTACTTACTCCAAAAATACTCTTAGTGCATCTTTGTGATAGAAAAATTCAACATTCGATTTTTGACTGCATAAAATATGAACCAATAAGTAAATATGAAGCCTAGAAAAATTAATCCAAGGATGACTATTACTTAATAGCCTACATCTGTGTATTCAATTCATATTTGTTTCTACTACAAAGAAATGCAGTGGAGAAGTTACTTTTTTCTTATTGATGAAATAACTTAGATTTTGAAAATAAGAAAAAACTTAGAAATTAATAATACAACTCGTTCCCCATTTGATGAACATCACTGAGATAATTTAAAATGCAGCCGTTTTGATCAATATCTTGTTTTTATTATTGTTAGAGACAGGCACATTATTACAGATTTTCATCTTTATGACCTCTAACTGCTGCTCATGTTGCCTATGATTCAGTTTCTTCCTAGAATTTGTTGTTGAAGTTATTTTTAACATGAGAGGGACAGGACATTCATCCTTAAGTTCTAGGGCAGACTATCTCTAAGCTACACAGACACATTTCTGTCTTAGAAGGGTAATGTCTTCCACCCGGGTATGTCTGTAAAACCTTGGTAAATAACTTATTGTCACTTCAGATTTTGGATGATTTGTTATAAATTCACATTACAGTTTTAATGAACTCTACTAGAATATGAAAATTAGTTTTATTTTGTTTCCCAGAAGAGAATGGGGAGTTTTTACCTTGGGATAACTTGACAGTTACACATAAGAGAGAAAAACTGCTGATGGATGAGATTAGGGTAAAATGTTATCCTGAGAACTTTAAGGGATGATATATTGATCAACTCGTTTACCTGTACTTTCATTACTCCAAGTAGCCTACCAAAATACCTAACCATGTGTTCTCCAATCTCTATCATTATACTGGCATATGCAATGCATCAGGAGGCTCAGGAGAGCTGGTTGAAGAAACCATCCTTTGTGATGTACTCTTGTGATGGAATGAGAAGGCCATGCCAAGATGGCTGCTGGCAAGTGAGTGTCAGTTACTCAGGAATGGCTTTGAATGCCACCTGCCAACGGAGCCTGCCTGGCAACAGGCTGTGATTGGATGGCTTTGGAAACTGCCTGGCAACAGGCTGTGATTGGTTGGTGCATAGACTGCCCCTTGACCGGATTGGCTGGTCATGGCTATATAAGCTGTTGTACTAACTGAAATAATAAATGAGTCTGCAGGCTGCTTGCCTCAGGCCTGCTTTCACCCGGCTCCTAATCCACTGCAACATTGTTGAGAAATCAACTGCAACATACTCTCACTACTTCTGGTGTATTAGCATGGAAAATGGTCACCGAAGATACCTCCATCCCAGATCTGTGAACTTGTCATCTTACATGGCTAAAAAGACCTTGCAATGATGGTGAAAGTTGAAGATTTTGAAATGGGGAGACTATCTTGGAGTCTCTGAATGAGCCCAGTGCAATCACATGAGTCCTTTTAAGAGGCAGGAAAGAGAAACAAAGAGGGGGCATGGGACTACAATACACAAAGGAAGCAGAGGTTAAACTTCTGTGGCTGGAAACCAAGGGATGCCTGCAGCTTCCAGCAGCCGGAAGAAGCAAGTAATGGCTTTCCCCTGGAGCCTCCAGAACCAGTGGCATTGCTGACGTCTTGATTGGTAACCTTGTAAGACTCACTGCAGAATGGTGACCTCCAAAACCTTGAGAGAGCACAGTTCTGTTGTGTTTAGCCACTAAGTGTGGTAATTTGTGGTGGCAGCAATCGGAAGCGATCAGGAGCTTTCTGAAGAGGCTTGTCAGTAACTGATCATGTACTGCTTAATCCAAAACCTTATTGTGATGTTTACTTTGGAAACATTCTCAGGGATCTTTGTAAGTATCAATTGCCCTCAGCAGCAGTAAACAGAAGAGGACTTTAAAAAGTTCATATAGGCTGGCGCCATGGCTCACTTGGTTAATCCTCCACCTGCGGCGCCAGCATCCCATGTGGGCACCGGTTCTAGTTCCGGTTGCTCCTCTTCCAGTCAAGCTCTCTGCTGTGGGCCGGGAAGGCATTGGAGGATGGCCCAAGTGCTTGGGCCCTGCACCCGCATGGGAGACCAGGAAGAAGCACCTGGCTCCTGACTTCGGATCAGTGTGGTGTGCCGGCCGTGGCGGCCATTTGGAGAGTGAACCAACAGAAGGAAGACCTTTCTCTCTGTCTCTCTCTCTTTCTCACTGTCTGGCTCTGTCAAATAAAAAAAAAGTTCATATAATATGGGTTTTATGAAAAAATTATGTACTTCAAAATTTTTGTTCCAAATTATCTTTTAGTTCTATTTTGTCATGAACTATTTGAGATATTCTTGTACAAAACATTTTAAATCCTGTAGCACTGTACAAAAAATATAAGGTTTTAAGAAGCAATTAAGAAAAATCAAAATTACAGACTCAGGTGTCAGATTTAATATTTCAGCTATGTTTTATATAGTTCCATGAAGTTGGTAAATGACTTAACTTCTCCCTACCCAAGTTTTACTCAGATAGAAACTACAGGTACTAGTATTAATATCCTACATTGTTTTTGTGATGATTAAATGATTCAATATCTATAAATTAATGAGGTAATATAGTAAAATAATTTCATCTAGTAAGTGCTATAAGGTTTACTGTAACTGTTATTACAGTCTCATCTCATAATTCATTACTTACCAAATTTCCATAACGTTATGTGTATGTAAGGAGTCCTTGTTAGAAATACAAATTTCTCAGTGATAGTCCAGGCTGAAAATTTAGAATCTTCAGGAAAATGATGAAGAAAACTATATATTTAAATAACTCCTGTCATCCAAGAAGTTTGGGGAAAAATTTCTGTAGTGTTGAATTTATTCTTTGTTGCACATTAGTTATACTTTAAGATAAAAAACTACACAAATGGGGAAAATTATTTTTTCTTTAGTGATTAGATAAAACTGTTGACAACCATATTCCACAGTTCATTATTTATTTATTCACTTGTTAATTAATGCCTTTTTTGTTCTTCAATTTTTCAAATATTTGCTACATATCAGGTTCTAATAGATGTATGCAATGTAAAAATGAACAAAATAGTCCTGTTCTCAGAGAAGTTGCAATAGGAAGTAGGCAGACAAGTCCATAAAGGATTATGATTTGCTGAAGATTCCAGAGGAAACCAAAGGAGTACAAATAAGAGAGGAAGAGATGAAAAGGGGTGGGATGAGGCAGAAACAGGGAATTGTAAATGGAGATAGTGTTATTTTCCAAGGATTACACATTTGCATGCTCAGTGCACACCTAAATTGTAAATATCAACTCATATTTTAGATGGGGAAACCAAGATTTGGTGTTTAAATAATTGCCAAAATTCACAGAAAGCATCAAGTTTGCGAGCTGGCCTCGGCATTCCAATCTCAGTTATGGGTCTTTGCATTTGGTTGTCATATATTATTTTGTTATGGTCATAACAGGACAGATCTGTGTCACACTTCCCATCAGCCATGGTGGTTTCTCTCCTGATTTAGACTTTACTCACTCTGCAAAGATGCCTCAGTTGTGTATGTGCTACTCATCTCTGGGTCTCTAACAGCAGCGCAGGATTTCTGCGGGCACAGTACATGGTACTCATGAATGAATATGACTGATGTCTATGCATTCAAAAACCTTTATTGTATATCTTCACTGTGTTAGGTCTTAGAGATAAGAACACTGTTCTCACGGATTTACAGATAGAAAGGAGAAGGAAACATGAGGAGCATTCAAATATTTTGAGCGAAATAAACATGAGATTGGATTGTTGTTTATAGCCCTGTCTATAATTTTGAGGAACAGTGGTTTTTCCACTTACTGCTTGTTGAACTCTTTAGTGGAGGGTTAATCTTGTGATTATAAAGAAATTTAAATTATGTCATTGTAAAAATTAAAAGAAAAATAAGAAAGGATGCAGGAGGAAGGATGGGGATTCTGGAGGGAGAGAGGACAGGGTGGGACGTATTGTTATGATCTTAAAACTGTATTTATGAAATACATGAAATATGTTGCCCTTATATAATTAAAAATTATAAAACAAACAGATATTTTGTTCAATTCTAGATTAGTTTTCCTTTCAGAAGTTCTCCAAAGTTTATGAAGTGACTTGTTTCACATTGGTATTGAAGAGAAATTATAAATATGTCTCTATTTGGCAATGACTCTCTCATTCTCAGAAAAGAAGTGAATCTGAAAACATAATTATATCATAATCATTTTCTTCACAGTTTATTATAATGTTTTCATGTGATTACATTCCTGGCTTTTGTGCATTCAGTCATTTTAACAAATTTTTTAAGCAGCTATCATGTGCTAAGCCTAGGCCTTATTCAACTGTATCTCGAATTCCCATCACACTACCATAATTTCCATTCTGTGATTTTCATTAATGCTACTTAGAAATAGATATTTGATTTCATATCTCCTTCTCTGTATAGAATAAGTATATTTTGAATACTTCTCAAAATGATGAACAGAAAAATTAGTAATCAAAAAAGTGAAGTCTCTCTGACTAGCTGTAATAATAGAGACTATTTCTATGAAAGACTTTAAAACGTTTTTAATTTTATGCTTGTTTTTTAAAGTTAAAACATGATATTGTACATATTTATGTCCTATCATATTCTGTCTTGATTTTTATATTTATTGTTGAAAATTTAAATCCAGGTAAGCATATCTATCTCCTCAAACAGTCACCATTTCTTTGTGGTACAGCCATTAAATCTTCTAGCTTTTTGAAAACATAGAATACTTTATCATTATAGTGACTCAGAAGATGTAAGATAGAAGAGAATGTTTATAGGATCTAAGACCTGAGTTGTATTATTTTAAGGTATGTCTTCTAAAGAGGAAACTAGTTAAGATTTGGAAGAATATATTGCACATTAAGTTTGAATTGGTTGATGCAAAAAAGTGAAGGTCTTCCAGACAGTTTTGATAGTTGTTAGTTTTAACAAATAAGTTATTTTGGCTGGGGGTAGGTGGGTGTGTGGGAAGGATACAGGCAGTTTGGATTAAAAAAAGAGTGTATCTTGCCTTGGTTCATTAATTGTGGCAAATATATTAATGTGAGCTATTATTAATAGAGGAATCTGGGTATGGTTTAGTATGATATGGTTGTAATTTAGATTCAATTTAGATGTTAATAACAAGAGAAGTTGGACGTGGTATATAGGGCACATTTTCCTATAAAGATTTTTGTTTTGTAAATTTAAAACTATGCTGAAATTGAAAGTTAAAGAAATAAAAACTAAAAACTAACCAAAGGGGAAAAGTTTCCTTTATTTGATGAACAAGCATATTTTTCAGAGACAAGTATTTTCTAGAACAAGTAACAAATATACTTTTTCCTGTTCTGTACTGTTTAACTTAGGATCAGAAATTGTGCTTGAACACATGTGTAAGAAACTAGGTTTATTTCATTTCTCAGGCTGCGTGACAGATTCGCCTTGTGACCCTCGCATTGGTCGGTGAGTGCAAGCAACCAGGATGTGTATTTCTGGAGAGGTTTGAGACACAGTGTATGCCTTACCATATTCTCTTCCCACTTTACCATGGTGTCTGGCACGTTGCAGCTATGACTGCTTTATCAGCCTGTGTCCTGGAAGGAGCATGTGTGATTCCAAGCACACGTCTTTATCACTTGTCACCAATACATAGGTAGTGGGAAATACACTTTTTTTGTTCTTTTAAATTAATAAGCTAAGAGTTATTTGTTCCTGTGGGAACATCTGGTCTATTCTGAATAAAATAGATACTGGGTATAATTCTGATAAATACATAGTAGATACATAAATGAACAAATAAATGAATGTCTATTAGGTCATGCATTAAACATGAACTTGTCTCATTTTTCCTCTTTAGATCTCATACAAACATGACCCATTTTAATAAAAAAATTTGACATATGGAAATTTGAACTTAAAATTAAGTAAGCACACCATTATTTATACTATAAAACATCCCTCTCCACTTGAATTCATTTGAAATAATAAATCCTTGACCTTCTATTTACATGTTTATGACATATAGCAAAGTACACTTTTATCCAATTCTATCTCCTCTCCTGTTTTCATCAGGAACATGCTGCAAGCCTCTTGAATAGCTCCTTTTGTGTAAAATAACTTTAAATAAGGAGTTTATCCTGCTATGCAAAATGTGATGTTTTCTAGATAAATTCTATAGTTAATAGGAGGGCAACTGGGGCAACTAATTTGTTAAAGAATACGTTCACAATAAAATAGACCTCTATCCTTCTTCTGAAATAGTAATCCTAACATTTTTGTGACATTATAATATCACAGAAAGTTGCTGCCATAATTACATACCTTAGCAATGTCTGTATAATAGTAATACTGCATTGGAAGATGGAGTGAAATTTTCTGAGTATTATTCATATCTCTGCTAGAACATTCTTTAGCTACTCATGACACGACCAGTACAATAGTTGTCATCTGTAATTGTGTGTTGAAAATCTAGGTACACCTCACAATGACAAAGAGAAGATAGAATTTCAGCAAACATTTAGGAGAAGTTAAGGGAGGTTCTTAGTATCATATTTATTGTGCTCAGTACACCCTGTTAAGGCATCTTGTATGGGCCAATATCACAAACAGGTGAGATAACATGGACTTACCTCTATATGGACATATATTACTGGCTTTCAAGCGTTATGATTTCTACATGAATTTAATCTAATTCCCAGTGAAAGATGCTTACCAAGGAAACCTAAAATGCATCTATTATATGAGCATGACACAGTCCATTATGCCACCCTATTCCTTACTTCATTTCAATATTGATCACCCACAAATCACACATTTTCATTCAATATTTTGTGAAATTTTATAAAAATACTCATTAAAGATGCAAAAGAAGAAAGACCTATACTTTATTACATGTAAATATGAGTTGCAGATTTTATTACAGCCAAAACAAATCATCCAAATGTAACAACTTCTTGAAATATTCACAGAATGATACAGCACACATGCTTCCTGATTTAAAATCTTAAATGCCCTAAGAAATTCGCCATATACAAAATGCGTACTTGATAAATTTACCATGAGAAGCTTACCTGTCACAGTTCCCTAATAGTCACATTTAAGCACATAACATTAACTGTGTAAGATGTTGTAATCAACTTTCTTGCCTGTAATTTGTTTTAAAGCATAAATAAGACAAACCCCATTATGTGGTATATGAAGTCAAATAATCATGTGCATATCTACTGATAATAATAAAATGTATTTCAAAACAGATAAGAACTGGGAAATTAATTTATCTAATTTATTTAGTATCCATTTTATAGGTAAGGAAACAACTCCAGAAAAATAATTATGAAGATGAAAAAATGAGTTGTTTTAGCACTACAGTGTCTTGATTTTAATTTAAAAGTGCTTTAGGGAAATATTAACTTCCTTCATATTCCTGATGGGGAAGCTTCCAAAAAAAATAGAATGGTTTGTATGCCAAATTCCATAGTGATTGTGAGATAAACTTTTGTTGTTTGCTAGATACTCAGTTATTTTACATATGCCCTCAGCAGTGAAATCACTTACTGTATTGTGCACCTTCTCTATCCTGTAGTCAATACATGTTCTGAAAATTGGCCTAAGGTTCTAGTAGGTAGTATGTTCTGTTTAGGAGAATATTTCTTTTCTTTGCCTGGTAGCTCCAAAGAGGAGTGCAGATGTTCCCAGAGCCAAAATCCAGCTACACGTCAGCTGCATAATAAGGAGGTGGTATGCTGTTTCCTTTCAGAGGGATATTTTTTCCAACTCACAGTCTTTCATTGAACTTCCCAGGGTTCAAGCAGTGTCTTTAATGAAAGGTTAGACAAGCATACCTGGAAAGCAGAAAAACAGACTTTTGATTATGTATGGCTAAGTTGTTCCATTCTACTCCGTTGTTGTGTGATAATGCTGAAAAGATTTTGAGGAAGGTTGTGCAAAGAAGTTATGAAACCTGGACAGGGTGTTGATTTGCTGTACTTTTTAGGTGAATGAGCATTATATCTCTCACGTGATCTTGCTATGTTGGCTTCTGGGATTCTACCTACCTGTCTGTCATCTGTCCTCTATCTATCTACCTGTCTGTCTTTCCATGCTCCACTACAGCATTCTTTTCCTTTTCACAGATGACAAACGTACTTTAGTATGATACTATTTTTGAACGTGGAACTAGAGAACTCAGTAGTACTGATATGGCTAGAAAAAAGAGAAAACAACCAGGGAACAAAAGAAAAAAAAATAGATAAATTGCACTAAATCAAAATTTAAATCGTCTGTGCATCAAAATACAAAATTATCAGCATTAGAAGGCAGCCTGAGGAGTGGGGCAAATTTTGAAAACCATATATTTGATGAGAATTAATATCCAGAACATGTAAATAATTCTTATAGCTGAACAACAATAAAAAAACTAAACTGAGCAGAGTTCTTGAATCAACATTTCTATAAAGAAAATACACAGATAGCAAATGAGCATGTGCAAAAATTCTCATCATTAATTATTAGGGAGGCAAAAATAAAAACCAGATTAAGATATTATCTCATACACATTAGGGATGATATATCAAAAATCAAAAAATAAAGATGTTGAAAAAGATGTGAAACAATTGGAACTCTCAGGTACCGTTGATGGAAATGTAAAATTGTGTCCTGGTGGGGTTAGTACCGTAGAGGAAGTGGGCTATGCTCACTTCCAACACTAGCATTCCATATGAACAATGGTTCATTCGAGTCCTGGTTCCTCCACTTCTGATATATCTTCCTGCTAATGCTTCTGGGAAAGCAGTGGATGATCAAGTACTTGGGCCATTGGCACCCACATGGAAGGAGGTGAAGCTCCTGCATCCTGTCTCTGGCCTGGCACAGCTCTAGCTGTTACAGCCTCTTGGAGAGTGAACAAGTGCATGGAACATCATTCTCTCTCTGTTTCTACCTCTTTGTAACTCTGCCTTTCAAGGACTTATTTATTTATTTATTATTAATATATAAAGAAATTATATATTATATATATAAAGAGAAAAGTATGGTTGTTGCTCAAGAAATTAAGTATAATTAATATATCATCAAAAATTCCAATTCTGGATATATACTAAAAAGTCCAACTGAAAACAGTGTCTCAGATAAATATGGATGCATCCATATCACAGCATCATTCTTTACAACCGCTAGAATGTTGAAGCAACACAAATTTCCATTAACAGATGGACAGATGAGCAAAAGGTTATATACAAATACAGTGGAATTTTATTCGGTTTTAAAAAGAAGGAAGCACTGTCACATGTTAAAATATGAGTGAAGCTTGAGAACACTAGCTAACTTAAATAAGCCAATTGCAAAAAGACAATATTGCCAATTCCCTTTGTGGGAGGCACTTAGAGCAGAGGCAGAAAGTAGAATGTTGGGCACTAGCTGCTGGGGAAAGGAAGGAATAGAGAGTTCTTGTTGCATGGGTGCATTGTTTTAGTTTTGCAAGACAAAAAAGAATTCTGAATTCATCACTTCTGATCTATACACTTTAAGATTTTTAAGATGGCCATTTTAATTTTACAATGAGAAATTAAAAAAATTAAAGAGAAAAAAGAAAATTAAATAATTAAATATTGGAAGAAATGACTCATTTGATTATTTGTAAATGCAACCTGATAAGTCTTATTTTTATTGTTTTATTTTGAATTTGGAGCTTGACCCTAGCTTCACATAATTACTTGACATGAAATAAGCTCTTTTTTTTTTTTTTTTTTTTTTTTTGACAGGCAGAGTGGACAGTGAGAGAAAGAGAGACAGAGAGAAAGGTCTTCCTTTTGCTGTTGGTTCACCCTCCACTGCAGCGCGGTGCTGCAGCCGGCGCACCGCGCTGATCCGATGGCAGGAGCCAGGAGCCAGGTGCTTTTCCTGGTCTCCCATGGGGTGCAGGGCCCAAGCACCTGGGCCATCCTCCACTGCACTCCCTGGCCACAGCAGAGAGCTGGCCTGGAAGAGGGGCAACCGGGACAGAATCCGGCGCCCCGACTGGGACTAGAACCCAGTGCAACGCGCCGCTAGGCGGAGGATTAGCCTAGTGAGCCGCGGCGCCGGCCCGAAATAAGCTCTTTAAGAAAAATGTGTACCTTAGTGTCAATAAAGCATCTGAAATGGGATTAGTGATCCTTGAACCTAAAAATAGTCCAAAGACACCTCCACTTTCACCAAGATAAGCTTAATTTGTAAGGATTGACATACTTCCTTATATTCATTTCCTATAGAGAAATAGGAATACTTAAATAGTTTTAAATCCCAGATCCTCTAGTCTGGGCAAAGCTAATTTGAATCTTCTGGAAGGTTGCAATCATAATGTTAAACAAGATTGTATTCTCATCTGAGTGACCAACTGATAAAGAATGAACTTGTGCAATCACTGGGATTAATGAAAGAATTCATGTCCTTGTGACTGTAAAACTCATATCAACTTTCTTCTTAAATGTTGAAATAACTAGTGGAGAGATTCTGAGTGTTCCCAACAGAAATGATAAATGTTTGAGGCAAAGGATATGCTAATAAATCTGATCATTACATGGTGTATACATGCATTGAAATATCACACTGTACCCCATAAATATGTACAATTATGCACCAATTATGAATAAACATATATAATTAAAAATTAAATCCAGGAGAGCAGGTTATGTAGCAAATCAAAGTCTTAGACACTGTGACTTATTCAGGGGACTGACATTGCTTTACAATTTTCTGTTGTTAGAAGCAAATAATCGATCTCCCTTATAATCAAGAAGCTGGAATTCAATATAAGTGTTTATCATACTCCTCCACCCATATTTATATACTATTTATATTTTTTATGTTATCAGGGAGTATTCATATGAATAATACCCTGTGGCTAAGTTGGAAGATGCCTGTAATTGATCTCTTGCTGACCTTGGGGATTTAAGCACATCTATTTCCTTGTTTGACTTCCAGGATACAATTTTGTAAATTTTTCTTCCCAAGTTGGGTCTTTGACAAAACTCCTGGTTATTTTATATCACAGTGTATCTTAATTACAGGATGCAAGATGATAGGAAACTCTGGTTTATTGTCCTCATTTTTAACTTTTCACATCAGATAACAGTTTAATCTCTAATATAACTTTATGTTAACCAATATGCCAGACTCAAATGTAATCTTTGAAATAATGTTATTTAAAAAAAAACTTAGAAACTTGTTGTAACATGTTGTGATACTTTGATACCCTGGAGTAGATTGGCATCCAAAGATCCTGGCAAGTTCTGTTGCATTTTGTTCAAATTCTGGAAACTTTGTCCTTCTGGCTGACATCATTACAATGGAAGAGAAGCCCTTTCATCACAGTCACAGTAAACCTGTCAGGTGTTAATTCTTCCTAGGTCTTGACCTTTTTTCTAGCACTGAAACCTCCCAAATTTTTATGTCATTCTGGTTTGATTCCTCTTGTCATTTAATTCAAGCTTCATATGTTTCTAAATAAGTACATTCCATGTTGCCTCTCAATAAATATATGTGTTAATGGCAATTTATGCTAATCTCAAGAAATGTCTCTTCTTGTTTTCCCAAATAATCTCAATTAGTTTTCTGGGTAGGTCTGGGCTAGGCTGAAGCCAGGATTCAGGATATCTATTCTGGTCTCCAAAGGAGTGACAGGGTCCCTAGTACTTGGGCCATCTTCCATTGCCATCCCAGGCTCATGAGCAGGAAGCTGAATGAGAAGCCCAGTAGCTAGAACTTGAACTGGCACTCTGATATGGTATGACAATGTTGCAACTAAAGACCTAACCAACTGAGTCACAGTGCTGTGCCCAAAACTCAAATCTTTGCCTTTCTTCTCACTACATATTTACTGCAAGTTCATTCTTGCTGGACATTTCTGGATCTTTTCATATGCAATGGTTATATTAATTTTCTGTGTTTCATCTTAAAGCTTTAGCTAAATAATTGGTTATGATATATTTGCTCTTCAATACAAAAATACCATTTTATATAAAGGTTTTATGTTTTTTCCAGTTAGAAGGTCATCAGAAACAATTTTTTAACATCTTCAAACAAAATTTAATAAGATCTTAAACCAGAATTAGGAAAGGAAACTCACATTATTATCCAAAGAACGAATATTGAAGACCACAGTCTCAGTAGTAGTCATCTCCTGGAAAATTTCCTTCACTCAGAAATTAATCTGACTCTAGTTCCATCTACAATACTTGGATAGCAACTTTTTCAATTTTTAATTCCTCTCTGTTTCTTGTTTCCAAAGGATATCTGTTACATTTCCTACTTGGAGCTCCAACATAATGTTTGCTTTAGCTTTCCACATGACTTTAAAAAAAAAATAGGTGAGTCCAAAAAGTTAACACTAGCTGCTTTTTACTGAATGACCTACTAAAGTTTGAACACGCCATATACCAGGCTCACATTGTTTTACTTCACCTTAGGCGGGAGGTGAGGATTTCACTAGAAATATTTTTATATTTCTTTCATAGGTAAAGAAAACAGACTCTGAGATCTTAGAGGAATTATAAAATCTATACGTCTACCTAAATAGTAAAGATGAGATTTGAATCCAAATCTTTTTTTTAAGATTTATTTATTTATTATTTGAAAGGCAGAGTTACAGAGAGGCAGAGAAAGACAGAGAGACAGAGAGACAGAGAGAGGGAGAGAGAGAAAGAGAAGTCTTCAATTTGCTGGTTCACTCCCAAATTGGCAGCAACAGGCAGAGATGGGCTGATCCCAAGATGAGAGTTTCTTCTGGGTCTCCCACGTAGGTGCAGGGGCCCAGGCACTTGGGTCATCTTCTACTGCTTTCCCAGGCCAGAGTAGACTGCTGGATCAGAAATGGAGCAGCCGGAATTCAAACTAGAACCCATATGGGATGCCAGCACTGCAGGTGGCAGCTTTACCTGCTATTCCACAGTGCCATCCCCTGAATCCAAATCTATTTAATCTCACACTCCAAAGTGGTGTCACAACAAATCATACTTCTGCTTCAAAATAACATTTTTTTTTTCTTTTGTAGTAGGCATTCTGGAAGCGTAAGAATGAGGTTTGACTCTCTTTGAAAAATATACAGATAGAATAAAATATAGAGCCATTTTTCTATCTGCATAGTTGTAATGAATCCTCTTGTATGAAAATTCATAATGAAATTTAAATACAAACTATTGAATTATTTCTAATGTTTAGGAGATATGATAAATTTAAAATATTCTCAATGATGTAATATCTAGTTGCAAATTCTATTTCAAATTTTTCCGTATTTTAAAATTATTGAAAATTAGGAAGTTTCCTCAATCATTTTATTTCTCTGATTCTCAAATAAGAGTAAGGGTTTTTTTTTTCTAAATATTTTTTTTTGTATTTTTTTTAACTTTTATTTAATGAATATAAATTTCCAAAGTACGACTTATGGATTACAATGGCTTCCCCCCCCATACCGTCCCTCCCACCCACAACCCTCCCCTTTCCCACTCCCTCTCCCCTTCCATTCACATCAAGATTCATTTTCAATTATCTTAATATACAGAAGATCAGCTTAGTATACATTAAGTAAGGATTTCAACAGTTTGCTCCCACACAGAAACATAAAGTGAAAAATAATAGATGATTTTTTTTAAATGATGATGAAATCAGATCAGACCTATTGTCATGTTTAATCCCAGTGAGAGTCAAGTTGGGAATTGATAATTTCTTTTTTTTTTTTATTTACAGAAGATCAGTTTAGTATGCATTAAGTAAAGATTTCAACAGTTTGTACCCCCATAGAAACACAAAGTGAAATATATTATTTGAGTACTCGTTATAGCATTAAATCTCAATGCACAGCACATTAAGGATAGAGATCCTACATGAGGAGTAAGTGCACAGTGACTCCTGTTGTTGACTTTACCAATTGACACTCCTGTCTATGGCATCAGTAATCTCCCTATGCTCCAGTCATGAGTTTCCAAGGCTATGGAAGCCCTCTGAGTTCTCCGACTCTTATCTTGTTTAGACAAGGTCATAGTCAAAGTGGAGGTTCTCTCCTCCCTTCAGAGAAAGGTACCTCCTTCTTTGAAGACCTGTTCTTTCCACTGGGATCTCACTCACAGAGATCTTTTTGCCAGAGTGTCTTGGCTTTCCATGCCTGAAATACTCTCATGGGCTTTTCAGCCAGATCCGAATGCCTTTATATTATACTGGGGCCGGCATTGTGGCACAGTGGGTTAAAACTCTGGCCTGAAGCGCCGGCATCCAATATGGGCGCCATTTCTAGTCCCGGCTGCTTCTCTTCCAATCCAGCTCTCTGCTGTGGCCTAGGATAGCAGTAGAAGATGGCCCAAGTCCTTGGGCCCCCATACCAGCATGGGAGACCTGGAAGAAGCTCCTGGCTCCTGGCTCCTGGCTTCTGATCAGTGCAGCTCCAGCCGTTGCAGCCATCTAGGGAGTGAACCAGCAGATGGAAAACCTCTCTCTCTGTCTCTACCTCTCTCTGTAACTCTTTCAAATAAATAAAATAAATCTTTTAAAAATATGTATTATATTTTATTTAGGGTAGATTTAATCTTACGAGTATATAGTTATCTGAAAATAGATCTTTTAAAATTAAGAGTGGGGATAGGAAAGGGAAGAGGAAGAAGGGTAGGAGCTGGGTAGGAGAGAAGGTAGAGTGAGAAATATCACAATGTTCTTGAATCTGTATATAGGAGATACATGAAATTTGTATACATTAAGTAAAATTAAAAAAAGGAAGTCTAAAAAATTTGATAAACTTTTAGAGGTTGCAGCCATTTGATTTCTATACTATTCCTAATGGAGTCTCATATAATTCTACTAGCCTACTGGCATGTAAAAGGAAAAAAAAAAGGTCAGCAGATTGGGTTAATACCAAGTTGCTTTGGAAATTATCATAAACCTTCTTGGACTCAAATTTCAAACCAGTTACACAAAATCTCTTCTCAGATTATTAATAATATCTCCATTTCCTGTATTTTGGGAGTATTTCACTAGTAACATAGCTAACTGGGTAGACTAAATCCATACATTAACATACATGATAACTCTCCATAGAATTTGTAGGCCAGGGTACCCAAGAAGAAAACAATGTGTATCTGGTGATCAGATGACAGATTTTTCTATTACCATTACTGTTTAGCATGTTTGGTTATTTATACAGATAATTTCATTCAATTCTCAAAGCAACCCTGTCATTATTTTACAAATAAAAGCAAACTTATACTTAAGATTGGTTGTGTGATTTGCCTAACATCAGAGAACTGATAGTAAAAGTAACATTTAATTCCATTTTTTAAGACCCAAAGTGCACTTGTTGTCCTCTATGCTATGGTGCTTAGACAAAAGCAGTCCTTGTCACTATCATGATTAGAATTAAACCCAGATTCAGACTGTTCCCTTGCTCCTAATGCTGATAATCTACTCTCAGGCCTCCAGGGAAAGCAGAGAATCTGTGTGTGGTTTAGTTTGATTGAGACCTATGTTCATTGTTACCAACTGTGGTAAAGAGGAGAAAAATTATACAGAGCTAGAGAAGGAAGAAGTTAATAAATCTGAAAAGATACTGTACTTACATGACCTATGACTTGATAAAAGAAAGAATAGATGTGGTCATGGGACTAAGGGGCCAGACACTCTGTGAGTGCACGTGGTACATGCACAAGCCTTACTCAGCAGTGTTCAGGAATGCTGGGCAGTAGATGAGAAGGGTTCAGATACGGTAAGCAATAGATTGGAGGGCAGGCTGCATAACTGACCCTGCTTGGGAAAGAGAATGTGAGCTTGGAGCAAGGCAAGATCCCTGAGATCCTCCAACAGAAGAGACAGCAGGTAAGAGTTATCAATCCATTTCACTCTTCATTTCATAGGTATCCCTATGTGAGCTCAGCTTCACTCCTACCTCCTCATCCCATCCACAAACCATGTGGGAATTGACCACACCAAATTCAAGGGAAATGGTCTGTAGATGTTCTCAGTAGACAAAGTAACAAGACCAGTTCCTCTGAATGACTTAAATTCACCTGAATTTAAAGACTGTGTATTTAAAAATAATTCGCTAACTTAAGCTATTTCATTTTCTTATACTTTGATCTAATAACTAATCAAGATTTTGCCAAGCCACAAAAGGTGAATGAAGAAAGCAGCCATTGAATATAACATCCAGTTCTGATATGATGTTAGCACTATTTAAAGGACTGCCTAGAAATAACAGTGAATGGGGTTGAGTATTCTGTGTCATAAGCCCACAGATTCACGTAAAAATTCCAACCTTATATTTCAAGTCAAGTGAACAATTCTATATGCATTGAGGAAAACTGTATGTAAGTGTTCATATAGGAAGAGGTATAAAATCAAATTGTTTAAAGTTTTCTATTCAATGAAAACTTTACATGTACCATAGTAATTACACACGAACTCTACACAGTAGTTAAAATCAGCTCCATTCTAGGTCAGCGCCACGGCTCATTTGGCTAATCCTCCACCTGCAGCACCGGTACCCTGGGTTCTAGTCCCAGTTGGGGAGCCGGATTCTGTCCCAGTTGCTCCTCTTCCAGTCCAGCTCTCTGCTGTGGCCCAAGCACATGGGAGACCAGGAGGAAGCACCTGGCTCCTGGATTTAGATCGGCACAGTGCGCCTGCCATAGTGGCCATTTGGGGAGTGAACCAACGGAAGGAAGACCTTTCTTTCTGTCTCTCTCTCACTGTCTAACTCTGCCTGTCAAAATAAAATTAAAAATCAGCTCCATTCTCTAAAAAATGATTCTGACCTTCATGGTGGTTAAACGTGTTCCAAGTTACAGAAGTGATAAGTGGTGTATTTGATTCTAAATCTTTATCTTTTTCTTTGTAGGTATTAACCAGTTGTGATATTTGCAGTACTCTTTCTAGTATTTTCATGATCATCAGATTTTTTTCTATTTCAAATTCAGAGAGACAGGGATAGAGAGACAGAAAGATAAGCAGAGATCTCTCATCCCTTGTGTCACTCACCAAGTGCTTATAAAAGCCAGGGTAGTGCAGTCCAAAGCTAGGAGCTGGAACTCAATCTAGTGGGTGTCAGGAAGCTACGCTACTCTAGTCATAACTTCCTGCCATGCAGGGTATGTGTTGGCAGCGGGAGGAGTCAGATGGGTTAATAGGCAATCAGGGTGATCCCAGTGGAATTCGGGGTGCAGAATGCTTGCTTCCCACCAAAAAGTTATCTTTAGCAAGTTCAGAAGTGCCTGTCTGCCCACTCTTGGGAGCTTCCAATCTTACCATGAGAATAGCAAAGGAGCAGTGACTCCACCCTTCTGAGTTCTCAGTTTATAGTGAAAACAAGTTATGTATCCTATCCTTGTGATTTTTTTTTGTTTTATCATGAGCAAGCCAGACAGGATAAAAAATTGTCAATCAGGTCTTTTGATGGGTTTTGTCCCTGCCTGGTAACTGAATAACAAACTGATTCTGAAGTTGTTTTTTTTTTTTTTTTTCCTTTGAAATTGCACCTTAAAAAACCCCAGTGCCACGGGGTTCCTTGAGTTTTGCTTCTCTTACAGCCCCCTTCCATGCCACTCTGGCTGGAGGTCTTTGACTCTAATAAATCGTGCTTTTAAACCTTTAAATGTCACTTTTTTTTTCTTTGCCTTGTCTGCTTGGAAATTCTTCTTCAATGTGAGACAAAGAACCGAGGTAATAATATTTTCTCTGCTGCCATTTCACTCATAAGAGCAGGACACTGGAATGGGTAGTGCAGTTGGGGCTCCATCCACCACTCTGATACGGGATGTGGTTATCCCACATGACACCGTAACTACTATGCCAAATGCTCACTTGATCTTCAAATTTTTAGCACAAGACTCTTTAAACATCTCAATGAAGAAATGCTTCTAAAACATTATTTAAAATAAAATGTGTATTTCCAAGGAGACTGTGCTCTGTTTAGAGATACAAATCAATATGCAAATTTAACCCAACTAAATGTGTTATCATGGAAATAGAATGACATTTTAATCATTTATTAATAATTATTATTTAAATGTTTACTTTCTTGGGGATTTTGTTTAGTAAATAAAACTTATTATTTAAAAAATTTAGATGTTTAAGAAATACACATGTAAATCTGGAGCTCCATAAGTATTCCTAAATTCCTCAAATGGAGGTGGATAGCATTCTGAAGTTTCAGGTAAATCACTGGTAATTTCATAGACAAAAATCCATATACCTGGCTGGCGCCGTGGCTCAACAGGCTAATCCTCCACCTGCAGTGCCGGCACACTGGGTTCTAGTCCTGGTTGGGGCTCCGGATTCTGTCCCGATTGCTCCTATTCCAGTCCAGCTCTCTGCTGTGGCCCGGGACTGCAGTGGAGGATGGCCCAAGTACCTGGGCCCTGCACCCACATGGGAGACCAGGAGAAGCACCTGGCTCCTGGCTTCGGATCAGCACGGTGTGCTGGCCACAGCAGCCACTGGGGGGTGAACCAATGGAAAAGGAAGACCTTTCTCTCTGTCTCTCTCTCTCACTGTCCACTCTGTCGAAAAAAAAAATCCATATACCCAGCATCACATTCTCCCTTCCCAAAATCAGATTAGAGGAGGACATTCTTTTGGTCTCAAATATTCACTCTGTTTTCACATCAAAAATACTAATTCGTCTCATTTGTAACCATAGCAAATGACTTGATGAGGTCTGGATGCATGTCTCTGGATATGAAGAGCTGATGTAAATTTTCTTCACCCATGGTCTATGCATACATCATACAGTGGTGGATTGGGGGCAAGCAAACACAGTAAACACTTTGAAAATTGAGAAAAGAGAACCCTGTAGCAGTTATCAGTGTCTAGCAGTTCTGAGATCTTACTGGGCAAATAATCTCCAATTCTCCTATTTTAGGGGCTAAGTAATATTTCTTGATCAGACCCTATTTCAGCTTGGACATTTTTGTTTTTCTCTATATCTCTTGATTTCATTCTCTGAGAATTTTTCCTTCCCATCGCTTTCTTTGCTGTGTAATTCGAAAAAGTCATTGAACATACTTCTTCCCCAGCATCCTGCCAAAGGTCTTTTTATTGTTACTTTTTTTTTTTTTTTTTTTTTTGGTGTAGACAAGTGGTACTTTTGGCATTCACCTTTCTCTTGAAATATTGTGTTTGATTCCAGTCAACTCCATGTACCAAAAATCACTTTTGGAATTCTTTCACAAATTATGCTTTTGTCCTTAATTATCAGTCCTGTGCATATCTCAGGATTCCATGGGTTTGTGTTCATAAATTTCCTACATTTCCTAGGAGTCTTCCTGCTTTTTTTTATCTTTTTAAAATTGATTTATTTGTTTTAAAGGCAGAGTTACAGAGAAGCAGAGACAGAGAGAGGACTTCCAACCATTGATTCACTCTCCAGATGGCCACAATGGCTGGAACTGCACCAATCCGAAGCCAGGAGCCAGGAGCTTTCTCTGGGTCTCCCATGTAGATGCAGGGGCCCAAGGACCTGGGCTATCTTCCATTGTTTTCACAGGCCATAACAGAGAGCTGGGTCAGAAGAGGAGCAGCTGGGACTCAAATGAGCATCCATATGGGATACTGGCACTGTGGGTGGTGGCTTTATCTTTAATTCCACAGCGCTGACCCCCTATTTGTTTTTTTTTATTATTATTATTATTATTTATTTGACAGGTAGAGTTACAGACAGTGAGAGAGAGAGACAGAGAGAAAGTTCTTCCTTCCATTGGTTCACTTCCCAAATGGCCGCTACAGCTGGCGCTGCACCGATCCGAAGCCAGGAGCCGGGTGCTTCCTCCTGGTCTCCCATGTGGGTGCAGGGCCCAAGCACTTGGGCCATCCTCCATTGCAGTCCCGGGCCACAGAAGAGATCTGGACTGGAAGAGGAGCAACCGGGACTAGAACCGGTGCCCATAAGGGATGCCGGTGCTGCAGGTGGAGGATTAACCAAGTGAGCCATGGCACCGGCCCCCCATTTGGTTTTTAAAAGTCTACTGAGTACACTTTGTTACTTCCGGAGTTGTTGTTGTTAGTTTTTATTTTTATCTTTTTACAAAGTATGTCAAGCCAGAGTTTTGCTCTGAGGTCACATCTAATTGTTACACTTAAAGTACTTAACCTAAGACTGTTTTTCAATGGACTGTCAAACATACAACACACACACACACCCACACACACAGTACCAAAGTTAAGCAAAGAAGCCTTTATTCAAGACTGTTGCAATAGGGGACAGGGTTTTAGCTCACCATCACTGAAACAAAAAGCTAGTGTGGTAGGGTTTACAAGAGTAAAAGCACCAGAAGATTTTAGGGGGAGGCTTGTCAAAGGGGTGTATACTCATACCAAAGTGTTCTTAAATCAGCAAAAGTTTTCTTTTCCTATGAATGGGCCCCCTGTGTTAACTGGTGCCCATTGAAGAAGTTAGAGGGGGGTGAGGTAGAAGCGCTGTCCCTGAATACCAAGGAATGGTTCCAGGTCTTTAAGACAGACATTTTTAGCAAGAGGTTGAGAGAATATTTACATTTCAAAGGGACACAGAAATGGTTTACAATGGAAAGTTTTAAAAATTAGAGTCAATGCCCTAATTACAGGGAGATCAGTGGCCAATAATCAGGAAGAGATTTACCTAAAATTTAGTGACACCGAGGGAAACATTATGACTGTCCTGGGTAGGACACAGCATGGTGTTAAAGAAAAACCCTTCTGTTTTTCAGTCACTCACTTTCTGGGGTCCCTATATTTTCTCCAAATTTTGCTTTTAAAGTTGCCAGTTTCTGCTGTGCTTTTTGTGTTCTTAAAAGAACTCATCAATTTGTTATAATACCTGAAAAAGAAAATCATTCCTACATTCAAAATTCTCCTGCAAAATTTTATTTTCTTTCTTTATAGTGACTATAACTGAAATTGTACTGCATGTCTAACTATTACATAACATGGGTCATTTTCCAAGTTTTCTATAAGAGTTTCTTTGCTACCTGTCACTTAATGCCAGATACGATGATCCATTTCAGGTTTTTTCCAATTGCTTTTGTTTTGTTTTATGGTATCACTCCATTAAGTTTCAGCACTGGTCAGGTTTTGTTACTTCAAAATAGAACATAAAATCTCATTGGTATGCAACATTAAGCATTTGTCTTGCCTATGGTCTTTGTGTCATTGGGGTCATCTCTGTGGGTTCAGCTGAGAAGTATTAAAATGCCAAAGGAACTTTTCTCGTGACAATGGGAGAAGCACAAGGGAGAAAGCCAAACACGAAAGAACATTTTAATCCTCTGCTGTCTGTCAATCCAGTAATATTCCATTTGCCAAAGTAAGTCAGACTGACAAGGCTGCAGTGAAGGGGAGGCAAGTTCACACCATCCTCTGTGGATAGGGGTATAGGAAGAGAATACTGAGCACAAGCAATGACTCAGTCTATCACAGCTCCTTGTCTTTCTTGCTTTTAAATTTAATGTATGAGAAAAATTTATGTTTTGAAGGATTGCTATGAGAATTGTATAATATAGTATTCATTAAATATTTAATACACAATCATATGTAGAAATTCCCTAGATGTTTGTTTTCTTGTACCAAGATAAATGTCATTCTTCAAGGCACAGAGATTTTACATATTGTTTATGCATATAAAATTATATTTTCTTTAAGTTGTCTCTTCCTTTTCCCTTTAGCATAATATTTCAAGTCAAATTTGTTACAATTATTTTTAATCTCAAATAGTGCATAGGTCACATAATTCAACAACATTTTATTGCATTTTTAGACATTCTGATTCTACTCTATGTCAGTTGCACCCAAGATACAGAATGGAACATTTTTTCTCATAGAAAACTGTTTAAGAGTGGTTGAAGAAGATACTTTTGTGGTTCCTACTGTCAAGACACTATCAGTGAGTAATCTCACTAACAACTGATCTTTGATTCTCTGGATTAAGAAGGCTGCGTCTTGGTATAATGTACTCATTTGTACATACTCTGTTATATACATTTAGAACAGGAGAACACCTAGAGGAATTTTGGCTGGTTTTCCTCTGCTTAATATTCCCTCTCTTCCTTTCCTCATTCAGTTTGCATTTGCTATCTTACAGGTGTTTTTAGGAATATTCCCTGAAGGCCTTTAGAATGTGTGATATTCAAGGTGCCTAGTCACCAGCTTAGAAGGAAAACATTCTAGGAGAAAAAGATGAAAATGTACCAGTCCTTTTAGAACTGTCTTTCATCTGCATAAGCGTGCTCTGGCAACTTTAGGCATGCTACATATTACTGGCTTTCAAGATGGTTTTACCGAAACAGCAAAAGATTTCTTTGAAATTAAAATTGAAATAATGTGCTACAAAATCACTTTAGATCCTGCTGTCTTAATTAGTGTTTAACTATACACAAATCTTTAGGCATATAAGTATGAAACTAAAAGTACAAAGGGGAAATAATTTAAAACAGCACAGGCTTTGGAGTTAGACTAAAAGGGGTTTGATGTGTAACCCTGTAAATCATACAGTCTATGTAAATTCCAGCATCTGTATATGTTAAATGGGTTTAATTTTAGGACATTGCTTGCATAATTAATCCAGGGATTAAGTGAAATAACAAATATTTCTTATATTTCAGAAGGGAAGTGAATGAAATAATACATGCATTGTATAACACACCTAGTAAAAAATGCAATTTATAAATATATATATAGCTCATTGTTGGAGAGAAAGTAATTTTTCCCTCTCCCATTCTAAATTCTGGAGTGGACCCCTGAAACAAAACAAAATAACAAGACAAAAATAATCAAAATTTTATCAGCATATATATCATACGTAAAACACATGGGATGTCTGTAACTTAAAGAAGTGACTTAGAACTCAAGCTTATTTAGCACCCTTAGGAAATAACATTACATTTCTAGAAAAATCAAAGAAAAGCATGTATCTGCTTCTCAATTGCCTTCTACTCAAAATAATACTTGTGCTACAGTGACATACTCTTGGGTATTCACTACACAAAGTTACTTCAAAAAGTTCATGGAAAATGGAATTTAAAGACCCATTTATTTTGGTGTAAAATATTTTGAAACCTGTGCATAGATTTATCATAGCATACATTTCAATGAACTTTTGAAAGATATCTATTTTCATGGATTTTAAAATTTTATACCAAAATAAACATTTTTCCATTTTGTTTTCTGTCAAAACATTGAGGCAATCTTATATGTCAAGTATATTATATATGTGTGAATGTATTGAACATTTTGTATTTTATATTTTACTATAACTTTACTAATAGATGTAAACACATATCTATTAATATTAATAACATAACCACTGATATTCTTCAAGCAGGTAAAATTTGGAAATGGATTCAAACAGGTATGGGCAGACTTATCTGTGAAGGCCAGATAGCTAGTATTTTAGACTTTTTAGGAATAAAATCTGTCACAACTTCTGAGCTCTCTTTCTGTAGTAGCCTAGAAACCACAGACTGCACATAAATGAATCAGTTATGGCTGTGCTTCAAGAAGATTTTATTTATGAACATTGAAATTCAAATTTTGTCTAATCTTCATGTTTCACAAAATATCAATATTGTGTATAATTTTCAGGCATTTAAATGTAAAAGTTTCTTAGCTCAATAGTGTATAAAAATTGGTAGTATGCCAGGATTGTTTTGGGAGCTATAGTTTGTCTACTTCTAAAGTAAAATATTGTGCCTGTGTTGACACTTCTGTTTAATGTGATTTCTGTCTTGTTTTGTTTAATTATATGGCTAGAGAATTTTTCTCAGAAAAACTATATTGATTTCTATTTACTAAATGGGTAATACTTATGTACACTCTTCTTCAAAAATTAATTTCGAAGATACAGAGTTCAGATGGACAGAAGTGTTGGTTATATTAAAAAATAGGTCTTTAGCAAATATATATGTGCTCATGCTTGTATCCAAGAAAGTTTTTTATTATTCCTAATATATGTAGCTTCCCATGTCCACTATTATAAAATATTTATCTCTCTTTAACTTTTAATTTATTTGTTTGAAAGGCAGACACATACACAGAAAGCTAGAGCTAGAGCTAGAACTAGAGGTGGAGAGAGAAAAAGAGAGTTCCAATCATCTGGTTCACTCCACCAAATGTATGCAACCACTTGGGCTGGGCTGGGGCCCAAACTGGGAACACAATCCTGTTCTTCATTGTGGGTGACAGAAACCTGATTACTTGAGCTGTCTCTTCTACCTCCAGGGTCTGTATTAGCATGTAGGTGGAGTCAGAAGTTAGAGCTAGGAGTCAACCTCAGGAACTCTAATGTGAGTTGTAGGCACCTTATCTCCTAGGCTAAATACCCACCCCCTATTATTTTATTTTTAATTGAATAAAAATAACTCTATTATCACAGGAAAGAAGTATTTAATGTATAAATAAAAGGAATGCAAATTGAAAGGCCTCAGCAAACAAAGGAATCATTATGAAAACTGCTCTAAATCTTTTACTACCTTACTTTTTATTATTTGTTGTTATAACTGCGTTTAAGAGGCTTACTCAAGATGAGTTGATTTTTCTTTTAGTTTTGATTTTTCTTTTATTTGCAGATGGGAGTCAGAGAAAAAGAGTTCAAGGGGTTCACTCTCCAAATGGCTGCAAGAACTGGGCCAGGCCAGAGTGAGGCGCCAGAAACTCCATCTGGGTCTCCAAGTGGGTGGCAGAGAATCAAGTACTTGAGCCATTATTCCCAGCAACATTAACAGGGATCTGGAACAGAAGTAGAAGAGCCTGGACTTGAACTGCCCTCTGACATGGGTGTCCCCAGCCATATGTGACTGGTTTCAGTGCCCACTCCTTTTGCTATTTTTGAAGCTTTTACTTTGTTAGTGTGTAACTTTACTAGTATCGACTGCTTAATTGTTCATTTTACATTTTCTGGACAACACTGTGATCTTCACAAGAACAGGAACTACTTTGTTGATTTTGCCATTTTGCATCCAATAATCAGAATCAAGTCTAGTACAAACTAGCCTGAATAAATATTTGCTCAATGGTTTTATAACATGATTTTCATAGATGTCCAATTCCTGCTGCTTTCCAAGCAATCTCTCTTCCCATGTGTTTCCTCAAGCATATCTCTGCCTAAAGTGCCTGAAAGAGCACCAGACACTGGAAAGAAGTTAATATATGCCTGATGAATGAATCTATATGGTAGATAAATGTAAACAAAACATGACCACATAACTCTATTCGGTATTCAGTTTTAAATTTCATATGTGGTGGACAGAATACCAGCCCTCTAACGATACCTAAGTCCCAGCACCTAGAATATGTGGTTATATGCTTTTATATAGTAAAGGGGAGTTAGGTTGCAGATGGACTTCTGGTTGTTAATCAGTTGGTATTAGACAGATAACCTTTGAGTTTGTGAGAATCAGTTCTTTTTAAATGATTTGCTGAAATTGGGTCCATACACTCACTTCCTTGGGATTTGTCAAAGCTAGTGATAGCATTATAGATGCGAATTGGAGGCAATATCCCCTATTCAAGAAAATGGTGTCTGCGTGAAGTCAGACGTGTATAAATTTTCAATCTGTACTATAAATTGTGCTATTTAGGAACAGACAAAGGAAAAGTTAACCCAGCAAATTGTCAGAGAATACAGCCATTGACTCTCTTTTATTTAATGTCTGACTGAAATGATATCAGCAAAAATCATCAAGATTAATAATCTTGACAAAGGTCACAAATGTTGAAAAAGAGGACAAAAAGGATCATCTTCCTGGATCATAATAAATAGGCCTTAAATGACTCACGTTGATTGGATTATAGTTTAATGTTATATTAATTGAATAGGACGTCAAAGAATTCATTTTTTGAGGGTGAATCTACTGTGAAAAAGCCTCATCTGTTTCTCTCTATCATTGATTCACAACTATAGAGGAAGTTATGTCACATTTACCTGCATAACTATTTTTTTTTTCAAATTCTTCCCTATTCCCAGAGATTCAGATTTTGAGATGTTATCTCCTTTCACCTAAAACCAAGTAATCAATACCCTGGTGTCAATAGTAGTAGTCACAAAATTGTTACATCATTCAAGTATACAAGGAACATAAATTATTGTTTTTTGTTTTAAACATTTTAATCTCTTAAAGAAAGAAAGAATAGGGATGGGGCAGTGTTTTGGCATAGTGAGTAATCTATTGCCTGCAATACCTACATCCCACATGGGTGCCACTTACTGTCCTGGCTGCTCCACTTCCTCTTCAGCTCCCTGCTTATGGCCTGGAAAAAGCAGCAGAGGATGGCCCAAGTGTTTGGGCTCCTGACACACACGTGGGAGACCTGGAGGAATCTCCTGGCTCCTGGCTTCAGCCTGGCCCAATACCTGCCATTGGGGCCCTCTGGGGAGTGAATTAGTGGGTGGAAAATCTCTTTCTCTGTCTCTTCTTCATTCTCTGTAACTCTGACTTTCAATAAATAAATGAATCTTAAAAAAGAAAAGAAAAAATGGATTTTTTTCTTCATTATAAATAAATAAAAGCATATTAAGCAATTTTCTGTTCCTCATCCACAAAAAGATTTCTGTTAATTATAGTAACTCTCATAGTAGTTTGTTTTCTTCTTACCTTTCTATTAATTTTTCCTCATATATTCTATGTGTCAATAAAGTTACTATGAGGCCGGTGCCGCGGCTCACTAGGCTAATCCTCCGCCTAGCGGCACCGGCACACCGGGTTCTAGTCCCGGTTGGGGCGCTGGATTCTGTCCCGGTTGCCCCTCTTCCAGGCCAGCCCTCTGCTGTGGCCAAGGAGTGCAGTGGAGGATGGCCCAGGTGCTTGGGCCCCACCCCATGGGAGACCAGGAAAAGCACCTGGCTCCTGCCTCCTGCCATCGGATCAGCGCGGTGCGCCGGCCGCAGCGCGCCGGCCGCGGCGGCCATTGGAGGGTGAACCAACGGCAAAGGAAGACCTTTCTCTCTGTCTCTCTCTCTCACTGTCCACTCTGCCTGTCAAAAAAAAAAAAATAAATAAATAAAAAAATAAAATAAAAAAATAAAAAAATAAAAAAATAAAGTTACTATGTATACATTTCCTATTGCTACTGTAACTAGTTAACCACAAATGTAGTTGTTTAAAACACCAACCAATTTATTGTCTTATGGTTCTTGAGTTTAGAAATTCAAAATGAGTCTCCCTGAGCTAAAACCAAAGTCCTGACAGGACTATATTGCTTTCTAGAGACTTGAGGAGAGGATGCATTTCTTTCTTGGCCTTTCCAGCTTCTAAGAGTTACTCAAATTTCTTGATTCTTTATTCACACAATCCTCAAAGTTACCAATGACCAGTAGAGTCTTCCTCAGGATGCCATCCATCTTGTTTTGACTCTTGCCTTCTCATTTCCATTTAAGTGTACTTTGTGACAACATCAGGCACATCAGAGTAATCCCTCTAATAACAACTGATTAAAAAGAGGAAAAAAGTGGCAAACTATGAATAATAAAAATTTTTGTTATTTTGTTGTTTTTTAATAAACACATAAACTATCTTATGATTGAATAAACAATTGAACAAACTTTTCTAATAAGAATTTTTGAAAGATGATGTTGTAAAATTTAGTGTTATTTTCCCTCTCATAGTTTATTTTATGCAGGTTATTAGCACTGTAGCAAGACATATGTTTGCCTCTTTAAAAAAGTCCCCAGGATTTCCTTTTGATCTTTATTCTAGAATGTTCTTTAGTCAGTTATTACCAAAATAAATGCCAATTATTTTCAATATGTCTCATTGGAAACTAGAAATATTTTCAAGATTGGCTTAAAAACTTAGTGGATAAGGGTTTTAAAAGGGCAGAAAATGCACAGATGCACAATAAAAGTTTAAAGAGCAGGACCTGACATTTTTGGAATACCCTTAGTGAATATTAACTAGAATTCCATTGCTAGGGCTAACTTTGACTTTAACTGCTGCATTCTCACTGTTAGCTCAGTAGAACTTTGAGATTTTCTTCACTCTGGACAATGCTGTAATGTGATGTTTTTGGCATATATTCTTCCTGTTTACTTTTTGCATTGTTACAGGTATTTTCAAGATGGAATTGTGTTCTCTACCCAAGAATCTCATTGCATTGTACTCTTGCACAACCAAGGACTCAAAGCCCAGGTAAATAAAACATAAATATAATGAAGAATCTTCAGTTTTATCTTTTAAGCTGGATGTAAAGGTAAACTAGAGAAAAGTTGAAGGATTTCATCAAATCATAAAGAAAATAAGAAAATTTTAATTATATCAAACTAAAATAGTCTTTATATTTACACTGATATACACACACCCACACATACACACAAATCAAGCAGAGTATGTTAAAGATTTATAGCATTCTTTTGTCTAAAATAGTACTTGAGATCTGGGAATTTCAACACATGATACCCATATCTTTCTTTAATAAATTATGGAAACACCTGAGTGTTTTCCCTCTACAGATTCCAATCTTGTTTTCAGAAAAACAAGATATTCAGGTATTTACTACAAAGACATTTTAATATATTATTTGTTAACTCATACTCCTGTCTCCAGTATGAAGATCCTTCCACTCTTATTTTTTACGGAGATCCATCTTCAATTGATTTTATACAAATATGATTAACTCTACGTTAAGTAAAGAGTTAAACAAATAGTATGAAGAAAAAAAAGAAAGACAAGGGCAGCTGAAGTCATCACTTCTCGAAATGTCAATTTAACTTCTAAAGATTTTGTTTTAGGTGCTCTATTAGTTCTCATAGATCAGGGAGAACATATTTGTCCCTTTGGGACTGGCTTATTTCACAAAGTATGGTGTTTTCCAGGTTCATCCATTTTGTTGCAAATGACTGGATTTCATTTTTTTTTTTACTGCTGTGTAGTATTCCATGGGGTACATATCCCATAATTTCTTTATCCAATCTGGTTGATGGGCATTTAGGTTGATTCCATTTCTTAGCTATTGGGAATTAAGCTGCAATAAACATAGGGGTACAGATAACATTCTTATTTACTGATTTCATTGCCCTTTGGTAAATTCCCAGTAATGGGATGCCTGGATCAAATGGTAGGTCTATATTCAGATTTCTGAAATATCTCCATATTATCTTTAATAGTGACTTTACCAGTTTACATTCCCAACAACTTTGGGTTAGGATACCTTTTTCCCCGCATCCTCGCCAGCAGTTGTTGTTTGTTGATATCTATATGAAAGCCATTCTAACTGGGATGAGGTGGTATGTTGTACTGCTGTCTTCATTTGTTTCCAGAAATTTTTTTTATTTTTTTTAAAATTTCTTCTATGATCCACTACTGTTCATTCAGGAGCATCTTGTTCAGCCTCCATGTGTTCACATACATTCTAGAGATTCTTGAGTTGCTGATTTCCAGTTTCATTCTATTGTGGTCTGGGAATATACATGGTATGATTTTGATTTTTTTGCATTTGCTGAAACTTGCTTTATGTCCTAGTATGTGGCCAACCCCAGAGAAAGTTCCATGTACTGGGAAGAAGAATCTTTATGCTGCAGCTATAGGATAAAAAGTACTGTTGATATATGTTAGGTCCATTTGGTCTATAATGTCAATTAACTCTGCTGTTTCCTTGCTGATTTTCTGTCTGGTTCATCATTCCATTGTTGAATGTGTGGTATTGAAGTCCCACATTACTATTGTATTGATTGGCGTCTATGTCTCTCTTTGGATCCCTTAATATTTTTTTGAAATAGCCAGGTGCCCTATAGTTAGGTGCATATACATTTATAATAGTTACATCTTCCTGTTGAATTGATCCCTTAATCATTACATAGTGTCCTTCTTTGTCTCTTTTAACAGTTTTCGTGTTAAAGTTTATTTTATCATACTAGGATTGCTACACCAGCTCTTTTTTTTAGTTTCTGTTTGCATGGAATATCTTTTCCTATCCTTTCATTTTCAGTCTGGTGAGATATGTTTTTTGTAGGCAGCAAATAGATGTGTTTTGTTTTTTAATCTATTCAGGTAGTCTGTGTCTTTTAACTGGAGAGTTGAGACCATTTACATTCAAGGTAACTTTTGGTAAGTAATAACTTTGCCATGTCATTTTTCCAAAAATATTCCTATTTTTTTAATTTGGATTTCCTTTGAGCTTTTGCTGGGAGATTTTCTGTCTTTACCTTCTTTCATAGTGATGACCATATTTTTATATTTCTGTGTATGCAGCCTATCCTTAAGCATCTTTTGTAAGGCTGGATGAGTGCTGACAAATTCTTTCAATTTCTGTTTGTTATGGCAGGTCTTTATTTCACCTTCATTCATAAATGAGAGCTTTGCAGGGTATAGTATTCTGGGTTGACAGTTTTTTTTTTTTTCTCTTAATACTTGTAATATATTTCAATATATCTCAGCATTCTCTCCTAGCCTATGGGATTTCTGATAAGAAGTTTGCTATGAGTCTAATTGGTGATCATCTGAAAATAATCTGGCATTTCTCTCGTGCACATTTTAGAATCTTTTCTTTATGTTTTACTGCAGTGAGTTGGATGACAATGTGTCCTGTGTTCTATGTGCTTTCTGTACTTGAATGTCTCTTTCCTTTTCCAAATTATAGAAGTTTTCTGTTATTATTTGACTGAAAAGGCCTTCTAATCCATTCTCTCTCTCCATGCCTTCAGGAACTCCTAGAACCCATATGTTAGGTCTTCTGGGCATTCTATAGATTCCCAACAGTTTTTTTTTTTTTTTTTTAGTTTTCTTATTGTTTTTTGTTTGATTGTATAATTTCTTGTGCTTTGTCTTCTAAGTAATTCTTTTTTCTGCTTCAGCAATTCTATTAACACTTTCCACTGCATTTTTTATTTGTTCTATTGAATTCTTCATTTCATTTTGATTTCTCTTTAAAATCTCAATTTCATGGGAGAAATTTTCTTTCATGTTCAGTATGGATTTCAGTAGTTCATACATTTGCTCCTGATTACTTCTATGTAATCTTATGACCAATTTTTTGAATTCCATTTCTTGTGTTTCTTCAATCTCACCATCATCTTCACAATCTAGTATTGAAGTGTTGTATTCTTTTGGGGGCATCATATTGTCTTCCTTATTCTTGTTTCTTGCATTGGTGCATTTATTATTCAGTGTTTGTGGAGTTACTTATTAGTTTCTTTGTTTTTTCACTGTGACAGCTTTTTATCCTTATACTATGTTTCTGTAGATAAGTGGAGTGTCTGCTTTCAGTGAATATCAAGACTTGTAGTGGGTGTTGCCAGGGAGCTCTGTTCAGGTATCCATAGTTAAGGGTGTGCCTAAAGTGACACATTCAGGTTTGATGTGATCAATATCCTTTTTTTTTAAATCAGATGTGAGGTTTATTCTGCTCAGCTGAGCCTCTCTTCTCAAAGGAGACCAGTGCCTGAGCACTAGACCCAGGGGGTATAATATTCATCTGCTCTGCCCCAAAGACCACACAAAGGATCCATGCAGTCCTCAGTGTGAGCTCAGATTCCCCAGAAATGTCCCTCACCAGGTAACCAGGAAGCCATGAGTGTGTGAAGTCTCCCACAGTGACTGTCTAGAATCTCAGCCACACCAAGAGTCCTCCCATACAATCTCAGTTTTTTTTTTTTCTCACAGTCTCGGCACAGAAGCCTCCCACAGTCACAAGAACCCAGTCCACAGTTAGTTCTCCCCACCAGAGTCAGGAGTTCCCACTAGGCTGGTTGCTGGGTGCAGACACAAGCTGGCATAGCTGTTTTATATGCCCAAAATGGCACCCTCTCTATCGGCTTGTTACAGAACACCATTGTAAAGTTCTCAGGGAGAGAGAAACATGTCCCTCTCTTTTTCTTTGCTTACTCTAGTTTGGCAGATACACTATCCCTCTGGGCTCCAAGCTGGGGTTCCTCTAGGCTCTTCCTGTGACATTATAGCTACTGGCTTGGGCTGCTGCAGTCTGGTCTCATCTCACTCTCCAACACTGGTGTGTAGGCTCTCGGCTGCTGGAATCCCGAGTTCTGGGTGTCCAGACTCTCCACAAAGGTCCACTGTGTCACTCTAATTTGTGTAGAGTTTTCTTTGCCATTTTCCCTAACTTTTCCCTGAGATTCTACTCTCTCTACTTTTTAAAAACTTTCTTCTCCTAGACTAGAGCAGTTAGCTCCCTCCCTATTCTGCCACTTGGAACTCAGAAATATTGATTTAAAGAGCTGTTCATGTGCTAAACTACTTTTACAAAAGCTAAGGAGATAAGGCGGACTAGAATATATGACTTTTATATAATAATAAAAGAGTGTCTGAAAGAAAGTTTCCCAAATCAACCTTTCCTCAACTCTTAACAATGCACCCCAATGGGACAGATTCATGTTTCGCATTTCATTACTGCCAGTGATGGGCCTTGGTATGCACCCCTTCAGACTGCAGATATCTTAGGCCGATGAGACTGAAGTTTTACTCAACTAAATGTTGACCTTTGTGGTCCAGAGAATAACTTTACCACTCCAACCTCAAGAATATGAGTGCAGGTTCTACCCACTGAGGGGTTAAACAGGAGAAGTATCAGATAAATTTGTTTCAGTGCTGGGCCAGTGAAAACCAAGACTTTGTAAATTGTTGTTGCCTTTATCCCTTTGGCCTGTGCCTGTGAATGGGATCTCTAGATCCACCACAGTACCAGGAAGAAAGCTGTGGCCCTAGTCAATCAAATGTCTACTTCTGCTGGCATTATCAGAGGCTGATTTCAGAGGTCCCAAGTTGTGAACTCATCACTCACCACAGCAGCAGGAAGCTTTGGCTTTGTTCTACTCCTGTGCTACACTGATATCAGTGAGCTATGGGCTCCTGGCATGAGCTGGCACTGCAGTTTTGGTGGCTGTAGGACTGTTACCCCATTCATCCTCCAAATCTCAAGTGTCATAATTTGAACAGAGAAACTGTCCAGTTGGGAATGGAAGAGGAAGGTAGACTTTGAGTCAGCGCATAAGAAGAGCCTGGGGTCAATCTCTACATAATAAGGCTCCGAGGTGGGCAAGATTCCATAATGGGATACACCAGGAAAAGTCTTATTGAGATATACTTCTTTATTTAGGTCTCCCCTAGTTTATTCCAAACACTACACCAACTATCAAAAGCAAACTTGGGCAAAAGCAAACTTGGGAAATCTTCCAGAGGTAAAACAGTGATTACATACAAACTACAAGTTAACAGTATACCTAAACTTGGGGTACCATCCAGTGCTGAAATAGAGGAAGTGTTCAGAGGCTCAAAGAAGATAAACAGACTACTTAGAATTTCTTTAAGAACAGAGATAGCAAAAGACAGGTTAAAAAGACTGGAGAAAACACAGAATCCTTCTGCATAGTTGACTTTGCAGATCAACATGCCTCAAGAAATTCCAGGAATCATGATTCCACCTATCAGATAAAATAAGGGTCCAGAAACTGACCACATAGTAATTGACATGTACAAGCTATCAGGCATAAAACTTAAAATAGCTGTGCTAAGAAAACTCAACAAACTTCAAGAAAACACAAATTAATATTTTGGAAGTCTACTAGAGAAACTTAACAGACATTGAAATAATTACAAACAAAATCACATATCCTTGAATTGAAAATTACACTAAGAAACAAAGAAAAAGAAACCAAAAAAGTGAAAGAAGGCATCAATAGCTGAATAGATCAAAGAGAAAAAAGAACCTGTGAGACCAAAGGTAGACTTTTTGAAAATACATAGTTGGAAGAGGAAAAAAATGGGAAAAGAATTAGAAAGAATGAATAAACTTTATGAGAAACTTACAGCAGCATTAAATGTACAAATATTTGGGTTATTGATTTTCAAGCAGTATGTGCAAGGGGCAAAAGAATAGGAAGTCTATGCAAAGAGACAATAACAGAAAACTCTCCAAACCTATAGAAACACACAAGTGTCCAGGTATCCACCAGACAGTTAAAAGTAAACATTCTGATTCAACTCAACCAAATGTACCTCACTCAGTATCTCAGTGTCTCAAAGGGTAAAGAGAAAAACAAGTTTCTCAAATCAGCAAGAAAAAGAAACAAATAACACACAGTATTCTAATTCACCTGACAGTACACTGTTCAGCAGAATCCTTAAAGACCAGAAGGAAGTGGTAAGAGATTTTTATAGTGCTGAAGGGAACAAAATGACAACTAAGAATACTATACCCAACAAAGCCACACTTCAAAATTGGAGAGATAAAGACATTCCCAAGCAAACAAAGCTGAGAGATTTACCACAAACCAGACTTGTCCTGTAAGAAATTCTAAAAGGATATTTTCAATCTTAAAGGGAAAAATATTGAGTAAGAACAAAACAGAGAAACAAATAAATTTAACTGGTAATAGCAACTATGAAGGCAAATTTGGAACATTCTAATATTATGAACACAATGTATAAAACCTGTTTATGTCCTTCATATGAAGATTTAAAAACAAAGGAGTTAAAATAATAACTATATTAATCTAATAGGTGTTGGTAACATAGAAATTTGTTAAATGGGACATCAAGAATTCAAATTTGGAAAAGAATGGTGTTCAAGTATAGAGTATTTTATTAGTATTTTTCTCTTTTTTTTCCCTGGTTCTTTTCATATCTTTATGATAAATACTAAGGTACTATCACTTCCAAAGAGTTAACTCTAGTAAAACAATGAACAGCACTTTACATTAAACGTTTGCTAGAATTCAACAGTGAATTCCTCCACCTACTCTTCCTCCTCCAGTCCTGGGCAAAAGCTGGGAGGATATTTATTACTGATTCAATCTCTGTCCTGGTCATTGGTCTACTTAGGTTTTCTATGCCTTCATGCCTCATTTTATAAATTTTACATAGCAGGAAATCTTTCCATTTCTTCTAGATTTACAAATTAGTTTTCATAATTTTTTGAAGTAATTCCTGATGAATGTTTTTATTTCTGTTCCATCAGATATAACATATCCTTTTTTAGCTCTGGTTTTATTAACTTGAGTCTTCTCCACCACCCCCTACCTTTTTTTTAATTGGCTAATTAGGTCAACAGTTTATCAATTTTATTTTTTTAAAAAAGCAGATCTCCATTTTACTGATTGTTATATTTCAATTTTTGTTTATTTTCTCCATCTTTTATTATTTCTTTCCTCCTCTTAATTTGGGGTTTGGTTTGTTCTCATTTTTTCTAGGTTCTTGATATGCATTGTTAGGCCATTTATTTGATACTTTTCCACTTTTTTATGTAGGGACAAATTGCTAAATTCTTTCCTCTTAGAACTGTTTTGCTGTAATACTTAAGTATAATGAATCAAAGATCTAAATCTTTGACCCAACATCATAAAATTACTAGAGAAAAATTGCTGAGATTAATTTGAAATAAATGTTGATGGAATCCCAGAAATAGTCGAATGTGATATACCACATATACTAGGACTGCCATGCCTGAGGTCTATTATACTTATTTTTTTAAGGAAGCTTTTATTTAATGAACACAATTTTCATAGGAACAGCTTTAGGAATATAATGGTTCCTCCCCCCTGACTCGCCCTCCTACCCCCACACCTGTCCCACCTCTTACTCCCTCTCCCACTCCATCCTTCATTAAGATTCATTTTTAACTAATTTTATATACAGAAGACCAACTCTTTACTAAGTAAAGATTTCAACAATTTGCACACACACACATACAATATAACAGACCAAGTTTTACAGTTAATTTTCACAGTACAACTCATTAAGGACAGAGGTTCTACATGGGGAGTAGGTGCACAGTGACTTCTGTTATTAATTTAACAATTAACACTTTTATGTATGATGTCAGTGATCACCCAAGGCTCTTGACATGAGCTGCCAAGGCTATGGAAACCTTTTGTGTCCACAGTCTCCATCAGTATTTAGACTAGGTAATAAGCAAAGTGGAAGATCTCTCTTCCCTTCAGAGAAAAGTACAGCCTTTGATGGCCCCTTCTTTCCACTGGGGTCTCACTCACACAGATCCTTCATGTAGGACATTTTTTTAAAAGCGTCTTGGCTTTTTATGCCTGAAATGCTCTTGTGGGCTCTTCAGCTAGCCTAGAATGCCTTAAGGGCTGATTCTGAGGTCAGAATGTGATTTAGAGCAATTGTCATTCTGTGAGTCTGCTGTGTGGACTGCTTCCCATGTTGGAACATTCTTTCCTTTTTAATTATATCTGTTGTTACTACCAGACACTGGATCTTATTTATATGATCCCTTTAACACTTAATCCTAGCTATATGACCAATTTAACAGTTAATATGATCACTTTAACACTTAAGATGGCATTATTACCATCAACTTAATGGGATTTGGAGTCACATGGCAAGTTTTTAGCTGTACCCTTAGAAATAAGTCCATAGGAATGTGTGCAGAATTATACAGCTTCTCCCTCTCTTATTCCCATTCTTATTTTTTACTGGGATCTATTTTCAATTGACTTTATATATATATATATATATATATATATTTATATATATATATATGATTAATTCTATGTTAAGTAAAGACTTCAACCAATTATACCAATCATTTGATGATGACCACTATGATTGATTCCAAGTTTTGGTTATTATGAACAGTTCTACTGTAAACGTGATTATGCACGTATCTATTTGATAGAATGTGTTTGTGTCTTTGGGCTATATACCCAATAGTGGGATTGCTGGATCATATTGTGTATCTATTTCCAGATTTAAAGAAACCTCCACACTATTTACCACAGTGGCTGCACTAATTTACACTCTAACCAAAAGTATATATGTGTTTCCATTTCTCTACTTTCTTGCCAGCATTTCATTACTGCAGCAAGTATAGCTTTGTTAAATGTTTTTTTATACCTTTGTCAAACAATGATTAAGAAAGTTATATTAGGAGCTGGTACCATGGCTCACTTGGTTAATCCTCTACCTGCGGCACCAGCATCCCATATGGGCGCCGGGTTCTAGTCCTGGTTGCTCCTCTTCCAGTCCGGCTCTCTGCTGTGGCCCGGGAAGGCAGTGGGGGATGGTCCAAATGCTTGGGCCCCTGTACCCACATGGAAGACCAGGAAGAAGCACCTGGCTCTTGGCTTTGGATCGGCACAGCACACTGGTCATAGCTGCCATTTGGGGGGTGAACCAATGGAAGGAAGACCTTTCTCTCTGTCTCTCTCTCTCACTGTCTAACTCTGCCTGTCTAATTAAAAAAAAAAGAAAGTTATATTATTATAGGTTTAATGATCTCCGATTATTTTACAATTGTATATGGGTGAAATTATCATTTTTCCATTCAATTATTATTTGGTTGTTGTCTGTATTTCCACTAAACTAGGATCTTTTTATTTTTACTTGTTAAACTTCCTATTTGATGAAGTATTAACCCTCTTTATTGTAATGCAAATTTAAAATATGCTATCTTCAAAACTAAATGAAGAAAGGGAAAAGGAAGGAGGGTGGGTGGAAGAGGGGAGAAAGGAAGGAAATATCATTATATTCTTAGAAATATATCTACAAAATATATTGAATCTGTTAAAAACTAATAGAAAATTTTAAAAATTGAAATAGTAAAACAAAAAATTTTAAAAAAGAAGAAATGGACCAAGAACATGAAAAGGCAGTTTTCAAGAGAGGCTAATCTGGTGGCACACTGTAAAACCCCAATGACAAATTAGGTATAAACAAGAAAGTGGAATAAATAACAGCCTTAATTACAGTCATAATGATTATATATTTTCTTTTTTGGTAAAATATCCAGTCTAGATTTCATGAAAGTAGCTGCCTATATCTAATTCCATTGATTCCTACACGTCTCTCTGCAAGTCTCCTGCCCTGTGCTATTTCCTTGAGGACATATGCAAATGACCACCAAGCATGGTACAAACTTCCCTTGCATATAACTTGACCATTCCCAACAGGAGTCGGTGATATCCAGACATATACTATACATAGATTTCAACTGTTAGCTTCTTTTATAGTGATGTTCTCATCATTGGAAAAAAATTCTCCAACACAGAGGGTTTCTGAAAATAAGACAGAACTGAAAGGAATACAGATCCAGCATCTGACTCAATTTTCTGGAGATAATGAAACAGAGACCATAGCAGTTAGGGCTTGTCTTATTTGGTCCATGGATGATACGAAAGTGGGAATACTTTAGGATATTCTGCCAACTTTGAAAGTAGGAATATGAAATAATAGGATTCCAAAAATGATTGTTCTAGCACTATTTTACTTTTTTTTTTTTTAACTCTCTCCCTATCTCTATAGTTGAGCTGCTTCTATCATTCTCAATATTCAGGCCCCTTTAGCTCCCTTGGATACCTCTCCACTGTAAGCACTGAACAGGCTATGTACATTGGGTATTTGAAATGGTTCTCAAATTTAGCCTGTTCAAATCTGTACTATTAATTTCCACATTCCTGTCACCAGCTCTACATTACTCCTTTGCCCTCTGTTTTTTTTTTTTATCTATAGTAAATTGCACAGTCAGGTTTACAATACTCAAGTGGAAATCTTGCAGTCATCCTTGGTCCTTGCCTTTTCCTCAAGCACGACAATAATATTTGACCCAATATTGATTTATCACCTCTTGCCTGGAGGAAACATAAACTCTTACATGTGTGTTATAAAATCTCACTAACTACTCTCTTTATGTTCTCCTACGCTTCTCTCAAGTTCATTCTCCACAAAACAACTAAAATGATGCTAAAAAATAAATCAGAAACAAGCAAACAAAACATGAATTTGGGGCTGGTATTGTGGCACAGTGTGTTAAGACATCACTTAAGATGTCCACATCTCCTATCAGAGTGCCTGGAATCTAGTGCTGTCTCTGCCTCTGATTCAACTTCCAGCTAATACACACCCTGGGAGGCCATAGATGATGGCTCAAGTACTTGGGTCCCTGCCACCCACGTGGGAGACCCAGATGGAATTCCTGGCTTCTGGCATCAGCCATGGGTAGAAACTTGATCTCTCTGTCTCTGTCTCTCTCTCTCTCTCTCTGTGTCTCTCTGCCTTTCAAATAAATAAACATTTTTGTTAAAAAAAAACATGGAATTGATTATTATTCTATTTTGCTAAATCATTCTCTCATCTCAATTGGAATATTTTAAGCATCTTTATTTTATTTTTATTTCAGAATAAATTAATCATTGGGAAATATTCATTAACATATTCTGTGGGGTAAAATTCTCAGTTTGGTTATGATTAAGTGACTAGTCGCTTCTGTGAGAAAACTCTCCCACTTTAAAAGATATTTATTTATTTGAAAGACAGAGAGAGAAAGGGAAATGACAGAGAGAAAGATGAAAGACAGAGAGAGAGAGAGACTATGTGAAAGAGAGATTGGTGTTCAGTCTGTTGGTTCATTACCCAAATGATCACAAGGGCCAGGCCAAAGCCAAGAACCAGGAACTTCATTCAGGTCTCACACAGGGGTACAGAGGCCTAAGCACTTGGGTCATCTTCTACTGTTTTTCCAGGTGCATTAGCAGAGAGTTGAATCAGAGATGGGCAGCCAGGACTTGAACCAGTGCACATTTAGGAGCCTGGTGCCCTCAGATATTGTCAGTGGCACAGTTGGCAGCTTATATATATATATATATATATATACACACACACACATATATATATATATATAAACCATCAGTAAAGATAAAGACATCAAATGCATGGAATTGCAAATCCACGTTAAGAAAACTTTCATTGTACTAAATTAAACAATTTACAAATTGGCCTAGAGTATTACAAATGTCTGACAAGGTAATCTATATTATTTTCTTTATCTGAATGTATTTTATCTGAATCTTAATATTTAATATTAATTTCTTCCCACTTTTTCTTAGGTTCTTTATATAAACATTTTTTTCTTTTTTAAAATTTTGAATAGCTATTTTGTGAGAAATGTCTGAAATTTTCATTTGAGTAAATCAAGATTTCTTTGCTGTTCTTCTGTAGGGAATCCACCCTCTATGGAGGATCTAGGGTACCAGGCCTCTCTCAAGGTTATAACCTCTTCCTAGAGGAACCCTTTGACCAATGAACAGATCACATTGAGGAACCCAGGCCCTCTCTCCTGTCTCATCTTGAGGTCTTCCCCACTCTGATTTTCTGAGTTCTTTGTTGAAATTGCTTCATTCTTCAATTTATATCTTTGTTTAAACTTGGTTCCATCCCTCCTTCACGAGTTGTTTCTGTGAGCACTAGACTGTTTCATATAGACAAGTTACCACCTCAGAGTTTGTTTCTTGAGGAATTTGGTCTAGTAAGTGGATAGAATAGATTTTAATTTCCTTTCTCAACACAAACCAAACAGATTTATTTGGATTAGTTAGGAAAATCTGTACCATTTATATAACTGCCATTCCAAAACTTTTGTACTCATAGATGCTTTCAACAATAATTTTTTCAGCATTCTACACTACTCTCTATTTCATGGTACATGGTGCAGGAGGATTTAAAGCAAATCTGTCTTTTATCCAATATATGGCATGTTACCAATATGGCTTCTTCTAACTTTTTACTGTTGCTTAAATTACCTTTAATGAAATTGGTGTTTGCTATTCTATACTTGATACCTTTCTTATGCCCCATCTTGGCCCTTCCAGCTTCTTGTAATCCTCCATTATATGTGAATTGTTTACCTTAAGTGTTATCACATCTTTCTTATAAGATAATTATAAATGTAAATCATATAATTAGGTAAAGCATCCAGAAGAGTTACTCTGAAACATGTGAAAACTATTTTCTTTTTTAAAAAAAAAAGTTAAAACAAAAGAGTCAACCTTAATAAGAATCATTACATGTTCAGTAGAGTAGGTAATGTTAAGAATGCATTAAAAATAATTGGGTCTATGGGGCTGGCACTGTGGCATAGCGGGTAAAGCTGCCGCCTGCAGTGCCAGCATCTCATATGGGTGCTGGTTCGAGAACTGGCTGTTCCACTTCTGATCCAGCTCTCTGCTATGGCCTGGGAAAGCAGTAGAAGATGGCCCAAGTCCTTGGGCCCCAGCAGACCCCTCTCTCTCTCTCTCTCTCTCTCTGCCTCTCCTCCTTCTCTCTCTGAGTAACACTAAGTTTCAAATAAATAAATAAATAAATAAATCTTTAAAAAATAATTGGGTCTATAATTATAAAATGTCAGAGGCAAACCTTTAACAAATGGGCGGACCGGTGTTGTGGCTGCTACCTGTAACACCAGCATTCCATACAGGCCACGGGCCACAGTTCGTTTCCTGGTTGCTCCACATCTGGTCCAGATCCCTGCTAATGGCCTGGAAAAAGCAGCAGAAGATGGTCCAAGTGTTTTGGCTCCTGCACCCACATGGGAGACCTGAATGAAGCTCCTTGTTCCCAACTTTAGCCTGCCCCAGCATTGTCAGTTGCAGCCATCTGGGGAGTGAACAATGGGCTGGAAGATATTTCTCTCTCTCTCTCTCTTTCTCTCTCTCTCTCTTTCTTTCCCTCATTCTGTCTCTCTCTCTCTGTAACACTTCTTTCCCAAATGAGTAAATAAATCTTTAAAAAATAAACAAATTGGAAATAATCCATAATAAGAATTTAAGGTAAATAAATGTGATTCAGGAGACACTTACACAATATTGGAGATAGCAAAACTCTCCCAGGTTTCAATTGTTTATCTAAAACTATTAAGGCCTTCGAGTTATGTGCATATTTTCTTCACTCACATTTTGGAGTTCTTGGGTATGTATCATTGCCTGATTTTGTCACAGATATTTTCATGTGTTTTGTTGTTGTTTACTAAGGCAAGAAATGTAACAGCACTTTCAGATTTAGTTGAGCTAAAGACTCATTGGATATATATATATATATATCTTCTTATTTATATTTATCATATCAGTTTTACGTGGGTATTCAGGGAGATTGGAATAGTACACTACTGCTACTGCTGCCTCTATTTTTTGAGAATCTCTGTCTTAAGATCTAGAAATCAAGATCTAACTACAAAGTTATCCATTATTACTGGAATATTTTTACTCCGAGGTCCTTCTGGAGATTAAATATGGAAACACACACACACATTTTCTTTTCTATTCCCATATTGATAAACCTGCTTCCTAGTAATTTCAATATATGTATTCAAATTTAGTCAATACTATTATATGTGCAACGTAGCATCAGTATTATTATACAGACTATATTCATAGTTTTTTGCATACTGGAAATTAACCTTTATACCTTCCAAAAGTATCTGTTCTGGGAAGCATCCTAGGATTCTTAAATTGTTTTCTCTCTATAAAATACTTGAATGAACATCTTGTATGAGACACAGTCTGTATTATTAGCTCTAGTTTTCAGATGAGCTAAGTGAGTCTCAGGGAATGTAAGAAACACATAAATGTACACAACCAAAAAGTGGTGATGCAAAATTCAAACTTAAGTCTTGCTAATTCCAAAGTCTGTTTCCTTTATTCATAGAAAATCTCAAACACATATAAATAAACATCTACAATTGGGTAGGTATCTGTGCACTGGCCGCATTTATAAGGAAATGATGTCCCAAAAGGGTGATATTGCATGGGCCACAGTGTTGGTTTTTTGGATCATAAAGGCAACTGGTTACAGTAAGTTAAGCCACCTCCTGGGATTTCTGCATCCTTTATCGGAGTTCCTAATCTGAGATCCAGCACCTCAACTTCAGATCCAACTTCTTGCTAATGTGTCAGAAGACTGTGAATAATGGCCCAGGTAATTGGGTTCTTGAAACTCACATGGGAGACCTGGATGGAGTACCAGGATCCTTGTTTGGGCAGACCCAGCTTTGTAAGCATTTGGGGAGTGAACCAATAGATGGATGATTCTCTCTTTCTCTGCCCCTCCTTCTCCCTCTCCCTCTTTCTCTTTGTGTGTCTCTGCCCCCTCTGCCACTCTGCCTTTTAAATAAATAAACAAGTGTTTTAAAAAACACAATTGGTTTTCAAAAATTGAGAACATGTAGCTCATAAAAGAACAACTATTAAATAAAAAATAATCCACATTTCAATTTGTACTCATCAATTTGTAATTTTTTCCAAATTTTAGTTTAATATACGCTTTAAAAATTTTGGCAATTATACTGTAACACAAACACATTTAAAGCAGATTATCTTTTTAGTTTAAAAATGAAGCAAGTATAAATATTTAATATACCTTTGAGCATATTTTATGTCATGGTTGCCAACCAACTATGTACATAATGAAAAATTAAGATATCCTGCTGAGATGCAACAAACAGAATATGTATTAAGAGAAAATTAAATATGGCAGACTAATAACAAGTCAAACACAAACATATTTTCAGTTCCAATAGGATTGCAAAGGTCCAGAGTTTGGAACTGTAGCTTCTCTCTTACTACTGTTGTTGTAACCTAAAGGTTAAAATGTATCTGTCTTTAATTTTACTAAGTAAATTGTCCTTTGGCTGTGTTTTGATTTTTTCTTCGCAAAGATGGTAAAATCTAATTAGACTGAAATAGCAATAACAAACTCTTACACTTAATATTAGAGGAATGAGTAAAGGAATATAGTAAGAAACTAATGTTAATACCATGTTGGGCTTATTATAGAAATTATATTATTTGATTTTTACAACAAAACTGAGAATAGCTGCTACCTAATTACCAATTTTGCTTCCTCTTTTCATCTAGGCATTCAGATGCTCTATTTTCTATCCTCTCATGGTGTTAAAGAGAGTAATATAACCAGTAGGAGCAAAAGGAATGTGGATCTCTCCTACACCTGGTGCAAAAGATCTTCACCTGCTGACTTGGGTTGCTATCCCTAGGCCACCTTGATGTATTTAATCAAAACAACCTTGGATGTCATGTATTAAAAATAGCAAAGCCTCAATATAGAAAGAGTCAAGGTGCCATAGCAGAGGATGGCTTCCCACAATTTGGAACTTGATACTGTATAAAAAAACAGATCTCTGAAATTTGGAGACTTTATTGCAACAGCTTAATGTCACTCTAGAAATATTATCATTTCCATTTTAACAGCTCTATCGACATTGAAAACTATGTAACAGATAATTTTCTTGCCCTAGTAGATTTTGTCAAATTTTCTTCCTGGATTAAGCAGTAAGTATATTATCCTGATAACCTCTAAAATTCACCATTCAGGGCAAATAGAGGCCCTGACTTCTAGACACTGACTTGTTACATCATTTTAACTTTCTCTCTGTGTGTACTTGCATATGTTGTGTGATTATTTATTTATTTATTTTGGTTAATGTATACATACAGAAATCATAACAAATAGTTATTATCTATATTTCAACATTGAGTTGTTTTTAGCACATGTTCACTTAAACCTTTGATTTTATCAATCCTAGCTACTTTCACCTCTATCAACAGATTCTCTGGTTATGTATTTGTATTTCTTTCCACCTGGTGACATATTGATTACCATTTTCAGTTCTCTTTAATTATCTACGATAGTCCCTATTCACAGATTATGGGGTTTTGTCAGTGAAAGGAATTAAAAGGCTTGAAATCATTCTCAGAATAGGTTTTGTAGTTGGAAATTCTGGTAACGAAGAGGCAAAGAACAAATAAAAAAGATATAGCTACAAAGGCTAATGGTTTTATTTATTTTTGATTGATTACTAGATTGAAAGCAGCGGTAGAGCATATATAGAAGAAAATGGCTTCATAAAGTTATATAACTTGACAATATTTTAGAACGGGACATAATAAAACCACCACACATCCTCAATTTGTTTATTTATAAACTTTGCCCCATCAGCATCTTTCTCTATCCTCTATTCTATCAGTGGCACAGCTACTTCCTGAGTTAGAAAACCATAATGGATCTCTATATCATACAGAGTTTGGAGGACTTATTCATTTTTCCTGCAAAAGTTAAATAAAGTGCAAAACTTTCAGCCCATCAATCCTTTAGCAAGCTGTCCAAGGTGACATTTCATTAGCACATTTTGTCAGTGGATAAATCGTACAGCATGCTCTGAAGGGAAGGTGGAAAACATCTAGTCCTTTTTCATTAGATCCATCTGAACTTGAACCACTGGAGATTACATACAAAAAGCACATGAGACAGAAGAAGCGCTATCCTGTCTATAAACTGCATTAATCATTCATTCCCTTCAGAGTGTCTTAAGTCAGTGCCATGTCTCTGGTTAAGCCCCAAACTGGCTATTCAATTTTGAATTGCATGACAGATACATTTCAAGGAAAATCAGAGACATAACGACTCCTGCCAGGCTTGATAAAGTCCTCATTCATCAATTAAGAGGTTCCAATAAACCAAAATGGATATCTAAAAATAAGGAAAATTGTACTACAACCCTTACTGATTTTCTCTCCCCTTTCTTATTTCACTGAATCCCTGGGAATGAGTATGTACAGAGACTTACTGCACAGCCCAGGTTCAGGGGGAAAGTGCTACTGTCTGAGTGATCAGGGTTCCTTTCCTACACTACCTAGGTCAAGTTCTATGTGAAGTCAGTTGGTACACAAATGTTTTGTGGACAGCTTGATCATTTGGATATAGAGAATTTTAATTCACTTAGTAAAGTTCTCTGTCCCTTGTATTATTGTTTGAACATGAAAGTCTGATGTAGGGTTTAACTGCTGGTTTTATGTTCTAAATTTTGCTGGATCAAATCAGAGAGTTAGAAATATTTCCCAGTTTTAAATAGTTGCAGTGTCAAAATGTTGTTGAAGCATATGTTCAATGTAATTTTTTGTACTTTGATACTATTTTACAGCATATATATATTTATATGTAAGTGTGTGTGTATACATTCAATGAAAAGTGTTCACATGTATAAAATGCAAAGAATATGTATTTAAAAATGTATTTTCATTAGGCAAATTATCAGGATAAATGGAAATTGATTGCAAATAGCGGTTGTGATTAAGCAAATAATCAACAAAATATCTAGTCAGTTTCTAAGTATATTGTGAGAAATAGCCAGTATCACTAAAGAGTATCTGTTATGATTGAGGTCAGAATTTCTAGAAGACAATGCTACATAAATGAGAACCTTGAGAAAAGAGAACATTGTATTGCTAATTTTTATGCATCGATAGAGCTACTCAATCAATAGAAATGTCCAAGCTGCCCTTGTGTCACAGGCAACATTTGGAAATTTTGTGAAATTGCATCATGATTCAACTTTATTTCAAAGTGCTTTGTTTTTAATAAACCAATGTTTTTCAAACTGCTACTAAGATCACCCTGTGGCCACCTTTCAGGCAGTTCTGGATTAAGGTAAGCAGGTCGGGTCATGGATGTGTGTTGCTTGAAGAATCCTCCAACATTAAGTGAAGTAATTTCACTTTTGTGTGTTTTATATTTAAGACTTCTTAGTAAAATTTCCTTTAAACAAATATTCTGCCGCTAAGATCCATCGGAACACTACTATTATAATGAGAACCAAAGATTTATTTTTTTATCCACCCTCATAGGAGATAGTGTTTATGAGACATAACTGGAAAATTTCAGGTCTGAACATAAGCCAACCACTGGATCAGAAAATTTGGATGAAATATGTCTATTGCATTGATGGAATTATTGAAATTTGTTTGATGATCAGCAGCATAGCCAACACTAACTCATTTATTGAAGTGATTAATCATGATTTACTATTAAACAGACTCTCTAAATATGTTTATTTTTCTTGGCATGTTATCTTTTTAAGTATAACTTAAAAAATCAGTCAACTTTTTGTTATTGGGTTTAGAGTAGGTGAATATGTACTCATTTTAATTTTCATCAAGATTTAGTGGGGTCTATAACTACATTTGTTTTATGCTTTAAACTTCTTATATGTTTTCATGGCAACATTCTTTGATTTTCACAATGGTGAAAGGCAGAGTCTCATTAAGCTGTAAAGACTTACTACCCAAGTTGATCAGATCAGCATAGTGGCAGGGCTAGAACTGTATCTGGATCGTCTTCCTTTTAAATGTTGGGCTTTTCTCACATATATTTCCATTCTTAAATGGCTCTAATTTTAGTTGATTTATGTGCATTTATTATATAGTATGATACTCCATAGTCACATAGATGTGGAATAAAAAAGAGTGGTAGAATAGTGGTATCCAGGGTAATTCTAGAAAGTGTTAGGTACACACATTCCTAAACACCTTTTATTCCCCTTGGTAAAGTCACTTATGATAAGAATAATAGGTAAGAATAACAACAGCATCATTTGATACAAAAAATTTACATTTTTTCATGTTATTGGAATGCAAAAACAGGCTCTTGACATTCTAGGAAAAGTAGTTGTAAAGCAAAATATTCATTCAATATTACAAATAAATTTGACTTATAAATACTTTTGAATCCAAGCTTTTGACCAGACTGTTGTTTTTATTTATTTACTTTTCATGATTAGTGGGAACTAATTTGATGGGGGTTATTAGAAAGGAAAAGAAATTTATGTAAATTTAAAGTCAGATTATTTGCACTAATTAGGGTACTTGGACTTTACTGTTGTTTTTACTTGGAGTGAATACATATCTATCCAATAGAGCTAGTTTGGCTAGTGTCAGAGCAAGCTCAGTAGTTAGAGCTGCCTACAAGTAGATGCTCTGGGTCAGCAGTCAGGCTCTTCTGGTTTTAAACACCTTAGGTCATTTAAAGGTTGATTTATAAGGGATATCTTGTGTATATCGTCTGTAGATGCTGTTCCTAGATTAACAACACTGGAGCATGAAGATTATTAAATAGAAACTCAGGACTTCTACATTTCATTCACAGATAGATTTTGACTGACTCTTAGTCTTGAATTGATTATTCTACATCGTTAGGCTTCAGTTTTCTCACCTATAGCATGAGTTTGTTGTGTGCAAAGGTGTATAAGTTCACTAAAATTTTAAGAATCCTGCATTAATAAACTGGGAAGTCATGTAAAAACACAAATCCTATATTCCTTGTTTTTACTATCCATTCATTAAGTATCAGTTGGTGTTATGTCAGCCAGTTTGTGGGAAAAAATGACTACAAAAACATCAATACATACTATTCCTTTTGTAATCTTACAAAGTTCTTTTTAAGACATAAAAAAAATGTACAGACAGTATTAATGGTTTATCGATTATAAAGGAACATCCTAAGGAAGCCATTGTCTAAAATCACTTCAAATACGCAGAGATTCTTAATTATTTCTCTAAGAGACCAAATTTAAAAGGACTTTGCTATACTGGCATCAGATGACTCCATCCTTTTTACTTCTACATTTCATAACATTCCCACACTATGGTGGTGATACAGAAAAGCACACAGCAGATGGGAACACAGGTTAGTGGAAGAGTCAGGCTTTTAGTGGGAAAATCACAGCAAAATAAGATAAAGTTTGTGATAGTTAACTGCAGGACTGTAGTGAAGTCAGAGGGCGGGACCTGGATGAAATTGTGAAGTTTCAGCATGGTTTTTGGAGTGTTGACCCAGAGCCTCATCTGTGATCTAAGGATGAGGTAAAAATCCCTAGCTGTTAGATATTAAATAATTAGTTCAACAGTCCTATCAACTGAGCAGCCTTTAGAAAAACTAGGTATTTGTGTTTTAATAAATCCATAATAACTGGCTTAACACAATCCTTATCAGAATTTTGAGAAACTGCTACAGGTAACTAAAACTACAACTCACTGTTCACATATTGAAAGAATTAATGTCTTAATCTATAAATCTAGCTCATAACTCTTTAAAAGTTTATTTTTATTGCATAATTACACTTTGCTTGAACAAGTTGCAATAAAACGTGGCAACTCTGCAAATGCTATTCTTCTGCAGCCCTTTTCTGTTTCAATCATATTATTATGGCTTGGGTTTGAAAGATTTATTGCAATTGTAAATGTGAATAAACTACAGTGAAGTTTATGGAAGTATCTGTATTTTCACAATAATTTAATCTAAGAAATGTACATCTCACTAAAATATAATAAAAAGATAATGATACATAGTTTCAGTGTTCTTCTTATTTAAGTAGAGAAATATTGTGTATCATATATACATGCTGGAAGCAGAGGTTTCATTTCCAAATATTTTTTTGACTCATCCTATATAAGGCTGTGCTACACTTAGAGCTGTATTTTAAAGTGGACTTTACACAAAATGTTGATTTGCTTCTAAGACAGGTGTAAGTAGAAAAAAGTCATCTGTTAAAAAAAGAATAAAGAATGCTTCATCTTTCAGTTAGCACATGCACACTAAGAACTCCTACATGCATGACACTGTGAATGTACAGCACCCTGTCCTGCCATTGCATCACTAGAGTTTTTGATGTTTGCCATACATTCTGCTCTGAAGTATCAACTTATTTTTAAGGCATGTCTTAGTCTGTTCCCGCTTCTACAACAAAATGCCACAGATCGAGTAATGCAAAAATAATAGCAATCATTTCTGAGGGCTAGGAAGTCCAAGATTAAAGTATTAGCAGATTTGGTGTCTGGTGAGGGCTACTTTCTGCTTTCATGATGCTATCAATTTGCCGAATTGTCCAGAGAGTGGACATAGAGTCATCACATGGCAGAAATAGAAACAGGTAAAAAGGGAAGAGGATTCTCACTTTAATCTGTTACAAGAGCAGTAATTTCGGCCAGTGCCGCGCCTCACTAGGCTAATCCTCTGCCTTGCGGCGCCGGCACACCGGGTTCTAGTCCCAGTCAGGGCACCGGATTCTGTCCCGGTTGCCCCTCTTCCAGGCCAGCTCTCTGCTGTGGCCAGGGAGTGCAGTGGAGGATGGCCCAAGTACTTGGGCCCTGCACCCCATGGGAGACCAGGATAAGTACCTGGCTCCTGCCATCGGAGCACTTGGATGGCACTTGGGCCATCCTCCACTGCTTTCCCAGGCCACAGCAGAGAGCTGGGTTGTGAGAGGAACAACCAGGACTAGAACTGTAGCCCATATGGGATGCCAGCGCCGCAGGTGGAGGATTAACCTAGTGCGCCACGGCGCTGGCCCCTGAAAAGTTTTTAACTCTTTAAATTGTATTTCCTTTTAAATTATAAATTCCATCTTCAACTGGTTCCTCTCTCCTCACATTTTACTATAAGCATTCAAAAGAGGCCATGCTACATCATGAAGATTTTGTTTAGAAAGTTCTTATGCCAAATATCCTATTTCATTTCTTCTAAGTTCTACCTCTCACAAAGCATTAGAACATGAGCAAAATTCTGCATGTTTGGTGTCTAATATTGTATTCCTAATTTCCATTTGACATCTCATAAGAATGGTTTTTACTGTTCATGTTTCTACCAGATATGGGATCATGACTGCATGAGTAATTTCAAAAGACAGAGGCTTTCTCCATGGGGGCTTTGGTCTCCTCTTCTGAGCTATCATTAGAATATCTCTTAAAAATTCCAGCCTCTATCTGTTACCTTGTTCCATGGAGTTAGCACACACAGACATTATAGCGGTTCACACATGATTTAATGTCCTCTCGTCTTCCTCCTTTTACTCCATCTGTTCTTCCTTATCTATTACCTTTTCCTCTTGTAAGTCGTTGTTCCTTCTGCCCTTCATTTCGCTAGATTGCTAAGTCTTCCAGTTCATGTATCTTTTCTGCAGTGTCTCATTTGCCATTGATCCCATTTGGTGTACTCTGCATTTTAGACATTGCAATTTTTTATCATCAGAAATTTAAAATTTTTTTCGATGAACTTTGCATCTCTATTTAACATATTTTATCTTTCAGGTAGTAAGCATTTTGAGTACAGTTATGACAACTATTATAATGTCTCTGAGTGTTTATTCTAACATCTTTTTGTCAGTTCTGTAGGTTTCTTTTAGCTGATTGTTCTTGTTACAGATTGTATTTTCCTGTTTCTTTATATGCCTAGTAACTTGATTTGTTGGCAGGTTTTTTTTTTTTTTTTTTTTGTGGCAGGGTTGTATATTTTTTTCTTTTTTTTAAATGGATATTTTTGAGCTATGTTTTATGATGAAAATAGTTCAATTGAAATAGGATTGAAAATAGTTCAATCCTGTTGGGTCTTGATTTAAGATTTATAAGAATGCAGAGAATAACAATTTGTATATGGGCTAATTATTTTCTCTTCTGAAACAAAAATCTTAAGTATTTTATATAATGCCTAATAGATCATGATGTTCATGATATTTTCAATCTCACAAGTGGGAACCCACCTTATTCTTACCCTTGTGTGATCTGTGAGAATTCTTCCTTATTATCCTTTAAAGTGTTTTGCTGGTTTCAGATATTTTCCTCATGCTTTTGCCCTCATCAGTATTCTGCTGAATACACAAAGCAGGCCCTTCCTGCAATCTGTAGAATTGATATCATCTCCACTACTCTGCCTTGCACTCTTAAGTTCCCTTTGTCTACCTGGACTCTCCCCTCTACCTTGTGAACTCAAGAAATCTATTATGCTTTAATTGGGTTCCCCATCCTTATGCCATCTACTGACATTATGGCTGCTAATTTATGTTTAAATTTGAATGAGCTAAGGAATCCATAAAAAACTGGTAAGACATTATTTCTGCATTATATCTCTGAGGTCTGTTTTGGGGAAAATAATTGAATCAGTAAATTTAGCAAATATTTGCCCTCACTAATGTGGGTGAGCATGACTCAATACATCAGAGGCGCATATACAGCAAAATAATAAAATAAAATTAAATTAAATTAAATCTTTGATACATCTTCAGTTGATTTTTGTATAAGGTGTAAGGTAGGGGTCTTGTTTCATAGTTCTGCACTTGGATAGCCAATCTTCAAATGTGCTTTAGAAAAATACATATTGTAGATTTGTTCAGTATAATACTCTATATTGACCAGTAAGATCACTCACTCAGAGCAGATGGGATTTATCCATGGTAAGCAGGGATAGTTCAATATACACAAATCAATATATATGATATATCCTATAAACTAAAGGATAAATCCATTTGATTATCTTGATAGATGCAGAGAACACATTTAATAAAATACAACATTCTTTAATGATAAAAACCTTAAGCAAATTGGTTATAGAAGAAACATTCCTTAACAAAATCAAGGCAATATAAGACAAGCCCACATCAAGCATCATATTGAGTAGGGAAAAGTTAGAAACATAAGATCTGGAACCAGAAAAGGATGTTCATTTTCACCATTGCTATTTGACATAGTTCTGGAAGTTTTAGCCAGAGCCATTAGGAAAGAAAAATAAGTCAAAAGGATACAGGTTGGAAAGGAGGAAGTCAAATTATACCTGTTTGCAGATGACATGATCCTATATATAGGAAAACCAAAAGACTCCAGTCGGAGACTATTGGAACTCATAAGACAGTTTGGTAAAGTTGCAGGTTATAAAATTGACACACAAAAGTCAATAGCCCTTGTATACATAGATAACGCCATGGCTGAGAAAGAACTTGAAAGATTGGTACCATTCACAGTAGCTACAAATAATTTAAATACCTTGGAATAATTTTAACCAATGAAGTAAAAGGTCTCTACAATGAAAATTACAAAACATTAAGGAAATAAATAGAAGGCACACAAAAAATTGGAAGAATCTTCCATGTTTGTGGATTGGAAGGATTATCATCAAAATGTCCACTACTTGATGCAATTTACAGATTCAATGAGATTCCAATCAAAATACCAATGATATTCTTCTCACATACAGAAAAAATGATGCCAAATACATATGGAAACACAAGAGATCCATGAACAGCTAGAGCAATCTTAAGCAACAAAATTAAAGCTGGAGAAATCACAACACCAGATTTCAAGACATATTACAAGGCAGTTATAATTAAAACAGCCTAGTACTGGCACAAAAAGAGACATGTAGACCAATGGAACAGAACAGAAGCCCCAGAAATTAATCTAAGCATCTACAACCAACCAATTTTTGACAAAAGAGCTAAAATCAATCAATGGAAGAAGGACAGTCTCTTCAACAAATGATACTGGGAAAATTGGATCTTCAAGTGCAGAAGTATGAAACAAGAACCCTGCCTTGCACTCTATAAAAAAATCAACTCAAAATGGATCAAGGATCTAATTATATAGTCTGATACCATCAAATTACTAGACAGAAGCATCAGGGATACTCTGCAAGCCATTGGCATAGGCAAATTCTTTTTGGAAAAGAAGAGTTGAATTTAGTTGTTCTTTAAAAGTTTAGTAGAATTCAACAGTGAAGCCATCAAGTCTTGGGCTTTTCTTCAATGGGAGGGTCTTTATTACTGATTCAATCTCTGTCATGGTTAGTGTTCTATTTTTGGTTTTCTATGTCATCATGACTCAATTTTGGTAGCTTATATGTGTCCAGAAATCTGTTTCTTCTAGATTTTCAAATTTGTTCACATATAACTGTTTATCGTGATTCCTGATGATTCTTTTTTATTTTTGTGTGTCTGTTGCAACATTTCATTTTGCATCATTGATTTTATTAATTTGAATATTCTCCCTCTTTTTTTATTTGGTTAGTTAGGCCAATGGTGTATCAATTTTGTTTATTTTTTCCAAAAAAAGAATCATCTTTTTTTTTAAATTTTGTTTATTTCTCTTTGAATTTTAGTTATTTCTTTACTCCTACTAGTTTTTGGTTCAGTTTGTTCTTATTTTTTCTCAACTCTTGAGACTCATTTTACATAATTTGTTTTATAACTTTCCAGTTTCTTGATGTTGGCATTAACTTATATAACCCTCCCACCCTCCCTCTTTTTTTTTTTTTTTTTTTGATGGGCAGAGTGGACAGTGAGAGAGAGAGAGACAGAGAGAAAGGTCTTCTTTTGCCGTTGGTTCACCCTCCAATGGCCGCCGTGGCTGGTGCGCTGTGGCTGGCGCACTGTGCTGATCTGATGGCAGGAGCCAGGTACTTATCATGGTCTCCCATGGGGTGCAGGGCCCAAGGACTTGGGCCATCCTCCACTGCACTCCCTGGCCACAGCAGAGAGCTGGCCTGGAAGAGGGGCAACCGGGACAGAATCCGGCGCCCCGACCGGGATTTGAACCCGGTGTGCCGGCGCCGCAAGGCGGAGGATTAGCCTAGTGAGCTGTGGCGCCGGCATAACCCTCCCTCTTAAAACTGCCTTTTTCTGTATCCCATAGGTTATATTGTCTTCACTCATATCTTGGAATTTTTTGATTTCCCTTTGGATTTCTTCTATGACCCACTGTTCATTCATCAGCATGTTGTTTGGTCTCGATGTGTTTGCATATTTTCTAGAATTTCTTAAATTGTTCATTTCATTGTGGTCAGAAAAGAATCATGGTACTATTTAATTTTTTTAAATTTGCTGAGCCATGCTTTATGGCCTAGCATATCTTCTATCCTAGAGAAATTTCCATGCATCAATTAAAAGAATGTGTATTCTGCATCTGTGGGATGAAATGTTCAGTAGATATCAATTAGGTCTACTTGGTTCATAGTTTAGATTAGCTCTGTTGTTTCTTTGTTGATATTTCTGTCTAGCTGAGCTATCCATTGAAGAAAAGGGGGTGTTGAAGTCCCCCATTACTATTCTATTGGAGTCTATATCTTCCTTTAGATCCTTAAGATTTCTTTTAAATAGTCAGGTCCCCTGCATCGGGTGCATATATAATTATAGTCACATCTTCCTGTTGAATTGACCCTTTAATCATTACATAGTGCCTTTCTTTGTCTATTTGAACAATTTTTGTGTTAAAGTCTATTTTGTCTGATATCAGGATGGCTACCCCTGCTGCTTTTTTCTTTCCATTAGCATGGAATATCTTTTTCTATCCTTTCACTTTCAGTCTGTTGTTTCTTTGTTGGTGAGGTATGTCTCTTGCAGGCAACAAATAGATGGGTCTTGTTTTTAATCCATTCATCAACTCTGTATCTTTTAATTGGATAATTAAATCCATTTATGTTCATGGTTATTGATAAGAAATGACTGGCCCTTCCATATTTCCATAAACATTCCTATTGTTTGCTTTGTATTTTCTTTGCACTTTTACTAGATTTTCTGCCTTCACATTCTTTCATAAAGGTGACTATCTTTCTGTATTTCTTAGTGTAGCAGATCCTTAAGCATCATTTGTAAGGTTGGACAAGCAGTGACAAATTCTATCAATTTCTGTTTTGAAAGGTCTTCATTTCATCTTCACTTATAAATGAGAGCTCTTCTGGGTCAGTATTCTGGGTTGACAGGTTTTTTGTTTTGTTTTGTTTTTATTTTAAGACTTGGACTCTCGCTCTCCAGTCTTTCCTTTCTTATATGTTTCTGATTAGAAATCAACAGTCATTCTTCGGTATCTTGATTGGTATTGCATTGAATCTGTAAATTGCTTTTGGGAGAATGGACATTTTGATGAGATACCGAAGACCTTCTTCTCAGATCTGGAAAAAATGGTGCTGAAATTTATATGGAGGCACAAGAGACCTCGAATAGCTAAAGCAATCTTGTACAACAAAAACAAAGCCGGAGGCATCACAATACCAGATTTCAGGACATACTACAGGGCAGTTGTAATTAAAACAGCATGGTACTGGTACAGAAACAGATGGATAGACCAATGGAACAGAATTGAAACACCAGAAATCAACCCAAACATCTACAGCCAACTTATATTTGATCAAGGATCTAAAACTAATTCCTGGAGCAAGGACAGTCTATTCAATAAATGGTGCTGGGAAAATTGGATTTCCACGTGCAGAATCATGAAGCAAGACCCCTACCTTACACCTTACACAAAAATCCACTCCACATGGATTAAAGACCTAAATCTACGACCTGACACCATCAAGTTACTAGAGAACATTGGAGAAACCCTTCAAGATATTGGCACAGGCAAAGAATTCCTGGAAAAGACCCGGGAGGCACAGGCAGTCAAAGCCAAAATCAACTATTGGGATTGCATCAAATTGAGAAGTTTCTGTACTGCAAAAGAAACAGTGAGGAGAGTGAAAAGACAACCGACAGAATGGGAAAAAATATTTGCAAACTATGCAACAGACAAAGGGTTAATAACCAGAATCTACAAAGAGATCAAGAAACTCCACAAAAACAAAACCAACAACCCACTTAAGAGATGGGCCAAGGACCTCAACAGACATTTTTCAAAAGAGGAAATCCAAATGGCCAACAGGCACATGAAAAAATGTTCAAGGTCATTAGCAATCAGGGAAATGCAAATCAAAACCACAATGAGGTTTCACCTCACCCCGGTTAGAATGGCTCACATGCAGAAATCTACCAACAACAGATGCTGGCGAGGATGTGGGGAAAAAGGGACACTAACCCACTGTTGGTGGGAATGCAAACTGGTCAAGCCACTATGGAAGTCAGTCTGGAGATTCCTCAGAAACCTGAAGATAACCCTACCGTTCGACCCAGCCATCCCACTCCTTGGAATTTACCCAAAGGAATTTAAATTGGTAAACAAAAAAGAGGTCTGCACCCTAATGTTTATTGCAGCTCAATTCACAATAGCTAAGACCTGGAACCAACCTAAATGCCCATCAACGATAGACTGGATAAAGAAATTATGGGATATGTACTCTTTAGAATACTATACCACAGTAAGAAACAACGAAATCCAGTCATTTGCAACAAAATGGAGGAATCTGGAACACATCATGCTGAGTGAAATAAGCCAGTCCCAAAGGGACAAATACCATATGTTCTCCCTGATCGGTGACGACTGACTGAACACCAAGAGGGAAACCTGTTGGAGTGAGGTGGACACTATGGGAAATGGTGGCTTGATCAGCATAGCCCTGACTGTTAATGAACAACTAAATACATTATCCCTCTTAGTAGTTTTTTTTTATCTGTTCTACTTAATATGACTGGTTTAGATCTGAAATTGATGCACAGTTATTCTTAAGTGTTGAAAATTAACTGAAATGTGATCTCTGTTGAACATGGTGGTGGGAATGGGAGAGGGAAGAGATGTATAATTTGGGACATGCTCAGGCTGACTTGCCCCAAGTGGTGGAGTTGGAAGCATACCAGGGGATTCCAATTCAATCCCATCGAGGTGGCATGTACCAATGCCATCTCACTGTTCCAGGTGATCAGTTTCAGTTCACAGTTGGTCATGGTGAAGGGACTGGGAGTCAAAGGGAGCACATAGACAAGTCTAGTACCTGCTAACGCTAACTGATGGAGTAAATAAAGGGGAGAGTGATCCAACATGGGAAGTGAGAATCTCAGCAGACTCATAGAATGGCAGATGTCCTAAATAGCACTCTGGCCTCAGAATCAGCCCTAAAGGCATTCGGAGCTGGCTGAAAAGCTCATGAGAGTATTTCAGGCATGGAAAGCCAAGACACTCTGGCAAAAGATCTCTGCGAGTGAGATCCCAGTGGAAAGAACAGGCCATCAAAGAAGGAGGTACCTTTCTCTGAAGGGAGGAGAGAACCTCCACTTTGACTATGAGCTTGTCTAAACAAGATAAGAATCGGAGAACTCAGAGGGCTTCCATAGCCTTGGAAACTCATGACTGGAGCATAGGGAGATTACTGATGCCATAGACAGGAGTGTCAATTGGTAAAGTCAACAACAGGAGTCACTGTGCACTTACTCCTCATGTAGGATCCCTATCCTTAATGTGCTGTACATTGAGATTTAATGCTATAACGAGTACTCAAACAATATATTCCACTTTGTGTTTCTATGGGGGTGCAAACTGTTGAAATCCTTACTTAATGCATACTAAACTGATCCTCTGTAAAAAAAAAAAAAAAAGAAAGAAAGAAATTATCAACTCCCAACTTGACTCTCACTGGGATTAAACATGACAATAGGTCTGCTCTGATTTCATCATCATTTTAAAAAATCATCTATTATTTTTCACTTTATGTTTCTGTGTGGGAGCAAACTGTTGAAATCCATACTTAATGTATACTAAGCTGATCTTCTGTATATTAAGATAATCGAAAATGAATATTGATGTGAATGGAAGGGGAGAGGGAGTGGGAAAGGGGAGGGTTGTGGGTGGGAGGGACGGTATGGGGGGAAAGCCATTGTAATCCATAAGTCGTACTTTGGAAATTTATATGCATTAAATAAAAGTTTAAAAAAAAAAAAAAAAAAAAAAAAGAAATCAACAGTCATTCTAATTGGAGATCCTCTGACGGTAATCTGACATTTATCTCAAGCACATTTTAGAATGTTTTCTTTATGCTTTACTGTTGAAAGTTTATGATGTGTTATGGTGACGATCTTTTCTGGTCAGGTCTATTAGGACTTCTGTGTGCTTCCTATATTTAGATGTCCTTTTCTTTCTCCAAATTAGGGATGATTTCTTTTATTATTTCACTGAATAGGCCTTTTTTTTTTTTTTTTTTGACAGGCAGTGTGGACAGTGAGAGAGAGAGACAGAGAGAAAGGTCTTCCTTTATGCCGTTGGTTCATCCTCCAATGGCCACCACGGCCAGCGCGCTGTGGCCGGCGCATCGCGCTGATCTGAAGCCAGGAGCCAGGTGCTTCTCCTGGTCTCCCATGCGGGTGCAGAGCCCAAGGACTTGGGCCATCCTCCACTGCACTTCCGGGCCATAGCAGAGAGCTGGCGTGGAAGAGGGGCAACCAGGACAGAATCCGGTGCCCCGACCGGGACTTGAACCCAGTGTGCTGGTGCCACAAGGTGGAAGATTAGCCTAGTGAGCCACGGCGCCGGCCTGAATAGACCTTCTAACTCATTCTCTCTTTCCACAACTTCAGGAACTCTTAAGACATGTATGTTACATCTTTTGATAGTATCCCATAAATCTTAAACACTATTCATAATTTCACTCATTTTTTTTCTTCTTTTTTATTGTCTTACTGAGATATTTCCAAAGATTTATCTTCTAGATCAAATATTCTTTCTTTTGCCACACGAAGTCTGTTTTTAAGGCTTTCCACTGTATTTTTTATTTGCCATATTGAATTCCTCGTTTCCAATTTTTCAGTTCTTTGATTTCTAATTTCTCTCACATAGGAAAATTTTTCATCCATGTCATTTATTAATTTCGTTAAGTCAAGAATTTGCTTCTCATTGTTTTTGAGTAAACTTATGATCATTCTTTAAGTTCCTTTTCAGGCATTTCATCAATCTATTCACCTTCACATTCTAATATTGAAGTGTTTCAGTGTTTCTTTGACAGAGTCAACTTGTCTTCCTTGTTAATGTTTCTTGTTTTTCTATACTTATTTTTCGTCATTTGTGAAACCACCTGTTGGTTTTCTGCTCTGTTTGTTTTGTATTTGAAATGTGATTCAATGGCTTAGTGGAGTGTATGTTTCTTCAGTGGATATTCAGAAGCATGTGCTGGCTAGGGCTGGGGCTCTTGTCAGTTCTTGGTGGTGGTTCAAGAATCAAGGGTGACACTCAAATTGGGAGTGGCAGATCTGCTCTATTGTCACCATAGGGGAGGGTGTTAATCATGTTGGCTGGTATGATTACTGCCTCACATCCTCTCTGTCAAGGTGATCAATGGCCAGGGTGAACCCACAAGGGCTACAAATCCCACCCACAAATTTGCAAAAACCACACAAAGGATCTGTGTGGTCTTCAATGTTAGCATTGAATATTCTGCAATAACCCACTCCAGGCACTTGGGGAATTCTGAGACTCTGAAGCCAGACACAGTGATTGTCCAGAGACCTTGCTACACTCTGTGCCCTATTGTGCATTTACAGAATTTCCTGTCATGGTTCGCAGGGCTCTTGCAGTTACAGGGAGCAGAGGATCCACTCTGAGCCTCATGAAGCTGCTCCATACATGGAGAGAGCTGAGACACTCCCAGAGCCAGGTGCCTGTCGGTGTTGTACCTGGCAGTTTGAGTCCTGGTGCCAGTGATATAGAGGGGAACGGAGCACCTCACAGGCTTACATGGGAGCCCTGCCCTCTGACAACCCTCCAGGCCAGACTCATAGCCAGTGGGGACCACGGATTTATCCCTCACATAAAATCCCTAGTCACATGTGCATAAGCTGCAACAGTCTCTACTTGATTTTTAAGATGTTAAGATGGTAGTTCCTCCCTGCAATTTGGCCAGGAGCCCTTGTTGTGGAGATGGGAAGCAGGCAACATGCTCTTGCCTCACGGGTTTAGGTGGTTTAGCCCCTGGCTAGTGCTCCAGGCTGGACTCAAAGTCCCTGTGGTCTGCAGGTTTCTCCCTACAGGAAGTAGCGGCGCTGACAAGGGCTGCTGCAGTCTCCTCTCATTTCTCCTTAAGAAGCTGGCCTCTCCTCCTGCTGATTCTGATGCTGGTAGGAGTGGAACAGAGGATCACTCCCCAAATCCTCACTGCCGAGTATGGACTCTGCAGGAGTGAAGGAGGGGAAGGAAGCAGGGCAGCTGTGCTGCTCCAAGCCTGGCAGATGCTCAGACCCTAGCAGCTCCCCAGGCTGAAGTAAAAGTCAGTGGGTCACTGTGGAATTCCTTCTCCGCTGAAACAGCCAATGGCTGGGTGCATAGCTATTTCTTCCTGTCTTGTCATGGTATGATGGCAGCCCCTAGCCGGCACCTCATTGTGCCATGTGGCTGGCTGAAGTAGTCAGTGTCTCTGTCTTCTCTCTTCTTGTCCTTTGGTGATTTTTTTGGTTCTTGGCCAAAAAATTCCCTCAGTTAGCCCCTGGAAAGGTGGTCCTTTCTTTGTCCTTTTCCTATCCCAGAGCAGCTGAAGTTAGTGTGACCTATTCAGCCATCTTGGATCTAATATATAATTTACTTTGTTGAGTTTATTATTAGCATTCCTAGTCTTCTTATGCTTACAGTACCTATGCTTAATCATTTCTCATGAATTTATTTTACTTCTCTATACATCTTTATGAAGAACTGCATTCTTGTGTTTTCATCCAATCTGATAGTCTGTACTCTGTATCAAAAAGTTCCTTCTACTGATAGTGAAACCAATGTCTATATGATTGGATTTAATTATAAATGCTTTCATTTTGTTTGTTGCTCTGTTTATTTTTTCTTTTCTGTTTCCTACTTTCATTTTTATTATTTGAATATGTTCAGAATTTTAATTTACTTATCTTTCTGCTGTTTGGTTACATTTTCTTACATTAATGTTTTAGTGCTTGCTCCAGGAAATACAGTATGCATTGTTAACTCTTCACAGTCCATTTAAAGTTAATATCACAGAACTTCACATAAAATGTAAAAACCTTGCAGTTTTGTAGCTCCATTTACCTCCACTCCATACTTCATGCTATATTTGTCATATATATCATTTCACATCAACATAAATTCTAAGTCTCTCAAGCTAATGCTTAAGTTTTATTTAAAGCAGTGCTGGGGTTTGGATATAGATTGATTGTGCCCCCAAGGCTTGCTATATTGAAATTTAATTCTCATTGTGATGCATTCAGAGGTGGCAACTTAAACTGACTAGGTGTCTAAACACCTCTTAAAGTGCAGCCTTTGAGACATGATTAAGACTAGATAAAGTTATTAGTGTAGAACTGCCATGATTGAATCCTGCTGGCTTTTTAAAAAATATTTTTATTTATTTATTTGAGAGGTAGAGTTACAAACAGAGAAAGGGAGAGACAGAGAGAATGGTCTTCCATCCACTGGTTCTCTCCCCAGATGACCGTTACAACTGGATCTGGGTTCTATCTGAAGCCAGGAGCCAGGAACTTCTTCTGGGTCTCCCAATGGGTGCAGCGACCCAGGAACTTGGGCCAATTTCCACTGCTTTCCCAGGCCATAAGCAGTGAGGTGGACTGGAAGAGGGGCAGCTGGGACAAGAACTCGCACCCATACGGGATGCCTGCACTGCTTGCAGAGGATTAGCCTACTAGGCCACAGCACTGGCCCCTCCTGCTGGCTCTTTCTTTTTCTTTTCTTTTCTTTTTTTGGCCTTTGAATTGTCACCACATCACCATGTAATGAACACTTTGGCCAAGGCTTTTTTTAAAGATTTATTTATTTATTTGAAAGGCCAAGTTACAGAGAGGCAGAGACAGATAGAGAGGTCCTCTCTCTACTGGCTCACATCACCATGAAATGTTCTCTGTTGCTTTGGGACGTTGCCAGAAGAAGGTCATTGCCAGATGCAACCCCTTTATCTTGCAGCTCCAAAATAAATGTCTGCTCATTAGCAAGCAGCCTGCATCAGGGATTTTGCTATAGTAGTAAAAAGTGAACTAACATAAGCAGTTATATGTATTTTGAAGAAGTTTTGATACATCCTTGCCATTTATTACATAATTCCAGTTTCCATTATCTTCATTCATTTAAAAAAATGAATTTCCTAAAATACATTATTCTTCCTTGAAGTTCAGATATGCTGGCAACAATTCCTCCATTTTCTTTTTTCTGAAGAACATTTGCACTCTATATGTACTTATATAATGAGTTTTTACTGACCTTTATTATTACCGATGAGAAGTTAGTGCTGCATAAACATTATGTTAATAAAATTTATTGTCAGGCAAGATATTTAAATAAGCTACTTCAAGTCCAAAAGTAGTCAGAAGTAGTGAGAAGACAGATTGATTTAAAATAGTTGTAGGGAAAAGCTTCTAGAACAACAAAGCAAAGAGCTCCACTGGTGCTCTTCACAGAAAAACATTAATTTACCTCGTGAAATAAAACCATTCCAAATGTCCAGAAACGGTCTCAATGACACATAGGAAATGCAGAAAGAAAACCTACAGAGTCTAGTTAAAAAAGGAAAGCGATAGACATTTGGACCACTCTAGCTCTTCACCCTCTATGTTATAGAAACTCTACCCTCCATATGTATCGCCAAAACAGGGCTCCCTCCCTCCCTAGCTCCCTTCCCAGAAGGGTGTATTGCTGACATTCCTCGTGTTCCACCAAACATACCTTAAATAACCTGTATTTCGGACACACACAGCTGGCACACAGGGTGAACTCGGTTTCTCTTTCTCTAGCCTCCACCTGGGGTGTAAAGCTGTATTCCAGGTTGAGCATGCTAATACTATGAAGACATTGGAACCTTCATATATACTGTTGGTGGGATTTTAAAATGCTGCAGCTAATTTGTCAAGCAATTTAGTACTTCCTGAAAAAGAATAAAAAATAAAATTATTATATAACACACCAATTGTGTTCTCAGTAGTCACCCAAGATTATGAAAACCTAGATCCATGGAAAAGCTTGTATAGGAATGCTCACAGAAACAGTCATAGTAGTCCAAAGTGCAAACAATCAAAATGTATATTAATGAGGAACAGATAAATAAAATGTGGCCTATTTATCCCATGAATTACTACTTGGCAATAGAAGTACATGATGCATGCTATAAAACGGATAATGGAAACATCATGTTAAACAAAGGAAGGCATTCATAAAGGCTGGAGATTTTATGATTCCATACATATAAACTATAGAAAATAAGCAAATTTATAGAGACAGGAAGTACATTTGCAGTTGCTGAGAGGAAGTGGGGGCAGCACATGGGAAAAATCAGGATGGACTACTACTGGCAAGGAATTTCTTTTGAGGCAACCAAAATGTTTGAAAATTAGATGGTGGGGATGGTTATAAATACAAAAGAAAACATTGAACTATGTACTTAAATGTGTGAATCACGTGATATATGAATTATAACTAAATAAAACTTTGAAGTTTGATGAAAGACTCAAACATGAAATAGAAGACAGCTGACTGAAATTTTATATGGCAGTATTCAACGCAAATTCTTTTTATATTTTTAAAAATTTATTTGAAAGGCTGAGTGAGAGAGAGAGAGAGACAGAGAGGGAGAAAATGTCCATCTACTTGTTCATTCCCCAACTAGCCACAACACTGAGGCTGGGCCAGGCTAAAGCCAGGAGCCAGGAGCTTCTTCTGGGGCTCCTACGTGGGTGCAGCAGCCCAAGGACTTGGGACATCTTTTGCTGCTGTCCCAGGTGCATTAGCAAGGAGCTGGATTGGAAATGGAGCACTCAGATCATGAACTGGGGTTTATATGGGATGCTAGTGTTGCAGGATGCACAATGCCGGCCACCAACACAAATTCACTTTTAGCAAGAGTCTGAGGTTATTGGTGCACTGACCATACTGTATCACTCAAGGAGTACCTCCAGTGTCCAGTCTTGTGGAAGTGCTGTAGAGTATACAAGGGAATCTAGATGAAAACTAAAAAGCTCATCTCGCTATATGTTTTATCTAAATGATTGAAAAGACCCAGATGGTGAAAGCTACTTCTGAAAATATAAATGCTTAGATAAAACCATTCTCTCTTTAAGTCTCTCCCTCCATTCTGTTCTCTATCAACATTTCACACTGACATCCAATTAACTGTGCAGCAAAGTCCCATTTGGTACGCAAGAATGTTGACTTCATTATGTTTTCATTACATTTCCAATAGTTTCTTCTGCAATGGAAATTTAGTTTATAGTATGATCAAAGATGTTAACACACCACCTGTTGTATGTCATAATACTTACCCTGTTTAATGGAATAAAAGCTATGGTGGGAATTCCTTTAAACAACTAACGATGGATAAGCTTGTTGTAGTGCTGTTTCTGAGACACCTTTGTTGCATAGCTATCATTTTGACTCTCTAATATTTTTGACTTTACTTAGCTATTTAGCATGTTAATTTTTTTCATCAAAATAAACGGTATTTAAGGCAATATCATAGTGAAAATATTTAACTTAATTTTTAAAAGTTTACTTAAAGAATATTGAAAAATTGCTTAATAATGTGTTAAAGTCATGAAAATTTCCTAAATTCTCCAGATTTGGTTGAATGTTTCTGATATTGTGAAGATCTTACATAACAAATTTGAGAATTATTGAAATCTGTAATTGATACCTGAAATCCAGATATTATTCAAATATATATATATTATATAGTGTATCTCTCTATCTATCTATCAATCTTTCTATCCATCTATGTAGCTTAACATATACCAAGATCAACCAAGCCTTAAGATGTTTACTTACCTTTGTGGTTATTTCTTTCTCATAAAATATGATTTAAATGCTAATGACTGCTGGATTTGTTATTTTTAAAAGAAAATCATTTTCAACAAGGAAAATATAGATGGCAACAGTATCTCAATGGTTTGTGTTCATGGTTACATTGGTTAATGCTTTGTAATTCTTTGCCATAGTGCCTGGAACATAGTAAGTGCTCAATAAATGTTGGCTACTATGACCTTCAGATTAACTAGTGAATTGTATTTTTGCAATGGAAGCTATGGTTTATAGTTGATAAAGTTAGGTTCCCTGCTATTCTGAACCCTACTGGAGTGGATGGGTATCTTGTTCTTAGTGCTACCATTCTCTTCTCATACCCATAAAAGATATGACTGACAGATTGTAATACCTTGTTGTTAGATGCGTACTTTCAAGTCAGGTTGCAACATCAAAATCTTTTCCAACAAGGTTAGAAGTAGCCACTAAAAATAGATCTAATTTGACACATGGGGTACAAATTGATTATATTTCCCATTTTAAATTGTTAGACGGAACTTCCAGGCAATGTGTTGAGTTGGCAGGAGGGGATTTGGTGATGAAAGCAGATGCATGACTCCACTCTGAGGGAAAGGCAGTCACTCAACTCCAGCTCCCTCTGTCTTAACTATAATCTGTTTCTTGCAATTCTTTTATCAGTAATTAATGTTACTGTACAGGAGTTCTAATGATATTTGATTGTGGGAAGGGAAACCTTCTACAATCTTGAGATTCAATCTGTTTTTTGGGGGGATCCATATTCTTCACAAGTGCTTCTTGGCCCAGATTATAGTTAAGACAGATTTATTTTAAAAACTCACAGACAACAGGGGAGACAAAAACAAAGGTACTAGAGGAAGCCTCTTTCATCATTAGCTACAGTAAATATTTGGATACCCACTCTTGGCTGGAATAACATAAAATAGTATAGTCAAGAAAATTTACTTTACTTCCTATTACACAATGCCTAATACCCAGTATAGTGTTTACCTAAACAGTGTAAATACTAGAATACTATATACAGAAATATCATATTTAGACAGAAGAAAACCAAAGAAAAACAAAAAATGTTGAAAGAAGCCACAGGAATAAAACACATGATGAACAGAGGAACAAGGGTAATTATTATGCTGAATTTCTCATTAAAACCCATCCATGCAAGCAAGAAGAAACTGGGGTGAAATATTAAAATGTGGAAATGAAAAATGCCATGAAGTGTGAATTCAATATCTGGTGAAATTCTCCATTAAAAGTGAAGGAGATATAGACTTCCTTGCATAAACAAAATCTAAGGGAATTCATCACAAACACAGCTGACCTCCAAAATACTAAATGTTCCTAAAGAAGTAAAATTATATAGGTCATAAACTTATATCTTCACAAATAACAAATAATTTATGTTATAGAAAGAATAGTGTAAGTGGAAATGAAATCTTTTATTTTATCTAATTTTAATTGATATGGATATATATATATATATTTTAAAGTAATAATATTAGTGGTGTATTGAGTTGGTATAGATACAGACTAGTGAATTGAAGTATTGCAGTGGTTTTTTTAAAGATTTATTTTATTTATTTGAAAGACAGAATTACAGAGAGAGGTAGAGACAGAGAGAGAGTTCTTCCATCCACTGGTTCACTCCCCAGATGGCCGCAATGGTCGGAGCTGTGCCAATCCAAAGCCAGGAGCCAGGAGCTTCATCCTGGTCTCCCACACAGGTGCAGGGGCCCAACGACTTAGGCCATCATCTACTGCTATCCCAGGCTATAGCAGAGAGCCAGATCAGAAGAAGAGCAGCCAGGACTCGAACTGGTGCCCATATGGGATCCCGGCGCTTCAGGCCAGGGCTTTAACCCACTGCACCACAGCACCGGCCCCTATTGCAGTGTTATGAAAGACAGAGCAGCAGAAAGCATGACAGAGACAGAGATCTTCAATCCACTAGTTCACTCTCCAATGCCTGCAACAGCCACAGCTGAGCCAGGACAAAGTCAGGCGTCAGGAACTCAATTGAGGTCTCCCATATGGGTGGGAGCCATAATATGTAGCTTCCCAGAGTGAGCATTGTCAGCACGCTGGATCAGTAGCAGAGGAGCTAGGACAATTTCAGGCACTCCAATATGGGATGCAGCTGCCTTAAACACTGTGCAAACACCCATGCCTGAAAGAAGTATAATTGTTACACTAAGAGAGGAGTGAAAATGCAGTCACATAAAATGTTCAAACAAAATAGAGACGGTAGAAAAAGAGTGGAAGATTAAATAGAAATAAAAAATAACAATGATTAGGACACAGTTACAAATATAGCATGTGTTCACCTACAAAAATAATCACTTTACGTGTGAACAATCATAATATGCCAATGAAAAGACAGAATTTGTCAGTGTTAAAATAAATGTTCTAAAAAATATTGATTTATTTATTTGAAAGACAGGGTTACAGAGAAAGGGAGAGACAGACACAGAGAAATGTCTCCCATCCTTTGGTTCCTCCACTAGTGGTTGCAATGGCCCAGGGCTAGGAGAATGAACTCCATTGGAGTCTCCACATGGATGGCAGGGGCCCAGACATTTGGACATTCTTCTATTGCTTTCATGGGCACATTAGCAAGAAGCTGGATTGAAAGTGGAGCAGCAGGGCTCCAAGCAACTCCCATATGGGTTGCCATTGTTGAAGGAGGCAGCTTAACCTTCCATACCACAATTCTCTGAAAACAAATTAAAATACATATTAAAGTTTAAAGCAGAAACATGGAAAAAGATGTAACTCACCAATACTAATCAAAGAAATCTGGAAGAACTGGTTTAATTTCAAACAAAACAGATTTTAGAACAAAGAAAATTGTCAGAGGAAAGATGGGCATTGTATAATGATAAAAGAACAATTTCTTCAAGTATATAATAATCCTTAATATGCATACATCTAACAACACAGTGCCAAAAATGTGAAATAGAAAGTGTTAGAAGGAGAAGCAAACAAATCTAATGTTAACATTGGAGGTTTTCATACTATTATTTCATTAGTTGATAGGTCCAGTAGGCAGAAAATATAAAAAAAGCATATAACTGACCCCAACAGCTAATTAAACAACTTGATCTAATTGACATATGTGTTTTTCTTTCAAGCTTATATGCTCTACAATAGACCATCTTCTAGGCCACTATGATTTTGTAAAAAGCAAAATGAAATAGTGTCTTTTGCCAAAAATTGGATGCAAGTGGAAACCATTATACTTAGTGAAATAAGCCAGTCCCAAAAAGACAGATATCATATGTTTTCCTTGATCAGAGGTAGCCAATAGAGTACCTAAAATGTAATGTATTGGAGTGAAATGGACATTTTGACATATGATGATTGTTTACAACCCTTGTCTATTCTGTTGAGGAACAGTATTTTCATTTTTTTTTTTAATTTGACAGAGACAGCGAGAGACAGAGAGAAAGGTCTTCCTTCCATTGGTTCACCCTCCAAATGGCCACTGCAGCCCGTGCGCTGTGCCAATCCGAAGCCAGGAGCCAAGTGCTTCCCCCTGGTCTCCCATGCGGGTGCAGGGCCTAAGCACTTGGGCCATCCTCTACTGCCTTCCCAGGCCACAGCAGAGATCTGGACTGGAAGAGGAGCAACCGGGACTAGAACCTGGCGCCCATATGGGATGCAGGCACTGCAGGTTGAGGATTAACCAAGTGAGCCATGGCGCTGGCCCCAGTTTTTGTTTCTTCATACTATTTGTTGAACTCTTTTACTTAGTGAGTGTTAACCTTATGATCATTAAGTAAACTTAAAACAGATATCTGTAAAAATTAAGAATGGGAATTGGAGAGGGAGGAGGAAAAGGAGTTAGGGTTTGGGCAGGAGGGAGGGGAGTATCATTATGTTCTGAAATCTGTATGAAATGCAGAAACTTATGAATATATGTGAAATATACATATCTTGTATAACTTAAATAAAATTTTTAAAAGATTTAAAAAATCAAAAAAGAAAGATAAATAAGCAAAAAGATTTAGAAATTGAAAAGAAAGGTATGACTTAAAAATGATAGTTGCTGTTCTATATAGCAGTAATTGATGATGAAATTTGAAGTTAAAACATAATGTCACCTCTAATAACATCACTGAAATTATAAAGTGTAAAACTGATAAAGTATGTGCTTTATATACAATATGTATAGAAATTATTTAACTCTGATGAAATACATGAAAGTAAATCTAAATAAATGGAAACATATTCCATGTCAATGGACTGGAATACACAACATTGTTAACATGTCAATTCTTCCCAGCTTGAACTATAGACTCTGCAGGTTCAATCAAAATTCTAGTAAATTATGAGAATAAGAAAATTATTTTATGAGAATAAACAAACAAATAAAATGTCTGAAAACATTTGATGGAGCCTATCAAAGGGGCTCAGGGGACTAAAAGAGCTACCATTTTCTATAGATGAAACAATTTGAGTTCCAAAAAAACTCAGTGAATAAAATAAATATTCACCATCATATAGAGATACAAATACATGATTGAATAAATTAATAAATTAGGAAGAAGACACAAATCACTTTACTACCTAACAACAGTGAGAGACAGACTTCTTAAGTGTACATAGTGACTGTCTTCCAAAGGTTACAGTACGGGAAGGAGGAGAGAGTGACTTTATAGTGCAGAAATAACACACAGCACAGGTAATCAAGGTCAATATACATACTCAGTTGCCCCTTCCTTTTCTTACGTGAGCTATTTTGTGACAAATCTCAGTCTATGACTTTCTTCTGCTCCAACTGATAGGAAAAGCTAACTTTCAGAATAGCGGCCATATTACAACCCAACTTGAAAATGTCAAACAGCCTTGGAGTACTGAGTTAATGTTGCTCGATATTGATTTTAAGGAATCCAAGTATGTACTACTTTAAGCATAAAAAATGAGATTTGTGTTTTGTATGACTGGCATTTTCTCTCCATAAATGATGATTATTGTAACAAGCTGTTGCCCTGTGGGTATTTTTCTTTTGTAAATATGTTAACAGCAGAGGGTGTAGAAAATATGCACAAATGAATGTGGAGGACATAAAATGTGAGCAAATTGTAAAGAAGAGTCCACACGTGGTTCCCTTGATTCTTATTACTATTTCTAGCTCAATAAATACTGATAATTTGACCCATTTTTTTGTCCTCACCCTAAATAGTATTTGCCACTGCATTTGAACAAGTGAGAAGATTTGGAAACGAGGGTGCATGAGGAATTGCCATGGCAACTGCAGCCACACTCAGCCAGTGAAAAGCTTCCAACAGGCTCCTTCAACTTTACTCCACTTCCAAATTTAGTGATTTAAAACACCTGTTCTCTAGCACATGATTACTGTGATTTAATGGGGAGTTATTAGAGCTGTAAATAGGATGCATTTTTTATGAAGGTGTTGAATATTGGTTTGCATATCTATTTTGGAAAATGATAAAAATTCTCTCCAACTTATATTTCCGTACCTATGGACTTCTTATTCTCATGTATTTGAAAACTTAAAATGTAGAATGAAGCAAAGAAAGGACCCTTGATTTTATCGCGTTAACACATGAAGTCTTTCACTACCAAAGTGCAACTGTATTTAGCTGTCTAAGGGGCTCCTATGTACATAGAGATAAACTTCTGCAAAATTCCTCTGTGTCTTCATCCATTTCCTACCTCCGATCTCTACCTTTGTCTCAGTGGCCAGAAGTGACTGTGTTCTTCCGTTTAACACTAATTTAAAATCAACACTTCATTTTTTTCTTGTGAAATGAAAAGACTTTACCTTGATCATATGTGATGTGCTAAATGTTTTGCAAAGTTCAGCTAATTTTTGATTGTTCTCAACTGTTTGCCTTCCTTTATGCTAAACTGAATAGTATTTTACAATAACAAATCACAGTACTGTTTTTGCACTTTGTTTACTATTTGTACACACATATTACTTAAATATATGAAATAATGATGTAGATAATTTGTTTTTGTAAAACATTTTAATGGAAAACAACCATTCCAAATCATAGGAAGGGTGTAAGGGTCCAAATATATGAGAAAATTCTAAAACTAATAACTTTTATTTAAGCTATTAGATGTTGGAAAGATGCCCAGAAAAAATGCCTAAACATGTATGATATTCATAGATATTCAAATTATTTTTGCTTTAATAATATAAAGTACACAATAATGCAATTCCTCTGAAATACAGAAAAATGATAAATTACAAACTTTAAAAATGTCACAGAAAATTGGAAAATAAAATTTGTGTAACATATTAAAATGCAATAAGAATAGTTTCATTTATAATAAGATTGCTGGCACTGAAAAATAATTGCTATTTATATGTATACTAATGATACATCTAGCTATATAAAATGTGGGTATTCTTTGACACTGTAAGGCAAAATATATATGCAATTAGTTCATTTTATCTTCAGTGAAGACTGAAGAAGCCACACATTTATGAAAGCAAGAATGTCATCCAAGGCATTATTTCTGTATTTTTGGGTGGCATGTCAATACATACAACACATCTTGCAGGCCCTTATAAACTTTCATTGAAACTGTCTTGGCAATCTAATTCTTGACTAGAAGGTGCATGCAAAATGAAAATGAATAAGATTTTTATTTACAACTATTTTTCTTAATGAAAACAGACTACTTCCTCAAAATTGAAATTCTCTATCAACCCATTTATGATCTCTATTCATGGCAAATAGTCTTGAAGCCCATTCCTAAGTTATTTCCATATCCTGTTATGAAAAATGTATCTTTTAAAATTTTTATCTTTAAAAAGCATGCAACTAGCAACTCCATAGATACAAGAGATAAGTTTATAATGGATGCTATGTGTCATTGTGCTTTTATTTGACTTGACAATGGATATAAAGTTGAGTAAGAAAAGGAACCAGCAAATAGGCCAGGAGAAATTGCTTTCAATACAATTTTGATAGAACATTTAGGGGGAGGAGGCAAGATGGTGGAATAGGAAGGGAGCACACTGATAGTCCGGGGAGAGATAGTTTAATAAAAGTGGAGATACTGCAGGTTCAAGGAAGAGTAGGGGCGGAAACAGCAAAAGAAACTCTTCCGGAATGCGTGATTCACAGCGGACCTGCATGGAGAGCGTGGGAGCCCACAGTTCGGGACACCAGCGACAGACTCAACACACCAGCGCTGGAACGCGAGGTGAGCCGAACCTCAATAGCCCGAGACACCGGCAGGCAAGTGGAGAGAGGAGACTAGAGGGAACGACCCCTGGGGGGGGGGGGAAAGTTCACCAGGCTAACTGGAAGAGAGAGAGAGTGAGAGAGAGAAAAAAAAAAAAAGGTGACTGGTATGGACACGGGTTTCTCTCTCTCCGCTCACCTCTCAAGGGTGAGCAAGACAAAGAGCAGGCACCATCTTGGACATACTTCATAAGCAGAGCGACCTCAGGTCTGCACCGGCCCTGAGCCTAGCAGAAAACCCTGACTCTGGGCGGGGCAAATTAACAGGAGATTAGGACCTAGTAAATTTGTGGTGCTACTGAACTGAGACTGTGAAAAAAGACGGTGGGGGAGAGAACTCACAGAATTCACATGAGCACTCTCCAAAGACGCTACAATTCCGTAACTTTGGCAACCCAGTGGGAGACTGAAGGAGAATTTGAGCCCACTCTGAGGGTCGAACAGATTCCCTGTGTGGTCCTTGGGAAAGAGCTTTCGATCTCTGGCTCCTGTGGGTATATCATTTGCCTGCTAACTACCTCCAACTTCGTTCAGCTGTGCGGAATTACTTCCCTTTTGAATCAAAAAAAAAAAAAAAAAAAAAAGAAAGAGAGAGAGAGAGATTTACCATGCCTAACCGGGGAGTGTCACCTTTGGCACACCAAACAGAGCTCTCAAGCCACACCCATCTCAAGCCCTAAGGCTCCATCAAAAACAGATAGTCCACTTAATCTAGAGTCATAGTATAACAAGAAAAAGCACCACAGTGAAGAAACCAAATATCTCCAATATGCCAAATAACAAACGCAAAAACCGAGGTAATAAAAACAAGGAAGTCACCATGACGCCCTCAAATGAAAAAGACACCCCAATTCAAGATTATGAAGATGATGACATAGAAGAAATGCAAGAAGCAGATCTCAAAAAATTGATAAGAACATTAAGAAGTTCTCAAAAACAAATTCTGGAACTACACAAATCCTTAATGGACAAGATAGAAAATCTCTCTCGTGAAAATGAAATATTAAGGAGGAATCAAAATGAAACGAAACAACTAGTACAACAGGAAACTGTGATAGTGACTGAAGAATTCAATAGATCAAATGAAAAACACAATAGAGAGCCTTACAAACAGAATGGGTGAAGCAGAAGAGAGAATATCGGACTTAGAAGACAGAGAACAGGAAAGGATACAGTCAGACCAAAGAAAAGACAAGGAAATTAGAAATCTAAAATATATTGTTGGGAATCTTCAGGATACTATTAAAAAACCCAACATTCGGGTTCTAGGAGTTCCTGAAGGCATGGAGAGGGAGAAAGGATTAGAAGGCCTTTTTAGTGAGATATTAGCAGAAAATTTCCCAGGTTTGGAGAAGGACAGAGAAATCCTAGTACAGGAAGCTCACAGAACCCCTAATAAACACGACCAAAAGAGATCCTCACCACAACACGTTGTAATTAAACTCTCCACAGTGAAACATAAAGAAAAGATCCTAAAATGTGCAAGAGAGAAACGTCAGATTACTCTCAGAGGATCTCCAATTCGACTCACAGCTGACTTCTCATCAGAAACCCACAGGCTAGGAGGGGATGGTGAGATATAGCTCGAGTACTAAGAGAGAAAAATTGCCAGCCCAGAATATTATATCCTGCAAAGCTCTCATTTGTGAATGAAGGTGAAATAAAGACTTTTCATAGCAAACAGAAATTGAAAGAATTTGTTGCCACTCGTCCAGCCCTGCAAAAGATGCTTAAAGATGTGTTACACACAGAAACACAGATACACGGTCATCAATATGAAAGAAGGTAAAGGAAGGAAACCAAGGAAGGAAACCTCACAGCAAAAGATCACAGGGAATTCAAAGCATATATTAGAACTTATCTTTGGCAAATGGCAGGGCAAAGTTACCACTTATCATTAGTCACATTGAACGTGAATGGCCTGAACTGTCCAGTTAAAAGACACCGATTGGCTGATTGGGTTAAGGAACAAAACCCATCTATTTGCTGCTTACAAGAAACACATCTTTCCAACAAAGATCCATACAGACTGAAAGTGAAAGGCTGGAAAAAGATATACCATGCCAACAGAAATGAAAAAAGAGCAGGCGTAGCCATCTTAATATCAGACAACATAAACTTTACCACAAAAACTGTTAAGAGAGACAAAGAGGGGCACTATATCATGATTAAGGGATCAATTCAACAGGAAGATATAACAATTATCAATGTATATGCACCTAACTACAGGGCACCAGTTTATCTAAAAGATTTATTAACGGACTTAAAGGGAGACTTAGACCCCAATACAATAGTACTGGGGGACTTCAATACTCCACTCTCAGAAATAGACAGATCAATAGGACAGAAGATCAACAAAGATACAGTAGATTTAAACGACACTATAGCCCAAATGGATCTAACAGATATCTACAGAACTTTCAATCCTACAGCTAAAGATTTTACATTCTTCTCAGCAGTACATGGAACCTTCTCTAGGATTGACCACATACTAGGCCATAAAGCAAGTCTCAGCAAATTCAAAAGAATTAGAATCATACCATGCAGCTTCTCAGACCATAAAGGAATGAAGTTGGAAATTAGCAACTCAGGAATCCCTAGAGCATACGCAAACACATGAAGATTGAACAACATGCTCCTGAATGAACAATGGGTCATAGAAGAAATCAAAAGAGAAATCAAAAACTTTCTGGAAGTAAATGAGGATAACAGCACAACATACCAAAACTTATGGGATACAGCAAAAGCAGTGTTAAGAGGAAAGTTTATATCAATAGGTGCCTACATCAAGAAATTGGAAAGGTACCAAATAGATGAGCTTTCAATTCACCTCAAGGATCTAGAAAACCTACAGCAAACCAGACCCAAATCTAGTAGGAGAAGAGAAATAATTAAAATCAGAGAAGAAATCAACAGGATTGAATCAAGAAAAACATTACAAAAAATCAGCCAAACGAGGAGCTGGTTTTTTGAAAAAATAAACAAAATTGACACCCCATTGGCCCAACTAACGAAAAAAAGAAGAGAACAGACCCAAATCAATAAAATCAGAGATGAAAAAGGAAACGTAACAACAGACACCACAGAAATAAAAAGAATCATCAGAAATTACTACAAGGACTTGTATGCCAGCAAATAGGGAAACCTATCAGAAATGGATGGATTCATTGCTGAATTCTACCAGACATTTAAAGAAGAACTAACTCCAATTCTTCTCAAACTATTCAGAACAATCGAAGAAGAGGGAATCCTCTCAAATTCTTTCTATGAAGCCAGCATCACCTTAATTCCTAAGCCGGAAAAAGATGCAGCACTGAAAGAGAATTACAGACCAATATCCCTGATGAACATAGATGCAAAAATCCTCAATAAAATTCTCGCCAATAGAATGCAACAACACATCAGAAAGACCATCCACCCAGACCAAGTGGGATTTATCCCTGGTATGCAGGGATGGTTTAATATGCGCAAGACAATCAATGTGATACACCACATTAACAGACTGCAGAAGAAAAACCATATGATTATCTCAATAGATGCCAAGAAAGCATTTGATAAAATACAACACCTGTTCATGATGAAAACTCTAAGCAAACTGGGTTTGGAAGGAACATTCCTCAATACAATCAAAGCAATCTATGAAAAACCCACAGCCAACATCCTATTGAATGGGGAAAAGTTGGAAGCATTTCCACTGAGATCTGGGACCAGACAGGGATGTCCACTCTCACCACTGCTATTCAATATAGTTCTGGAGGTTCTAGCCAGAGCTATTAGGCAAGAAAAAGAAATTAAAGGGATACAAATTGGGAAGGAAGAACTCAAACTATCCCTCTTTGCAGATGACATGATTCTTTATTTAGGGGACCCAAATAACTCTACTAAGAGACTATTGGAACTCATAGAAGAGTTTGGCGAAGTAGCAGGGTATAAAATCAATGCACAAAAATCAACAGCCTTTGTATACACAGACAATGCCATGGCTGAGGAAGAACTGCTAAGATCAATCCCATTCACAATAGCTACAAAAACAATCAAATACCTTGGAATAAACTTAACCAAGGACGTTAAGGATCTCTACGATGAAAATTACAAAACCTTAAAGAAAGAAATAGAAGAGGATACCAAGAAAAGGAACAATCTTCCATGCTCATGGATTGGAAGAATCAATATCATCAAAATGTCCATTCTCCCAAAAGCAATTTATAGATTCAATGCAATACCAATCAAGATACCGAAGACCTTCTTCTCAGATCTGGAAAAAATGGTGCTGAAATTCATATGGAGGCACAAGAGACCTCGAATAGCTCAAGTAATCTTGTACAACAAAAACAAAGCCGGAGGCATCTCAATACCAGATTTCAGGACATACTACAGGGCAGTTGTAATCAAAACAGCATGGTACTGGTACAGAAACAGATGGATAGACCAATGGAACAGAAGAGAAACACCAGAAATCAACCCAAACATATACAGCCAACTTATATTTGATCAAGGATCTAAAACTAATTCCTGGAGCAAGGACAGTCTATTCAATAAATGGTGCTGGGAAAACTGGATTTCCACGTGCAGAATCATGAAGCAAGACCCCTACCTTACACCTTACACAAAAATCCACTCAACATGGATTAAAGACCTAAATCTACGACCTGACACCATCAAGTTACTAGAGAACATTGGAGAAACCCTTCAAGATATTGGCACAGGCAAAGAATTTCTGGAAAAGACCCGGGAGGCACAGGCAGTCAAAGCCAAAATCAACTATTGGGATTGCATCAAATTGAGAAGTTTCTGTATTGCAAATGAAACAGTCAGGAGAGTGAAGAGACAACCGACAGAATGGGAAAAAATATTTGCAAACTATGCAACAGATAAAGGGTTAATAACCAGAATCTACAAAGAGATCAAGAAACTCCACAACAACAAAACCAACAACCCACTTAAGAGATGGGCCAAGGACCTCAATAGACATTTTTCAAAAGAGGAAATCCAAATGGCCAACAGGCACATGAAAAAATGTTCAAGGTCACTAGCAATCAGGGAAATGCAAATCAAAACCACAATGAGGTTTCACCTCACCCCGGTTAGAATGGCTCACATGCAGAAATCTACCAACAACAGATGCTGGCGAGGATGTGGGGAAAAGGGACACTAACCCACTGTTGGTGGGAATGCAAACTGGTGAAGCCACTATGGAAGTCAGTCTGGAGATTCCTCAGAAACCTGAAGATAACCCTACTGTTCGACCCAGTCATCCCACTCCTTGGAATTTACCCAAAGGAGTTTAAATTTGCAAACAAAAAAGCGGTCTGCACCCTAATGTTTATTGCAGCTCAATTCACAACAGCTAAGACCTGGAACCATCCTAAATGCCCATCAACGGTAGACTGGATAAAGAAATTATGGGATATGTACTCTTTAGAATACTATACCGCAGTAAGAAACAACGAAATCCAGTCATTTGCAACAAAATGGAGGAATCTGGAACACATCATGCTGAGTGAAGTAAGCCAGTCCCAAAGGGACAAATACCATATGTTCTCCCTGATCGGTGACAACTGACTGAACACCAAAAAGGAAACCTGTTGAAGTGAAATGGACACTATGGGAAACGGTGACTTGATCAGCATAGCCCTGACTGTTAATGAACAACTTAATACATTATCCCTCTTAGTAGTTTTTTTATCTGTTCTACTTAATATGACTGGTTTAATTCTGTAATTAATACACAGTTATTCTTAAGTGTTGAAAATTAACTGAAATTTGATCCCTGTTAAACATAAGAGTAGGAATAAGAGAGGGAAGAGATGTATAATTTGGGACATGCTCAAGCTGACTTGCCCCAAATGGTAGAGTTAGAAACATACCAGGGGATTCCAATTCAATCCCATCAAGGTGGCATGTACCAATGCCATCTCACTATTCCAAGTGATCAATTTCAGTTCACAATTGATCATAATGAAAGGACTAAGAGTCAAAGGGAGCACATAAACAAGTCTAGTACCTGCTAACACTAACTGATAGAATAAATAAAGGGGAGAGTGATCCAACATGGGAAGCGAGATACTCAGCAGACTCATGGAATGTCAGATGTCCTAAACAGCACTCTGGCCTCAGAATCAGCCCTAAAGGCATTCGGATCTGGCTGAAAAGCCCATGAGAGTATTTCAGGCATGGAAAGCCAAGACACTCTGGCAAAAAGATCTCTGTGAGTGAGATCCCAGTGGAAAGAACAGGTCATCATAGAAGGAGGTACCTTTCTCTGAAGGGAGGAGAGAACCTCCACTTTGACTATGACCTTGTCTAAACAAGATAAGAGTCGGAGAACTCAGAGGGCTTCCATAGCCTTGGAAACTCATGACTGGAGCATAGGGAGATTACTGATGCCATAGACAGGAGTGTCAATTGGTAAAGTCAACAACAGGAGTCACTGTGCACTTACTCCTCATGTAGGATCTCTGTCCTTAATGTGCTGTACATTGAGATTTAATGCTATAACGAGTACTCAAACAATATATTTCACTTTGTGTTTCTATGGGGGTGCAAACTGTTGAAATCTTTACTTAATGCATACTAAGCTGATCTTCTGTAAAAAAAAAAAAAAAAAAAAAGAAATTATCAATTCCCAACTTGACTCTCACTGAGATTAAACATGACAATAGGTCTGATCTGATTTCATCATCATTTAAAAAAAATCATCTATTATTTTTCACTTTATGTTTCTGTGTGGGAGCAAACTGTTGAAATCCTTACTTAATGTATACTAATCTGATCTTCTGTATATTAAGATACTCGAAAATGAATCTTGATGTGAATGGAAGGGGAGAGGGAGTGGGAAAGGGGAGGGTTGTGGGTGGGAGGGACGGTATGGGGGGAAGCCATTGTAATCCATAAGTCGTACTTTGGAAATTTATATTCATTAAATAAAAGTTAAAAAAAAAAAGTAGGGGCAAGCATTATGGCACTGCAGTTTAAGGTGCTGTTTGCCATCCCAGCATCCCAGCTGTTCTACCTCCAATCCAGCTCCCTGTTAAATGCACCTGGGAAGGCAGCAGAAGATCGCCCAAGTACTTAGCCCTGGTTACCCGTGTGCTAGACCAGGATGGAGATCCTGGCTCCTGGCAATAGCCTGGCCTAGTCCTGGCTATTGTGACCATTTGCTGAATGAACCAAGAAATGAAAGATTCTCTCTCTCTCTGCTTTTCAAATAAATAAGTCTTTAAAAAATAAAAATAAAAATAAAAAAAGAACATTTAGGAAATTATTGCATTCTCCTCTAAGAGACTATTTATATCTATTCCAGAGTGTGGTCTTCTCCTTATACAGGTATTTCTAGTATGAAGCCATTAGCAGGCATTGTTGTGCACTGAGCAAAGTTTTCACCAGCATCCCATATCAGAGCACTGGTTTGAATTCTAGCTGTGCTGCTTCCCATTCAACACCCCACTAATGCACCTGGGAAAGCACTGAAGGGTGGTCTAACTACTTGGGCCCCTGTGACCGAAGATGGGAGACCAGGAGGGAGTTCTGGTTTCATCTTGGACCAGCTCCAGCCTTTGCAACCACTTGAGGAGTGAACCAGTGAATGGACTATCTCTCTTTTTGTCTCTTTCTGTCACTCTTCCTTTTAAAAAAGTAGATAATCTTTTTGAAAAATTAGCAATGTTATAGGAATTGGTGAAAGTGTGCACTAAAGCCCTAAATCAGGATGAAACATGTATTGCACATCTCCATATAGTGCTCATGTACTTTGTGAATCTTTGGTTCCCAGTCTCTAAGCTGAGAAAAGAGATGTTCTCATTGATGGTTATAACTTATTATATCTTTTCTCCTTTGTGCTCCCACACTACATTATGTCTCCCTTTTTTAACTTTACCAGATGATCTTAATAGGTGAAAAATAAGCCGGCGCCACGGCTCAATAGGCTAATCCTCCACCTTGCGGCGCCGGCACACCGGGTTCTAGTCCCGGTCGGGGCGCCGGATTCTGTCCCGGTTGCCCCTCTTCCAGGCCAGCTCTCTGCTATGGCCAGGGAGTGCAGTGGAGGATGGCCCAGGTGCTTGGGCCCTGCACCCCATGGGAGACCAGGAAAAGCACCTGGATCCTGGCTCCTGCCATCGGATCAGCGCGGTGCGCCGGCTGCAGCGGCGGCCATTGGAGGGTGAACCAACGGCAAAAGGAAGACCTTTCTCTCTCTGTCTCTCTCTCTCACTGTCCACTCTGCCTGTCAAAAAAAAAAAAAAAATAGGTGAAAAATATACTGAAGTTTGGAAAGGTGCACTAAGGAGTATGTTTCTGTGGGTAGGGGTGAACAAATTGATGGTTACATTGGGATTATCAAAAGTAACGAGACAGGGTGGTAATAGCCAAACTTTATCTGTAATGAGCAGTTACTTCTCTTTCTTATCCTTTGCTCCTCACCCCAGGACATTGAATTGGAATGTCTCCTGGGATTCTACAGGTTTTTCAATAGTTCCAAATATTTTTTTTATCTTTTTGGGTTTACATGAGTACTATAATTAGTCACTATTATCATTACAGAAAAGTTCTGCAAACATAACATATGAAGCATTTTTTCAAAGGTCATGCAACACAAAACCAAATGACCTTGCATCACAATGTTTGACTCAACTTACCGCACAGTTTGGAAAAATTCAACCTGTCTCAGGAAATTCATTTGATTTTCTAATTTCATTTTTGTGCCAGCAAGATTGTCCTTAAAAGTATTAATCATGCTGACTTATCCTTGAGAAACAGATCTTACAATCCCTTCTGTAAATTAACTCCAAGTTGAGCTCAGTGTTTCAGAATTTGAAATACAAAGAGAAAATAAACTGCTTTTGAGAAGAAATTCATAGCCAACTTGATGAAAACTGAATATCAGCCTATATTCTATTGCTAAGATACTAAGGTGCCTGTTTTTATGTACATAGTACATAAAACAGTACAGATAATGTACAAAGTAAGAAATACATTTTCAATACAAGTTATTACACAAATATAAACATGACCAACATCAAATTTTCCAAAACGGGGCCGGTGCTGTGGCACAGCGGGTTAAAGCCCTGACCTGAAGTAACGGTTCAAGACCCAGCTGCTCCTCTTCCGATCCATCTCTCTGCGATGGCCTGGGAAAGCAGTAGAGGATGGCCCAAGTCCTTGGGTTCCTGCACCCACGTGGGAGGCCTGGAGGAAGCTCCTGGCTCCTGGCTTCGGATCTGCACAGTTCCATCCATTACGGCCAATTGGGAAGTGAACCAGCGGATGGAAGACCTCTCTGTCTGTCTGTCTGTCTCTTTCTCTGCCTCTCCTCTCTCTGTTTAACTCTGACTTTCAAATAAATAAATACATCTTTAAAAAAATTCTCAAAACAATGTTTATTCTTATTAATAATGAGAAACACAGATATTTTCTGTTCTACATTGTTATAATTAACGAAAATAAACTTAGACAAAGCTAAGCTAATGACCCAGTAAAGATCCATAATTTTAAAAGCATTAGTCTGCAGTACAATTTCTAATGATCTCTGTCAATATAAATTGTGGATACAAGCAACTTTCACAGAGTGTTAGCAAACCTTTAAGGCAAGGCACTACATCAGAGTAATTGCCAGACAATATATGATTTCCTCCTAATTTTAATTTTTTTGATCATTGGCACAAGAATGGGACCACTGTTTCATCTTCTTTCCCAGTTTTTAAAAGAAAATAACCCTAACATATTCTCCATCTTACTATTAGGCATTGACAAGCTTATGTATCCCTCTAGCCCCAAACACACACACCATGACACATGCTGGGTTTTGGCGTCACTGATTGTTGAATGAATTGCTGTTGAGGAAATTTTACAAAAGCAAGTAAAAAAATCTAAAATGTAAATTCAAGAGTTTTTCCTCATATGTATATAGGAAATGCTAATATTCAACTGATAAGCTCTAATAAGATTCTGCAACAACCACTCTCCAGTTCTAATTCTTTAAAACAATGTTACATTAATTCGTTTTTAAAAATTTCCTATGATATAAAACACTAAATGTTAAAATTAAATTCTTAGACCTTTCTCTCTGTCTCTCTCTCACACTGTCCACTCTGCCTGTAAAAAAAAAATTAAATTCTTGTAGTTAAAATTAGCATTTCATTTACTAAATGTAAGAATGAACCTTAAGAATATGAATATACATTTTGATATATAATCATTAAATAAAAAAGGTAATGTAGAGGAAAATAATTTTTATGATATACTAAACTTTGTATATTCATGTTATTTATCAATTTAAGAATATTACTAGAATAAAATGATTTGCTAATTCTATTTCATTTCTCATTTTAACAAATATTAGTACAAAATGAATATATTTTCATAAATCACAGACTGGAATATAAAGAATTAAATGCAAATAGTTATTTTCATAATTATAAAATTGTCCAGAGTTTGAGAGCTGTCCAAAATACATAATGGAATTCATATGCTATAAAAATAATTCTTAATGATCTTTCATTTAGTGACTAGCCAAGGAGACTATTTTAAATTTTTGAAAACAGTAAGTTAGAGACCAGCTAGTTTGGACAAAACTGTATTCATCACTAAGTTCACTCCATATATTCATTTTAAGGAACTCTTTTAAAAAGGATTTATCTTCCAGTTATTGTCTTAATTATAATAGACATAATTATCATGAAGTATTCAAAAAGAGTTGAGAATATTAATTAATTTTAATGTTTTTCCAATAAAATATTTTTAATAAAATGTTTTAATTCATCTTAAAATTGTCTTTAAAATTTCACAGCTGAAGATTATGCTTATTTATCCTAATTGTCACAATCAGTCCTTGTCAAAACATTAGTTAAATCAGACTTATTTTCTCCTGGGGTAAAAAAGGGCTATTTTTCAATGGAAAATATGCTAACATTCATGTTTTGAAGCATACTAGAAAAATCCAGCAAAACAAAGTTTTGAATGTTTCATGAAAGACAGGTAAAGAAAAACATTGAGATGAAGATGTAAATAAGATAGATGTGAAATAATTATGTATATTTCTAAATAAAGAAAAATGTTTATTATCTGCCAAGATACAAATTTTTATATATATACTACATGATCTGCAATCCAAAAAATCTTCAAGCTTTATTTTTGTTATTTTTAATCTCAAAGAATTCTTAAATACCAATTATCATAAAAGGTTTTGAGAGATATTTCTAAATTTCAATACATAGGAGAGATTTTTTATATGCAAGCTCGTATTATTAATTTTTGATTAGGTTGCATTGTAATAGAAGCATATTCTTGTTTCTTTTTTTCTTTTTTAATATTTTTTTTGAAAGAGTTACAGAGAGAGGTCGAGCCAGAGAGAGGTCTCCCATCCACTGGTTCACACCCCAAATGACCACAACTGCCAGAGCCGAGTTGATCTGAAGCCAGGAGCCAGGAGCTTTTTCTGGGTCTCCCATATGGATCCAGGGGCCTAAGGACTTGGACGCTCTTCCATTGCTTTCCCAGGCCATAGCAGAGAGCTGGATCAGAAGAGGAGCAGCTGGGATTTGAACCTGTGCCCATATGGGATGCTGGTGCTGCAGGCTGGGGCTTTACCCACTATGCTACATTGCCAGCCCCATATTCTTGTTTCAAAGCTTTGACATTTCCTGAGGCTGATTTTGTGGTCCAGCATACAGTAATTTTTAAAAAATAGTGTATATGTGTTTTATTGTGTATTGCAGTGATTGTATATAATATTCTACTTGTCCATTAAAGTGTTTGATATTCAAGCTCTTTCAGTGTTCTTTTTTTTTAAGATTTATTTATTTATTTGAAAGAATTACATAGAGAGAAAAGGAGAGGTAGAGGTAGAGAGAGAGAGAGATCACCCATCCTCTGGTTCACTCCCCAATTGACCACAATGGCCAGAGCTGCGCTGATCTGAAGCCAGGAGCCAGGAGCCAGGAGCTTCTTCCAGGTCTCCCACATGGGTGCAGGGGCCAAAGGACTGCTTTCCCAGGCCATAGCAGAGAGCTGGATTGGAAGTGGAGCAGCCAGGACTTGAACTGGTGCCCATATGGGATGCTACACTGCAGGAAGCAGTTTTACCTGCTATGCTACAGTGCTGACCGACCCTTTAAGTGTTCTTTAGAGTCACTATTTTTTGTTAAAATGGTATGAAACAGTTTTGTTAAAAATATTTCCTTCAATTATTTTGAATTAATTTTTCTTATTTTAATGTTGTTACTTTTATTTATTTATGAGGATAATTTGAAAAGTTTTTTTTGAAAATGCAATGTAAAGATAAATGTATTATGGTATAAAACTTACCAAAATTCATATGCAATTTTCTCATAATACAAATTTTCCATGAACTTTTTGAAGACCCCTTACATATGTCATTTTAACATTTTTCACACCAAAATAAAAATCATGATTTAATTGCATTTTTGTGACTTTTTAAAGCACTTGTACATTTATAAGTCTTTTAATAATAATAATGTATGCATTTAAATGTCCATTGAGACTAGTATACAGATATAATCTTAATTTAGCAATTGTTTGTGTGATGCTAATAAAATTATATAAGCTCTCTTTGGTTCATGTCCACTTGGATTACCTTTTACCATCCTCTAGCTTTGCTATTTTTATTTTATTTTTTAATTTCCATTTTTTTTTTTTTTTGACAGGCAGAGTGGACAGTGAGAGAGAGAGACAGAGAGAAAGGTCTTCCTTTGCCGTTGGTTCACCCTCCAATGGCCGCCGCGGCTGGCGCACTGCGGCCGGCACACCGCGCTGATCAGATGGCAGGAGCCAGGAGCCAGGTGCTTCTCCTGGTCTCCCATGGGGTGCAGGGCCCAAGCACCTGGGCCATCCTCCACTGCACTCCCTGCCTCCACTGCACTCCCTGGCCACAGCAGAGGGCTGGCCTGGAAGAGGGGCAACCGGGACAGAATCCAGCGCCCCGACCGGGACTAGAACCCGGTGTGCCGGCGCCGCAAGGCAGAGGATTAGCCTAGTGAGCCGCGGCGCCGGCCTCCATTGTGTTTTTAAAGTTGAAATTAGACTTTATTTCTGAATCTGATGTAGTAACATCACCTTTTAAAGATCTAGTAACATCACTTTTTAAAGATAACAATTAGTCCATTTACACTTTATTTTAAAAGATTATTTATTTATTTGAAAGGCAGAGTTACAGCGATAGAGAGACACAGACAGAGAGATTTTGCATCCACTGGTTCACTCCCCAAATGGCTGCAATAGCCAGGGCTGGGCCAGGCCAAAGCCAGGAGCCTTGAACTCCATTTGAGTCTGCCATGTAGGTGGTAGGGGATACAGGCATTTGGGCCATGTTCCACTACTTTCCCCAGAACATTAACAGGGAGCTGAATCAGAACTTGAGCAGTCATGCCTCTAACTAGTGCTTGCATTATATGTTGGCATTGCAGGCATCACCTAAGACTACTGTGCCACAATGCAGGTCCCTAGTCCATTTACCCTTTAAGTGACGGTTATTATTGTAGTTTAGACCTTCTGTGTTAAAATGCTTTTTGTCTCTGTTCTACCTATTCCTTTCTTTTTTCTTCCTTTTTGGTTTCTTTATTCATTCCCTTATTCATTTTTATTTCATCTGTTACTGTGATAAACACTTCAGTTCTGAAGATTAAAACTCAAATGTTTCATTTACTAAATTCTAATGTTAACTAGTAATTTTCGCTTTCTTTTTCATTTAAGAATTTAGGAATCTTACCAAATTTTAATTTTATTTAATTGCTAATAGTTCAAAAGAAATATTATGATTATGGTTATTATAAAACATATTATTTTAAAAATTTATGCCCATTTAAAGTTATACATGTACTTTCTTTTGAATTCCTGTTTATAGCTTTCTAAGTGTCATTTCCCATTTGAGTTTTTTTTTCTTTCTAGCTAAACTCAGTTTTTAATACTTATTTTTATGTAAGCTTCTTTTTGTTTTATTTATGTGCATGTATTTTACTCTAAACTTCAAAGGATATTTTCAATTAGGTAATTTTAGGTTGGCTGCTTTTTTAAAACTTTTTTAGCTTTCATGTTTAAATTGAAGTCACCTATGTGCCTAATGTGATGATCCTGGAAGGAAAACTTTTTTCTGGTTAATTTAAGTGTTTCCAGCCATACCTGTCACACCCCAATATCTTTGTTTCCAGAACTTTCACTATAGTATTTGTAGATATAAATTTACTTTTATTGGAACTTTTGCACTTGTGAATGATAGTATCCAACAAATGGGGAGATTGTTACCCTTTGTCTCTTTACATATTACTTTGGCCATTGTCTTTGACTTGTCCTTCACATTATAACCAAATTAATCTTAGTCTTTCTTATTCTATTTTCTCTTATTCCTTCTACATTTCATCTGCTTGTCTCATATAGGATTGTTTCCTTTGGTCTGATATGAGATCTATCCATTATGCTCTATTTTTAAAGATAATTTCATTATATTTGAAAAGCAGAGGGCCAGATAGAGAGAACTTCTCATTGCTGGTCCACTCCCCAAATGACTGCAACAGCCAGGACTGTGCCAGGACAAAGCCAGCAACCTGGAATTCAATCCAGGTGCACTGTGTGAGTGGCAGGGACTCAAGTACCTGAACCATGATCTGCTGCCTCCCACAGTGTGCATTAGAAGGCAGATGGATTAGAAGCTGTGTAGGCAGGACTCAAATGAGGCACTCTGGGTTAAGATGTAGGCATCTCAAATGCAGATCTAACAGTTAATTCAAATACCCACCCCACATTATGATCTTAATTTTGGTTTTTATTAATTTTGAATTTCTTATTTATTATTTTCAAATATTTAATAGGACCTATTTTTTAAAAATTATTAATGTGAAAAGAACAGATTTCATAGGTGCAATTATTCATAACTTTCACTTAGCTTGCATTAAAATGTATCTGTCTGATCACATCAATTGCACATATTTTACTATGTATAATGCTAATTCTAGCATTTGTAATATCTAAAGTTTGTTTCTTTTACATTTGTGCAGATTCTCATTGAGATTGTTTTAACTCTTTATTGGTCTGGTTATATTTGATGGAGTAGGACAATGAATTTTAGAAATGAAAATAAAAACAGTGAGACCTGAGATGATATTTTCCCTCAGATAGTCTACATATGCACTTCTGTTTCGGAATAAACACAGCTGGGAGCCCTGAAATGCTGGAATCATCAAGTTTCAAGGTTTGAGATTATTCTAAACTACCCAAATGACTCGAAGTCAGTACAGTTCATATGACAGTTGTTTTGGTTTCAGTTCCCCTCAAATCCTGCAACCTTTCTAATTCCCAGCACTAAGCAGGAGCTGTTTTACTAGAGCCATCATCATTTGCAACCTCCAGATGTTCTCCAGGGCAACAGAAAATCTTCATTCTCAGTAACAATTTTAATGCTTACTTGTCTCTCAGTGTTTTCCTTCATCTCTCAGATAATCACATAATACATACAAATGCTTCTAGAATCTAAGACAAACAGGTAAACTATTAAAAAGTAAGCACTTATAGTGTGGGTATTTGGCCTAATGGTTAACACACTAGATAGGACACCCTCACCCCATACCAGAGACCATGGGTTCAATATCGGACTCTGGTTCCTGATTCCTGTCTGCTATTGTAAATCAAGGGAGTGGTGATCATGGTTCAAATTATTGGGTTCATGCCATCCACATGAGAGATCTCAACTGAGTTGTTTTTTTTTTGTTTGTTTGTTTTTTTGGACAGGAAGAGTGGACAGTGAGAGAGACAGAGAAAAAGGTTTTCCTTTGCCATTGGTTCACCCTCCAATGGCCGCCGTGGCCGGCGTACCGCGCCGATCCAAAGCTGGAAGCCAGGTGCTTCTCCTGCATCCCATGGGGTGCAGGGCCCAAGCACTTGGGCCATCCTCCACTGCACTCCCAAGCCACAGCAGAAAGCTGGCCTGGAAGAGGGGCAACCGGGACAGAATCCAGCGCCCCGAGCGGGATTAGAACCCGGTGTGCCGGCGCCTCAAGGCGGAGGATTAGCCTAGTGAGCTGAGCGCCGGCCTCAACTGAGTTTTGACTTCCAGCTTTGTCCTTCTTCTTACCTTTTGGAGAGTGAGCCAATAGTGGATAAGTTCTGCCCCCAATACCAAATAAATAAATAAATAAATAAAACAATACCATAGTTTGTATAGGTTAGGTTAAGGCAACCACAGAGATTTCTCAAAGTTCTGGGGGCTATTACGTCAAATGTCAAATTGCTGGAAGTTATGATCTGTGGTGAGGAACCCTCATGCTGGGTTGTAGACAGCTGTTTTCTTGCTGAATCACGATATGAGAGAGGGATCCTTCCTCCCTCCTCTCTCTCCCTCTCTCTCTCTCTCTCTCTCTTTCTGAGGGATATATACATATATAACATCATGAGGGCTCCAGCCTCATGATTTCATCTAAACTTAATTACTTTCCAAAGTGTCCACCCCTAAATACCACCACATTGGGGCTAGAAATTTATGAAATTGGGTAGAAACAATTAAGTTCATAACACCTGCTAACTATTTTATGCTTTTAGGAGGATACATATATATTTTGCACAGCTTTCCTGGTTGTCATGCTTTAAGGAATATGACAGCTCAATTAACCCAATCCATTGTTGCTACAAAAGAAAGTCTCCATTTAATGAAATCTGTGCAACTCCTGTACAGTTTCACATGGATTATTCTTTTCACCCTTCCTGAGTGCAGGAATTGATTATGCTTTAGTTACGTGTCCTTCACTGTACCTGTCAGAGTATATTTTAATGTATAGTTTATCCAAAATGCATAAAATATATTTTATCTTAAAAATATGAATAAGTGAAAGTGAAAATAAAAACACTTACAGTCATACCACCAAGTAATAACAATTATTGGCATACTACAATTTATCATGATAACATTTTCTACATGCACATATGAGGGAACTTCAAATGTGTATTAGGAGAAAATTATTCATAGATTTCAAATTTTTTTGCACCAAAATGAGGTTATCTTTTAAAGTAATACCAATAACTTGTCATTCTATATAGGCTGTTGGTAATTCAGATATTTATTATTTTGGTGTATTCATTATAATTGTGTGTATACTAGTTTCTGATCATTTAATATTTCTGTTTGAAGAGGACATTTGCTTCTTGAACTCTAATGAAAGCTAAACTTAATAATACACTGCTAGCACAGCTTTGATAGTGTTTTATTGACCCATGTATTACAATTACAAATTTCAAAAAGCAACAGAAGTTAGTTTCTGGTTGAGTGAGTGAGTGTAATTAAGAAAGTTATACCATGAAATGTTCATACTCTCAAAAAGGTTATGGCTCTCAGCATTTATTTTGTGTATTTTTCATATAGAAAGAGACAAAATGAGTTCTTTCTTGCTATTGTCAAATGAATATGTTATGCAGTCTCCTCTGAGCTTCGATCAGGCACATAATATGTCCACTATCATCATTTTCAAACAAAAAATTATTTTTTTTGCTCTGTGAATATGACTGCAAGAAATGTGTGGCTTTCTGTGAAAGACTTTCTTAACATTCTTTTAACTATAAAAAGATATCCTGATCACTACCACCACCCTGTTTCAAATCAATAAGTCCAGAGATGCAAATAGAAGCATTATTAAAAATTAATCTCTACATTAAAATGCCTGTGTGACTAATAGTGAGTTAAAAATATATGGTGTCATAAATCTCTGTACTGGCACTAAACCCCTCTTCTCATAAAAACATTGTGATTTGCATGCACTGGTTATGCCTTGGAATTTATTAACAACAAATAGCAACATGACAGGAAAAAATACCATACTATGAAAGAAAAATGGAGAGAGCAGAAGGAATTTAAACAGCAGAACTGGCTCAGAGGAGATGGACTTAAGGTGGGTCTTGGACTCTAACAATGAAAAGATTAGACAATGATAAATAATTTCAATAGGAAATATACCTGCCAGAAAGACATTATCATGTACTTTTTCTTGTTCATTCCCTGTGTATTTATTTACAAGAAATCATTTAACTAATTTAGAATCAAACTATGAATACTGCTAAAGAGAAAATATAAAGACAAGTGAGGGATATAAAGTCCTATTTTTTTTTGCATCTAGCATTCAGGGGATAAGATTTACTACAAATCATCTGTAAAACCCGTAACACCTCTTTAGGATGTTTAGCTGTTCATTGCGTAAGAACAGAAGAGAGAATGCTTCAATAGAGAAGATTCAAGATAATCACATCATTTGGATTTACAACAGGGTCTTCTGAACTTATTCAATGACTTAAGCTTTTTTTTTTGTTTTGTTTTTTCAATCTTTTTTTTTTTTTTTGGACAGGCAGAGTGGGCAGTGAGAGAGAGAGACAGAGAGAAAGGTCTTCCTTTGCCATTGGTTCACCCTCCAATGGCCGGCACGCTGCAGCCGGCGCACCGTGCTGATCCGATGGCAGGAGCCAGGTGCTTCTCCTGGTCTCCCATGGGGTGCAGGGCCCAAGCACCTGGGCCATCCTCCACTGCACTCCTGGGCCACAGCAGAGAGCTGGCCTGGAAGAGGGGCAACCGGGACAGAATCCGGCGCCCCGACGGGGACTAGAACCCGGTGTGCCAGCGCCGCAAGGTGGAGGAGTAGCCTACTGAGCTGTAGCGCCGGCCTGTTTTTTTAATCTTAACTGTATATGATTAACATCCTGCTCAAAGCAGCCTACACAACAATGATAGAAAATGAATTTAATTGTTATGCAATTAAGACAGGTATGGATACAACTCAGTTTCCTAAGTGCTGATTAAAACACTATGGAACTTAGCTAAGAGTTTACTTATCTCTCAGTTTTGTCTTTGCGATTTACCTTCCAAACATAGTGCTTCTCAACAATTCTAGCTTTTCATTCTTCCATATTTAACAAGTGCCTGGAACATCTCCTAATAAATCCAGGAAAAGATCTCTTTAACTTTTAATGATTCTGAATGGGTATTAGTTATGTGTGTATCCTCAAACTCTCATAGAAAAAAATCTACATTGGATTCACTCAGCCTGAGTCACATGTCCATTCATTCCTCCATTCAGAGTTCATAGCCACTCTTCAGAGGTGCGTGGACTGAGAGTGGAGAAAGATCGTGATTACACAAAAGAAAGTAATGCAAGAGTAAATAAGAACTAAATGTAGTTTTTTATAAAAAGACTTCAACTTTATTCATCCAATATTCTCACATACCTTTTTAAAAATCTATACATTTATCAAATCCTCATGAGACAACCCACATGCAGGTGGAGATAGAACAATCACATCTTTTCCAAAGATAATACTAAATATAATTCTTCTACTGTATCAGGCTCTATATCTTGTGTCTTCATGGAATATATACCCCTCTGTAAGGGGTTTTGATATGGTGCTTCAATGTCTAAATGAAACAAGTTATCACTTCCACAATACCTAGTATACCTTGGTGGGAAAAGGGAAGAAGAAATAGTTATTGAGTGATCACATCAAACAAACAGTAACGAGAACAACCACTCCTGGATGTGCCAAAAGATGTTATTTCCTTCCAATCCAAATGCTTACCTGATGCAAAGAAACATGTATGCTTTTTGCTTCCTATTATCTATATCTATCTATCTATCTATCTACCTAATCACCTATCTACTATCTATCACTTACCTATCTCCCTCCTTACTCACCTTTTCCAGCTACAATGTCACCCAAGCCACTCCTCACCCTTGCCCTGTAACCTGCCATTTGCCATTTTTTCTGAAACTCTTTCCTCCAGGTATTTGCATGACTAGACTTTCCCCTTTGTCATTCATGGTTTTGTTCAAATGCCACTTACTCAGTAAGGTTTTTCTTAAAAACTGAGTATTACTTCTAAAAATTTCTGTCCTTGTGTTAAATTTTTCCATTGCTGTTATAATGAATATAAATTTCATTTATTTATGATAGTTTGCTTCCATTATACTGAAGTTCCTCAGTGTACTTTTATCTGCTTTGGAAACTTCTGAATTTACAGTGTCTAGAACAGTCCTCGAAAAAGTATTGAGACTGAAAAATATTCAGCAAAAAAGGTGATAACTGTTGCTATTTTATTGCAATTTGGGAATTATCTAAGAAATCCTATCTGTGTTCCCACACACAGTATGTTACTCAAGTTTTATAAGCCCTGATTTTGATATTTTAAATGTGGGATCATATTTCCCTAAATTTGATAAGTCCTAATGAGATACATTTAAGACTCATTTGTATGAAGGATATGACAGACACCCAAGAAACAGTAGCTTATGTACTTTATCCCGTTCCATATCTATTCAAAAGTTGTCTCTGTTGATTATTTACTATACAATTGTTTTAGTTTGCTAGAGCTCCCATAGCAGAGTAGCACAAACTTGATTGCTTAAAACAAACAAAGTATTTATTTGTTTATCGTCCTAAATCAAGATTTCATCAGTGTTGGTTCATTCTTGACACCCAAAGAGAATCTTTTCCATACTTTTTTTTTTCTAGTATCTGCAGAAGACATAGTTCTTCCATGTATCTTTTCTATGTCTCTGAGTCTGAATGCCTACTGTATCTAGAGCTCAAACTCATCCAGTGCAATTTCACTTTAAATTGATTACATTTTCCAAGACCAATTTTAGTTCCAAATAAGCTTTCATTCATAAGGACAGGATGAGATAGAACTTGTACACTTCTTTTTAAAGGACACAATTCAGACTACTGTACTAACCTGCCGTTAATTATCTTGCTTTTTGATTCTACAGGGTCACACTTTTAACATTATCTCTCTGAGAATGCACATATAACAAGGATGTTGCAACCAGAAAATTAAAGTGGAAAGAAATAAAATATGTTCATATAATTTAATTTCAATTTCAAAATATATTGTACTTGATTCGGGATGCCTTCTAGAATTTTTTTGATAAATAAACAATAAAAGTTTCCTTTAAAGTGCAAAGTAATACATGTAAAATAGAGATAATACACAGTTTAATAAGTGTTGAAATAAATGCAAATTAAAACCATCTTTGTATAACTTTTTATTTTCATCAACGAAGTGATCAAAGACCATAAAAAGCAAAATCACCTGCCAAGTTACACAAATTTCTCTCATGTACATTAGAGCTGGTGTTTAAATTAGAGGAAACTTTCTGAGAACCAACTTAACAATACACATTTATAGTTTTTAATAGGAATTTATCTAAACAATCTATCTCCCAAATCTATATAAAGACATAGGGTATTAGAGTTTGGGTACAGTAGTAAAAATGTAGAAGCAACTTAAGCATTAAAGAGTAAGATACTGGTTATAAAATGAAAGTTGGAATCCTGTGACAGTTTGGGAATGCATTTTTAAAAGATGTAAATTTGCCAGTGCTATGGCACAGTGGGATAAAGCCCATGCCTGCAGCGCTGGCATACCGTAAGAGTGCCAGTTCGAGTTCTGGCTGCACCACTTTCTGATCCAGCTCCCTGCTGATGTGCCTGGGAAGTCAGCAGAGGATGGCCCGAGTCCTTGGGCCCCTGCACCCAGTTGGGAGACCTGGAAGAAGCTCCTGCCTTTGGATCAACTCAGCTCCCGCCATTGCAGCCCTTTGGGGAGTGAAAGACCCCTCCACCCCATCATTCTGTCTCTGCCTCTCTCTGTAACTCTTTCAAATAAATAAATAAAATAAATCTTAAAGAATCAATGAACATGTAAATAACTTTATACTTTTCTGGTTTCAAATGTAATATATCCTCATATAAAATCGTTGTGTCTAATAAAGAAATAAAAAAATCCATATTCTCATGTTCAGAAGTAACTCACTTTATGTAAGGAAGAATCAAGATAGTTAATGACAATATCATCTTTGTTTTGACATACCAGTGGATCACTTCAGTTTAAACGCACATCTGAAGAGTGGATATCAAGTCACTCAACATTCAAATTCTTTTTCTGAACTCCTAAAATTAGTTTTTAAAATTGACTTATGTTGTTTTAACTTCAGTTATTTCTTTTAGAAGGCAAAGTAGCTTGTATATCACTTAAGCATGGATATCAAATCACATTTCATTTTGTTTATTTGTTTACTTTGTTTTGAATGTAAATTTTTGCTTCCTACCCTGCTCCTTGCTAATGGCCTGGGGAAGCAGCGGAAGATGGTTCCAGCACGTGGGTCCCAGCACCCATGCGGAGTATGCAGATGAGTTCCTGGTCTCGAGTTTCAGCCTGGCCCATTCCAGACTGTAGAGGTCATTTTGGGAATGAATCAATGCATGGAAGAGCCCTTTGTAATTGTTTGTCCCTCTCTCTGTCACTCTGCCTTTCAAATAAATAAAATAAATGCTTTAAAAAATTATAATGAAGGCCTGCACTGCAGCTCAATAGGCTAATCCTCCGCCTGCAGTGCCGGCAAACAAATCAGCATTCTTTTAATTTCTGCTCTTCCATTCCTAACAATTCAAGCAGCTCTTCTAATCAATTTAAATCAAGGACTTATTTCATTTTTAGGTCTTAAAAAGTGAGAATATAGACTAAAAAGTCCCCTAATATGCTGTTGGTGGGAAAATAAACTAACACAACCATTATGGAAAATGGTCTGGAGATTACTTAGAAATCTGAAAATAGTTCTACCATATGATCTAGCCTCCCACTCTTGGGAATTTACCCAAAGGAAATGAAATTATCATAAGAAATAGTTGTCTTTACCCCAAGTTTATGACAACTCAATCTACAATAACTAAGATATAGAATCAACCCAGATGGCCATCAATTGATGACTAGGTAAAGAAACTGTAGTGTATATACACCCTATGAAATACTACTCAGCCATAAAATGAATGAAATACTGTCTTTCACTACAAAATGGATGCCATTAGAGACTATTATGCTTAGTGAAATAAACCAGTTATTTTATTGTTCCAATCCTCTTGGCCTGTTCAGTATGCTGCCCACTGATTGATGATGACTGTAGAGGAATGCTCTTGCGGAAAGGGGTAAGGTTGAAGCAGAATGCAAACCTTACCTGATTGCTGCATTTGTAACCTGTTACTGACAAATTTCAGGTGTGGACACCTCCCAGATCTATTTATTTATTTGTTAAAACTTTTTAATGGTTTTATTGCTGAAGAAGTAATGCATGTATACAGTAATCTTTAATAGGTATTAGTACAACTACCTAATTGTTGGCAGATAAGTTATAATGAGTTGGTTATGTCTAAGCTACTTATCAATCACAAATATCAGAAAAATCAGTTTTTTATGCCTGCTGATACAATAGAATACAAAGTACAGAGTATCATCTACACAGCAGCCTTGAAAAGTTGGACTTGAAATTAATCCAGCCATTAAGTCTTATTTCATTTTTTAAAATATAACATTTAGTATTCAGTATTTAAGTTCACATTCTTATTTTTAATTTTATTGTGGAAAGTACTAGATTCTTTTAAGCTAAATATTTTCTTAGAATATAAATTATGATTCAGTATGTCATGTGTTTAAACCAAGAATAAGCATTTTAAGAGATCCCAAGGTATTTGTGATACATACGTGAAATGGACCTACTTTTGAGAAATGCCATCTTAAGTATTCTCTCTTAAATTAATTGTACTTAGCTAGATCACTTTTCATTTTCTCTATTACATTTTTCTCCCTTGAACATGCCCATCTTGTTAAATATTCATCTCAGCATGTTTTTATTTTTAATACCCAAATTTCAAGAAACTCAATGCATATTTCAGCAGATATTTGTCTTTGTTATTTAGAGTTAGATCATAGCAATTAGCTCTTTAATATAAAGCTTTTTAATGTAGGGTTTGATATTAGGCTGTCCCAAAAGTCAAGCCAAACTGCAGATTCAGGTTGTGTTTGATGTGCACTATTATATTTGGGTTTTATCCAAAATGACTGTTCTTTGTGTTTGACTTTCCTTTAGCATATTTGCATTTCATATTATTCTCTGATGCATGAGAATGCATTATCCAAACTAGTTATGTTTTCTTTAAAGAGCTAGGCATCTATAAAGAAACAGTATATTCATACCATTGGTGACATACACATTGTATATAGATGTTGTTCCTATACTTTAAAATGTTTTCTTTTCTTATGTGTGTGCTTTTTCTGCAGTTGAAATTGATGTCCAACAATTTCATTAATCAAACTTGCATAACAATTGGCGATATACTTAAATGCTTTTTTAATTATCTTTTTTTTTTGACAGGCAGAGTGGACAGTGAGAGAGAGAAAGGTCCTCCTTTCTGTTGATTCACCCCCCAATGGCCGCTGCAGCCGGTGGGCGGCACCGATCCGAAGCCAGGAGCCAGGTGCTTCCTCCTGGTCTCCCATGCAGGTGCAGGGCCCAAGCACTAAGGGCCATCCTCCACTGCACTTCCGGGCCACAGCAGAGAGCTGGACTGGAAGAGGAGTGACCAGGACAGAATCTGGTCCCCCAACAAGTACTAGAACCCGGGGTGCCAGCACTGCAGGCAGAGGATTAGCCAAGTGAGCCGCAGCACTGGCCTTTAATTATCCTTTAAAGTTCTTTAAAGAATTTTTAGATTTAATATTTGAATCAAACAAATACAAAGACATTTAGAATTGGGTTCCATGGTATAATGGTGAGCACTGTGGACTCTGTCAAAGACATTTAGAGAAATTCATTTTTAAAAATGTATAAATGTAAAGATTTCAATAATCTGCACCCACACAGAAACACAGTGTAAAGTACTGTTTGAGTACTAGTTATAGCATTAATTCACATTGTACAACACGTTAAAGACAGAGATCCTACATGGGGAGTAATTACACAGTGACTCCTGTTGTTGACTTAACAAATTGACACTCTTGTTTATGGTGTCAGTAATCACCCTAGGCTCTTGTCATGAGCTGCTAAGGTTATGGAAGCCTTTTGAGTTCGCCATCTCTGATCTTATTTAAACAAGGCCATAGTCAAAGTGGAAGTTTTCTCCTCTTTTCAGAGAAAGAAATCTTTACTTAATATATACTAAATTGATCTTCTGTATATAAAGATAATTGAAAATTAATCTTGATGTGAATGGAATGGGAGAGGGAGTGGGAGATGAGAGGGTTGCGGGTGGGAGGGAAGTTATGGGGGGGGAAGAAGCCACGGTAATCCAGAAGCTGTATTTTGGAAATTTATATTTATTAAATAAAAGTTAAAAGAAAAGAAAAATGTATAAATGTATATTAAAGTCTTTAAATAAATTTTACTATATATTCATTCTTAAGATTTTATTAGATTAAGATTAAAAGTTTTACTTTAACTGGAATTAAGGAATCTATCTAACACTGTCCCACTGTAAATATTTTCAGTTTTCTCATATCAAGTTGCATTTGAATATTCAAATACAAAAGCTTTGAAATTTTATTTGAAAGGCAGAGAGGGAGAGAGAGAGTGAGTAGTTTGGTGGTGTGAGGCTGGTTAGGCAGAGCTTTGGTGTGAGAAATTACTAGCAATAATCTGCCCTGATAGGGAACATTTAGGAATCCTTATTTGTTGAATAATGAATGAACATTGGGATATATGAATGTTAAATCAGTTTTATTTCTTTTGGAACTTGGTATCAATGAAACCATACTGGCTTTTGAGGGATTTTTAACCAATTAGTTTAGTTTTTCAGCCCCTATTTAGGTAGTAGACTTAAAAAAAAAAGTAATTAGCATTTGATTTTTAATGGTGGTTGATCTACTTCAATTTCTGCATTTTGTAATTTTTTTTCCTTAATAGATACTTTTTTTAATATTCAAACCGGGATCAGAAGTCCCTTGTAAAATTTCTCCTTACGTATTTTACTTTCAAAAATGCATTCCAATGGCCTTGGACATCATCATACAAAGTAGGCACAGCTCTATTCTGTTTAAATCTTTCCTTTATACAACCTGTTCATATGGCTATTAGAAGAAATTCATGTGGAATACTTTGCGATCATCTGTAGATTATTTGGCAACTGTGTATTTATCAACATATCATTTATAACACAGAAATATTTGAAATTGCATCATCTCTGGTTATTCTATTTTCCTGACTACTATGTAAACAGACAATAAAAACAAATAGCAAACTTGGCTTGTGTAAATATTCAGCACATAGTCAGTACTCAGTAAATATATGTTGATTAGATTTTAAATTTCTTAGAATTATTAAAATTCTTTAGAAGCATGAGCATAAAACTGATGGCTTCACCACATTTATTATTTACCCACCATTAATTCATATATTTGCAAGTATTCATTGAAGGAATGTTTATTGACACTTACCAGGAGCTGAAGTATTGTTCAAAGCATTGGTGAACCAAGAAGATGAACTTTCGACTCTCTAAGAGACTCTTCTTTGGTGCCTCAGCATTTGTATATCATTTTAAACTGAGATCTACCTCTCTATCTATCTATCTACCCCCCTACCTATATAACTTGGGATCTAATCAAATGAGGAAATAAGTAACAAGATATTACCTCTAAGCATGTAATTCACATTTTAATAAAAGTATATCTAGAGTAATTAATGTTTAGTCTAACTCTGTATTAGTCATTACATTACGTGTGACCCATTATTGAAATAATTTCAAATAAAATGCTACACCTATGCCTCCAGTTAATGATTGTCTATTTCTATTTCTTATATGAATGCTGGAGAAAACATTCTGAGTTACTGTAATTTAAAATTGACAAGATGCATCTTTTCTGCATTTTAGCTACTGCTAATCACAAAGTATGTCTCTCATATGATGTTGATGGGCTTTCACTACATGGGTCATTGTGTGGTTTCAATTAATACTCATCACAGAAATGTTGGAGCATGTAACCACTGAGAAACCACTTATTTGCCTATGGTTTGTGCATTACAAATGAATATCATACAGTGATTTATTTGGTCAAAATATCTTTTGAGTGTAACTTGGTTGAATTTGGATTCTTGTAGTGGTCCAGGTATTTTTTTTTTTTTTTTTTTTAATTAAGAAAGGCTTCCTGACAAGCACGCTGGTGGATGCAAAGTCCTGGCTTCAGTTTTCCATGTCAGTGTGTTTAATATGTATCAACGTATTGGAGTAACTTTGGTGCTATGAACATCCCTTCCTTACTGCAGGCATGTTTATATTTCATCATGTTTTTTTTATTATTTTTTCCCCTTCTTGGTTTAAATGCATCATAGGTGAAACATAATGCTTTTTTTTTTTTTTTTTTTTTTTTTTTGACAGGCAGAGTGGACAGTGAGAGAGAGAGACAGAGAGAAAGGTCTTCCTTTGCCGTTGGTTCACCCTCCAATGGCTGTGGCGGCCGGCGCGCTGCGGCCAGCGCACGGCGCTGATCCGACGGCAGGAGCCAGGAGCTCATCCTGGTCTCCCATGGGATGCAGGACCCAAGCACCTGGGCCATCCTCCACTGCACTCCCTGGCCACAGCAGAGAGCTGGCCTGGAAGAGGGGCAACCGGGACAGAATCCGGCGCCCTGACCGGGACTAGCACCCGGTGTGCCGGCGCCGCGGCTCACTAGGCTAATCCTCCACCTAGCGGCGCCGGCACACCGGGTGCTAGTCCCGGTCAGGGCGCCGGATTCTGTCCCGGTTGCCCCTCTTCCAGGCCAGCTCTCTGCTGTGGCCAGGGAGTGCAGTGGAGGATGGCCCAGGTGCTTGGGTCCTGCATCCCATGGGAGACCAGGATGAGCTCCTGGCTCCTGCCGTCGGATCAGCGCCGTGCGCTGGCCGCAGCGCGCCGGCCGCCACAGCCATTGGAGGGTGAACCAACGGCAAAGGAAGACCTTTCTCTCTGTCTCTCTCTCTCACTGTCCACTCTGCCTGTCAAAAAAAAAAAAAAAAAAATCTCTTTCATTGTTTCACTGCTCCTCTCCTTCTGAATTTCCATTCTTTTTGAATTTACTTCCTACCTCCATATCATTCAACCTTCAAATAAGTATTGTTTACAACTGAAAAAGTCTTTCAATACAATCTTCCACTTCACTATTTCATTCTCTGCATTGATTATGATACCATTTATTCTAAATCTCACTGTACTTAGAGTATTTCTGATTTTTAAAAAAATTGTTCAGTTTGAGGATATTTATGTATTTTATGTATTTATTTGTAAGAGTTATTTATTTCTTTGAGAGAGAGACAGAGAGAGGAGAGAGAGAGAGAGAGACAGAGAGAGAGAGAGAGAGAGAGAGAGAGAATATCTTCCATCCTCTGTTTCACTCCCCAAATGGCCATGAAGCTCAATGTTGGACCAGGCCTGAGGCCAGGAGTCAGGAGCTCCATCTGAGTCTCCCCCATTGGTAGCAGATCCCCAGTACTTGGGCCATCTGCTGCTGCTTTCCCAGGCACATTATCTGGGAGCTGGATCAGATGCAGAGCAACTGTGACTTGAACAGTCACTCTGATTTGAAATGCCAGCACCTTAGGCAGCAACTTAGCAGCTTGGATTGCTTCTCTACAATGCTAGTCCCTTAATAAATCTATTTTAAAATTGTGCTGTCTGTATCAATCATTCTGAAACATGCGGTATCTCTTGTTCGTATTTTGCTTGCTATTTTTTGTTTATTTAACAGGGCTTGTCCTCCTCGGATCTTTATAATTGTATTTCTGCATGTGGATTCAGCTTCCATTTCATGATGTACATTAAGGAAGAGTTGAAGGTTAAGCTCTAGTTTACCCTCATGCATGTCCATTTAAGGAGATGACTGGGAGGAGCAGGAGCGTTGGGCAACACCGAAGCACTGTCCATCCTCCTCGGGCATTGACCCCTTCCGTGGCTTCAGTGTTACATCCTTGCTCTCGCAGCAGTTTTTTTTTTTTTTTTTTTTTTTTTTTTTTCAAACATCTGTGAAACTGTAGAGTGGGCACAGGCAAATTCTTGTAAATGTAGTTAGGGCTCAGAGTTTGCAGGGCAAGAAGCTAGAGGAGTAAGCAAATTTCTCAGGGCATCTGGAAAATCTTCAGTTATTTTTTTATCAGCTTCTGTTTTCAGCCAAATGTTCACATATTTGAATATTGTACCTGGCAGACACTTCAGGCTGACCTGATCCCTGTTTCTCCTGCAGGGGGTAGGCTTCAGTGTTTCTAATGCAATGGGGAGAGAGGTAAGAACAGAAATCAAAAGCTTTCTCTATTATTGACTTAGTATTTGTGAAACACCAAAATTTCCATGCTGAAGTCCTAATTCCTGTGTGATTGTATTTGAAATAGGTGCTTTAAGAAAGTAACTAACTTAAATTTGGTCATAGGCTAGGGTTCTGATCAAGTAGTTAGTCTGCCCCAAGAAAATATCATAAGGAGGGGCTCGTGCACGCTCTCCATCTAACTCTCTACACACAGGAAGAAGCGTTCTTGTGATCACACAGTGAAGAGGGGGCAACGTGGAAGCCTGGTCAAAGCCTTAGCCAGGAGCTGAATCAGCCAGCACCTTGATCTCAGACCCCCATGTTTCCAGAACCATGAAAAATAAATTTCTGTTGCTTGAGCCATCAAATGTATGTGATTTTGTTATGGCCGCCCAAGCTGACTAACATATCCCCCTGTGTATCTTCCAACCCAGAGTGCCACCAACACCAGCACCTAAGAGCCTCTATGCATTTCAGTGGCTTTTATTTTTTATGTTTTTTTCTCACATCCACCCTTCAACTCTGCATTGATAGCTTCTTTAGATTCTGTTTGCAAGAAGGGAGCCAGCTGCATAGGTTGGTTCTCCATCTTGTCAGTGCCCTTTGCTTAAAAAGCAACAGTGCCCTTTGCTTTTCCCACATGCATGATGGTGGAGTTCATATGGTCCTAATAAATTATTGAATGCAATGATTGAATATGCTCCTTTGCTGTCAAAAGCAAATATTCCAGTAACGCATGGACTTCAAGGTGCTCTTAAAAGGATTTTTTGTACTTGTTTTTGTTAATATTCTGAATAGGAGGGTCGTTAGTTTTTGCTTATCTTTCTCAGAAAGACCATTTTATTTAAGAAGCATTTGAGGAACACTCTGAAAAATATCAATTATTCTTCAAGAGCTATGTGTATAAATGGAATATATAACTTCCATAACATAATTGCTGCACATACAATTGTGAAATGAAACATTGTAACTCTAAATAGTAAATTTTATGTCTCATTTGGGGATCAAAATTGAATATAATGCTTTGTCATTCATGTGGGAAATACATTGCTGTTCAGAATTCTAATTCATAATCCCTTGCCTGGTTACTTGGTGAGGATCATTCACTTTTTATTTTTCAGCCCACATTCTCATTTTCACATATTCTTTAGAATTCATAAATATACTCTGCCTAATTTCTTGGATTGCAAATGAGTCCTTTTCTGCTGTTATATAATGTGAATAGCTAAGCTAATATTATTGAGAATGTACATTCATATCATTTGGTTATAAAAATATACTGTATCTGGGCTAGTATTTTTGATGATGCTGATAAACATAATTTCTGTTCAATGACATTCATTTATTTAATAAAGAATGTACACTGAAAATGCGTATAGCACATTTTTCTAGTCAATATGATGAATATAAAATATGTAAGAATTAGAACATTGATTTCCATGGGTTAAAAACAAGAGAAATGTGCATAGTCAGAAAAGTACATACAAAAATGTAAAATATTATTGTTGTTTAGAAATTAAATAAAAATTGAAGATACTTAAATTGCTTCAGAGAAGAGCTGAGATACAAAAGATGTATGAAATTTTTCTAAGCCAAGAGGCAGATAGGGTAAGAAATTCATTTGAGAACCCATGACTGGAATACAGAATATTGTATGTTATATGAAGGAAAGAAAGAAGAGAAGGGAACAAGTGAGGATGAAAGAAGGGCAGCAAGAAAGACAAAACAGGAAATAAGGAAGGAAGGAGGAAAGGAAGGAGGGAGGGAGGGAGGGAGGAAGGAAGGAAGGAGGTTAAGCCTCGAGGATACAGGAAGAAAATGAAGATTCTGAGAACCCTGAGAATTTCATGTGCTGTGAGTATAATGCAGATATTATAATGGAAAGATCTGCAAATGAAAGGACTGCAGACACGGTATCTCTATGCTTAAGGTTTACAAAGGCTATAACTAGTTAACTCATCCTAAGTGCATGTTGACCATGATAGCCTAGAAGTGAAACCATGTGTCTGAAATCATGGGATGCTCACAGGTGGAGGAGTATATAGGAAGGTACACTTTATAAGAATTGTTTGGATAAAAGGTACCTGGGCATATTCTTGGGCTGAGTGTATACTGTAATGACTTAAAGGCTCATATTGGGGGATGGCATTGTGGCTCAGCGGGTTCAGCTGCTGCAGCTTGCAGTGCTGGCATCCCATATCAGAGCACAGGTTTGGGTCCCAGCACCTCCATTTCCAATCTAGCAACTTGCTGATGAACCTGGTTTTCGCCAACTGAAACACTTGATCCCATACCTGAGTGCCAGTTCAAGTCCCGGCTGCTCTGCTTCCAATCCAGCTCCCTACAAATGTGAATGAGAAGGTAATGGATGATGGCCCAACTACTTGGGTCCCTGCCACCCAAGTGAGAGAGCTGGATGGAGTACCTGGCTCCTGGCTTTGGTCTGGCCCAGCCCTGGCTGTGGTGTCCATTTGGGGAGTGAACCAGGAGATGGAAGGTCTGTCTCTTTCTATCTCTGTCTCTCCCTCTATGTCAATCTGATTTTCAAATAAATAACCTTTTTTTTAAAGGCACATATTGGTAAATGATACTTTGTTCTACACCCAATCTAGAAAGAGTAGAGAAGGGTCATGAGAACAATTTAAGTTGAAGACTAAGAACACTATTCTGAACTTTGGTAAATGTATAGCCTCCAAACACTACAGTAAGTTTAAGAAATAAGCTTCAAGAAAAGGATCTACTTATCATTTTTCAAGTGGAAATATTGTGTGCACACTTAAATATTAATCTCTGAAATACAAGAACATCAAATTTACTGTAAATATTTTTAAACAAATTTACACAGTCAAGAAAAACCATGATAACTCAAGGACAGATTTGCTTGCAACAGGTAAGTTGAACACATGCAATTAAACAATGCTATTTATTTTAAAACATTAACCTAGTGTCAGTTGTCTCTTTCTTACCTTGTTTTTCAGTGAGGTTGACTGAAGATTTATACTTTAAGTCTTGTTCCTGCTGCTAATTGTTTATGCAACCTTGAGCAAATCACCTTGTCTCATCACATTCAGCACTTTCATTTATAAAATGAAAATTATACCTTCCTTATACATTGGTTATAAGGATTATATGCATTAACACATATGAAGGAACTCAAATTTTGCCTGAAACATAGTAAATGCTTAAATTATAACTCTTCTAACACTATTTTCATTTTAAAACCTTAAAACTGACATTATTTTGCTCCTTTTTCTTTTGTCTTGGTCAGCTTTTCAATACTTTCACTAAAATTCTTAAGAGGAACAATTTAGGAGACAAGAAGTTTTATTTCAGCTTATACTTTTGGAAATTCAGAACACAAGATTGGGTGAGCCTACTGATTTAAGCATCTGAAAGACTGGAGGATGACAGAGAGATGATCACATGACAAACCAGGACACAGAGAGACATGGGGAGCATGCTCTTATAAAAACAGCCCTCTCAAAAACTACCTTTCTTCTGCAGGCAAGTTTACAACAACCTAAGGACCTCCTCCTATGTCTTTACCCCATCCACCTGCCATAAACTACAATTAGATCAGTTCTCCACCTTAGATCCACCAATCATTAACATTTATCTGTGAAGTGTTAAACCTTGAGGTTTAAAATTTCTTTATGGGAGGCCAGCACTGCAGCTCAATAGGCTAATCCTCCGCCTTCAGTGCCGGCACACGGGGTTCTAGTCCCGGCAGGGGCACCGGATTCTGTCCTGGTGGCCCCTCTTCCAGGCCAGCTTTCTGTTGTGGCCTGGGAGTGCAGTGGAGGATGGCCCAGGTCCTTGGGCCCTGCACTCGCATGGGAGACCAGGATAAGTACCTGGCTCCTGGATTCAGATCAGGGCGGTGCGCCGGCCGCAGCGCACCAGCCGTGGTGGCCATTGGAGGGTGAACCAACGGGAAAAAGGAAGACCTTTCTCTCTGCCTGTCAAAAAAAATTTCTTTATGGGCTTGCAGAATCAAATCCTGTTGAAATTTTATAACAGTCTTGCAAACCCTAACTTGTGCTTAGAAACAAAGATTTGCTCCCTAGTTCCCTAAGAGCAGAGACACCTGTGTAAGTTTCTGGAAGCCCATTTCTCTAAGTCTCTCTTCAGCTTCCTGCAGTCTCCCCCTTCTGAACTGAAGACTGCCAGACTTAAATTAAGGGTGAGTTACAAAATCATCTTCCTGCTAGAGATGGTATCTGTGCTTTCCTGAAACTTTAGGACTTAATTCAATGGCCAAATGGCCCTGATGGCCCTTTGAGTGGAGAAGTTTGCTTCTCAAATCTAACAGTCCTTGAATAGCTCAGGTTCTTCTGAGCTGGATAACAGAGAGGCAGGGCTGATTTTTGCTTCCTGGGCCTACTTGGAGAGGGCTCAGCTTTGCATATACTTATGCTGTGTGTTTATTCTTTCCAGAAGAATGGATTAGGCACAAGCTCACTGTAATTACGTAAAGTATCTGTAAGCATATTTGTCCCCCACCATCTGGGTCAAGACTCTGTCTAGAGAATGTGTAAGGATGCAATTATTCTTGTTACTTGCTTCCTAGCGTTTAAGGTACTGCTATAGCAGAAACTCAAACACAAGTAAGTTCTTTATTTTTCTTCCTCTTAAGTTTTTCTAATAAAGATTTGTGTTCTCTTAAGCATTTTCATGTGTGTGTGTGTGTGTGTGTGGTGATGGTCAAGGGGAGAACTGGGTGGCAGTGCCTAAATTACATTATTTTCACCTCTAGCTCCAAAGCCCTACTTTTACTTCTGCATGTCTACTATAATCTAAGCTCATGAGCTAATGCTATCAGAGCCCATTTTACCACATCCCTCCATAAAAAAACATATATCCACTAACCTCCCATTTATGGATAATAACTTAGCTAGTAACTAGCTCAACACAAAGATACCTCTCTACCTGCCTTTAACATGACTTTGCTGACTTAAGGCAATATATTATCTATCTTAGTCAACAAATAGAGATAATACCAATATGTATATATAACCTCTTGATATAAGGTTGGTTTATGAAATTCAAAATTATTGTATCAACACTTGGCAAATCCATAAAATGGAAGCAAATGATAATTAAAGGGATGAATTATTGATAAATTCCACAACATGGAAGAACCTGAAAATATTATATTGATTGGTGATAGCCATTTACAAAACTCTATACATTGTAAAATTTCACTTATAAGAATGTGAATCTTACAGGAATCTATAAAGAGAGAAATAAGACTAGTAATTGCTCAGAATAAGGAGGAGGGATCAAAAGGAAGTGGTAAAAATGTCCTAAAATTATATTATGGTTATATTTGCCCAACTATGTGAATATACTGAATACTATTGAATTATATATTTTATACTGGGAAACTTTATGGGATATAAATTCTAACTTAAAAAAGCTGCCTTGGATGGATGATTTACCATCATGAATTATGATTTAAAAAAAAAAAAAAACTTTTCTTTCCTTCTCTTGAGAATGTAGTCTTTGAGGCACAGATTATTTTGATCGTGTTAATTTTTTATCTCCACCATCCCCATCCAGCACAGTTCAGGTGTATAGTATGTGCCATGTTTCATGAATCTGATTGAATGTATTCCATGAAAAACAACAAAAGGGATGGGAATTTGGTTAGTTATTAAGATACTCGTTAGGATGCCTTCATCCCATGTTAGAGTACCTGAGTTTGAGTCTTGGTTCTAGCTTCCTCATGCAGATTCTAGGAGGTAGCAAGCAATGACTTAAGTAACTGGATCACTCCCATCCATATGAGAGACTGGCTTCAGCTTCTGGATCTGGACTTTGGTGCAGCTCAAATCCTGTGGTTGGCAGGTATTAGAGGAGTTAACCAGTGGATGGGAGCTTGCTCTGTCTTTCTCTCTTTATCACTCTGCCTGTCAATTAAGAAAAAAATGCCACTAGCAAATAGAAAGTGAGGAGGCCTTCTCAGCAGGGACTGAATAAATTTTAAACATATTGTTTTTACAGTATCTGTTGTACATTAAGTAAATCACTCAATTAAAGGTGTTAATTATGAATTTGGGTATCAATAAAGGAAAAACTGCAGTGGCTTCTCAATATGACTGAATTTTTTTAAAAAATGCAGTCATGGATAATAGAACAAATGGCAGATTTGGAATGCATGCAATGTTATTTTAGATTTTGAATGGCTGCAACATTATTTTTTCAAATAAACTTGTCTAAGATATGAATATTACTTTTTGAGAAATCTGAATTATTTAAAAATCTGTACTCATAACATTAACTAGTATTATCTAGTGACAAATAAAAGATTGAGTCACCATAAATGAGGCACAAAGCTATGGAGATTGTTTTGTATTGGTCTTTAATGGAGCTTTATTCAAAAGAGTTTGGCTTTGTTGAGCCTATGATGTGAAGATGTTCAATCCTGGAACATTGACTGATTTGAGGAAAACTGATGTTTGTAGATTGCCTAAGCCAACTTGGAAATGACAACATTTCTGACAGGAAATAATATTCACTTGCCTCATTTGTGTCTTAGAATCATGTCAGAAACTTCATCATAACATTAATTGTCTGAATGAACATTAGTACAATAAAAAGAAATGCAAAGATAGATAATTCTCATAATACTTCCCATTGGTCTATTAGTATGTTTTAGTCTTAACAACACTTTACACTTCTTTCTATTCTTTAATTCCATTTAGTAAATACTTTGCAAATCACAAAGGATTTTGTTTGCATCACATGAAGCAAAGGCGTAAAATGATGCATCCCTAAATGAGACTCTTTATTTGGTATATGGGAAAAAAAAGAAACTAGGAATAAATCAAGATTAAATAAGATTATGTTTACAGGGAAAATGAAGCACTAGAATATGTGTATCATATTTGCTTAGGGTAATTTAAGCAAGCAAAATATACAAAAGAAGATTAATAGTCAAAGTAATTTTGGTTATACCATGTTCCTTGAATTAAGCCAAGCACTTTACACACATAATTTAAAAATTTTATTTATTTCCGTTTCTTATTTGAAAGACAGAGACAGAGATCTTCCATCTGGTGTTTTAACTCCCCAAATTTGCCCAACAGTCAGGCTTGGCCAGGCTAAAGCCAGGGGCTAGAAACTCAATCTCTGTCTCCCACATGCATGGCATGGATCCAAGTACTTGTGCCATCATGGGCTGCCTTCCAAGAGAGTCCATTAATAGGAAGCTGAATCAGCGGAACTGGGAGTGAAACCAGGTGTTCACGTATGCAGGCATGCAAAATGATATCTTAAACTCTGCAGCAAAGGCCCTTCTCATATGCATTATTTTGTTAATCCCAGAAAACCACAATAAATCATATACTTTAGATAAAATATAGCAAAGACATAGAAAAGGTAAGGGTATTATAATATCACAGACTTATTAAATCATCCCTCTTAGAACAAAGACAGGACTTCTGATTCCAAAGCCAATGCCTTGCCAATAACTTGAGAAGTCGGCTAGAGTTGTTAAAGTTTGATCAGGCTTAGAGGTTTGAAACCTATAGAACTAAAACAATAACAGACAATTGGGTAAAACTAGATCCAAGATTCCATTGAAGAATAGGGAATTGTGTTGCAAAACAAAGCAAAATCTGTTGCTTTTATATGTGTATGTATTTTCTCCTAATATCTGATTCTTATTTAACTTACCCATCCACAAAGGAATCTCAAAGGAGAGAATTTCCTATTATGCTCTACATTTGGTATGAAACCAAATGCAGATAGTTGGTGTTTTCATAAATTCCCAAAGCTCAGAAGAAGGCTCATTTATTCCAGGTGAACAGATACCTATGCCTTCCCTAAATAAGGCTCACAAACTGGGGACCGCAGGGGCAAGGGCCCAGAGCAGCTTGGCAGTTTTGCACAGATTTTTAAAAAGCTAGTTAAGTTCCTTTTGGCCTTTCTGAAAGACAAACACTTTGCAGAAAAGCTGTGCAGTAAGGGAAACTATCAAAAATCATTCTTGTAGAACAGTGAGGCAGTGAGGCAAACACTGTCTCCCTCGTGGTTTTACAGTCTGTAATAGAAATTAACAGTGCCATCTGCAGCCCGATTATGCACTTTAAGATCCCTGCATGGTTTATAGCATGCATTATGGTATACAGCAGCAATTTTTGCTAAGCTAGTCACAGTTATATTCATTTCTCAAAAATTAAAAGATCTTAAGGACATAAAGAATACTAAGACAAAGGTGGGGGAAGAGGCCATGTAAGCACTAAAAAAAAATCTTTGCCCGGGTTTCTCTAACACTCTCTGAGTCACTGGCATCAATTCTCTCCAGTTCCTTTGTGATATCTTCAACTTCCTTTAGAATTTTTTTTCTTTTGCTGCTAAACTAAATTATATTATCTGCTCCAATGGTCTTAGCTTGCAATTTATTCCATATGTTCAGTATCTTTGCGTGAAACAAGTCTCTCTGCCTGTTCTATTTGGTCTTATGCTCATTGATGGCCAAAAATTCTGCACAACTAGCATAGGAGGAAAGAGTGTAGGCATTCCATGGGTGTTTCACAGCAACACCTATGGAAGGTAAAAGCATGCTATTCTTTGAACTCGATTTAAAATTTACTAATTAGTTCATTTACTTTTCAAATTGTGCCAAGAAGGTTTTGGCTCACAGTGTTCGTTTATGATATGGAGTAATATAGATATTTAGGAATGAAGCAAAAACAGATGCCCAAGTAAACAAATACCTGTCATCCATGGGGGCATGTCAGGAAACTTTCATTTCAAATTATGTTTTATTTGAATTCTAGCTCAAAAGCTAAATTATAATACATTTTACAGAACATGCATATGAAACAATATGCTTTGCAGAGAATGAGGGAAAACTAACACTGTTTAGACTTAATGAATATATAAAAGATATTTTCATATTTAGTTCATTTAGAGTCTATAATAATTCTCTAGGGTAAAATTGTCAACCTCCACTTTCCAAATGAAAAGGAAAATTAGCAGCCCTAGAAATTTAGTAATATCTTGTTGCAATATTGATCATTGGATGGTTTCAATACATTTAAGTCAAGTCTCCCCATTAGTCTCTCTATTTCAACTTTCTTGATATTTCAAACTCAGTTAAAGTAGATTATCTTCTTTGATGAATAAAGTTCTTAGAATGAGGATATTTAAATGCAGACAATTGTTACCTTCTAAAATTTTTAAGTAATTTACTCATGGTTTCATGGCTAACAAAGACTAACCAAGATTTCATAGCAAATATAACCTAGCTGCTAAGATCAATTCCATTCACAATAGCTACAAAAACGAACAAATACCTTGGAATAAACTTATCCAAGGGTGTAAAAGATCTCTACGATGAGAATTACAAAATCTTAAAGAAAGAAATAGAAGAGGATACCAAAAAATGGAAAAATCTTTTATGCTCATGGATTGGAAGAATCAATATCATCAAAATGTGCATTCTCCCAAAAGCAATTTATAGATTCAATGTGATACCAATCAAAATACCAAAGACATTCTTCTCAGATCTGGAAAAAATGATGCTGAAATTCATATGGAGGCACAGGAGACCTCAAATAGCTAAAACAATCTTGTACAGCAAAAACAAAGCTGGAGGCATCACAATACCAGATTTCAGGACATACTACAGGGCAGTTATAATCAAAAGAACATGGCACTGGTACAGAAACTGATTTAGAAGTTCTTTCTCAGTCATGGCATTGCCTGTGTATACAAATGCTGTTGATTTTTGTGCATTGATTTTATATCCTGCTACTTAGCCAAATTCTTCTAAGAGTTCCAATAGTCTCTTAGTAGAGTTCTTTGGATCCCCTAAATGCATTGTGTTGTTATCCTCATTTACTTCCAGAAAGTTTTTGATTTCTCTCTTGATTTCTACTATGATCGAGTGTTCATACAGGAGCATGTTGTTCAATCTCCATGTGTTTGCATATGCTCTAGGGATTCCTAAGTTGCTAATTTCCAGCTTCATTCCACTGTGGTCTACGAAGATGCATGGTATGATTTCAATTCTTTTGAATTGCTGAGACTTGCTTTATGGCTAAATATGTTGTCAATCCTAGAGTAGATTCCTTGTACTGCTGAGAAGAATGTGTATTCTTTAAGTGTAGGATGAAAAGTTCCGTAGATATCTGTTAGATCCATTTGGGCTATAGTGTCGATTAAATCTGCTGTTTCCTTGTTGATCTTCTGTCTGAATGATCTGTCTATTTATGAAAGTGGAGTATTGAAGTCCCCCAATACTATATTATAGGAGTCTAAGTCTCCATTTGAGTCCCTTAATATATCTTTTAAATAACCTGGTGCCCTGTCACTAGATGAATATCCATTTATAATAGTTGCATCTTCCTGTTTAATTGATCCCTTAATCATTACATAGTGCCCCTGTTTGCCTCTCTTAACAGTTTTTGTGCTAAAGTTTATTTTGTCTGATATTAAGATGGCTATGCCAGCTCTTTTTTGCTTTCTGTTGGCATGGAATATCATTTCCCAACCTTTCACTTTCAGTCTGCATGCATACTTGCTGGCAAGATATGTTTCTTGAAAGCAGCAAATAGATGGGCTTTGTTCTTTAATCCATTCAGCCATCCTGTGCCTTTTAATAGGTGAGTTGAGGCCATTAACATTCAATGTGACAATTGATAAGTAGTAACTTTGCCCTGCCATTTTCCCAAAGATATTTCTTTTTTTCTTTTTTTTAAACTTTTATTTAGTAAATATAAATTTCCAAAGTACAGTTTATGGATAACAATGGCTTTCCCCCCACCATAACTTCCCTCCCACCCGCAACCATCACAACTCCCGCTCCCTCTCCCATTCCATGCACATCAAGATTCATTTTCAATTATCTTTATATACAGAAGGTCAATTTAGTATATATTAAGTAAAGATTTCATCATTTTGCACCCACATAGAACTTAAAGTGTGAAATACTGTTTGAGTACTAGTTATAGCATTAATTCACATTGAACAACACATTAAGGACAGAGATCCTACATGAGGATTAAGTACACAGTGACTCCTGTTGTTGACTTAACAATTTGACACTCTTGTTTATGGTGTCAGTAATCTCCCTAGGCTCTAGTCATGAGTTTCCAGAGCTATGGAAGCCTCTTGAGTTCACCGACTTCAATCTGATTTCGACAAGGTCATAGTCAAAGTGGAAGTTCTCTCCTCCCTTCAGAGAAAGGTACCTCCTTCTCCCAAAGATATTTCTAATATATGCTTTGAACTTCCTGTGATCTTTTACTGGGAGGTTTTCTTCCTTTACCTTCTTTTGTATCGATGGCTGTGTTTCTGTGTTTCTGTGTGTTAAGCATCTTTTGTAGGGCTGGACAAGTGCTGACAAATTCTTTCAGTTTCTGTTTGCTATGAAAGGTCTTTATTTCACCTTCATTCACAAATGAGAGCTTTTCAGGATATAATATTCTGTGTTGGCAGTTTTTTTCTCTTAGTACTCGAGCTATATCTCACCATCCCCTCCTAGCCTGTAGGATTTCTGATGAGAAGTCAGCTGTGAGTCTAATTGGAGATCCTCTGAGAGTAATCTGGGGTTTCTCTCTTGCACATTTTAGGATCTTTTCTTATGTTTCACTGTGGTGAGTTTGATTACAATGTATAGTATTGAGTATCTCTTTTTTCATGTTTATTAGGGGTTCTATGTGCTTCTGTACTTGGATGTCTCTGTTCTTCTCCAAACCCAGGAAATCTTCTGCTAGTATCTCACTAAAAATGCCTTCTAATCCTTTCTCTCTCTCTCCATGCCTTCAGGAACTCCTAGAACCTGAATGTTGGGTTTTTTAATAGTATCCTGTAGATTCCCAACAATATTTTTTGGATTTCTAATTTCCTCTTCTTTTCTTTGGTTTGACTATATATGTTCTTGTGCTCTGTCTTCTAAGTCTGATATTCTCTCTTCTGCTTCACTCATTCTGTTTTTAAGGCTCTCAAATGTGTTTTTCATTTGCTCTATTGAATTCTTTATTTTATTTTGATTTCTCTTCAATATCTCAATTGCATGTTCTACTAAATTCCTCATTTCATTTTGATTCCTCCTTAAGATTTCATTTTCACAAGAGAGATTTTCTATCTTGTCAAGTAAGTATTTCTATAGTTCAAGAATTTGTTTTTGATAACTTCAAAATGTTCTATCATAAATTTTTTGAAATCCGTATCTTGCATTTCTTCTATTTCATCATCTTCATAATCTGGTATTGGCGTGTCATGTTCATTTGGGAGCATCATAATGTCTTCCTTGTTCTTGTTTCCCCAGTTTTTGCATTTGTTGTTTGGCATTGTGGAGATATTCTTTGGTTTCTTTCTTTTTCTTTTTTTTTTCTCACTGTGGTGGCTTTTCTTGCTATATTATGACTCTAGATTAAGTTGACTGTTTGCTTTTTGTGAATCTCTAGAGGCTAGTGGTGGGTGTGGCTAGAGAGCTCTGTTCAGTTCTTCAGGGTTAAGGGTGTGCCAAAGGTGACACACCCAGGTTTGGCATGGTAAATCTTCTCTCTCTCTCTCTCTTTTCATGTATCAGAAGGGAAGTAATTCCGCTCATCTGAGCTCTTCTCCTCATTGATGGCAATTAGTGCCTGAGCACTAGCTCCAGTGGATATAATATTTGTCTGCTGTGTCCCAAGGACCACACAAAGGATCTGTGTAGTCCTCAGTGTAAGCTCAGAATCCCCTGCAGTGTTTCTTACCAGGTAGCCAGGGCCACCTGAGCTTGTGTTGTCTCCCAAAGACTACTCACATCCTAGCCACACTGTGAGTTCTCCCACACACCCTTAGTTGTTTTTTTTCCACAGTCCTGGTTCATAAGCTCCACATATTCACTAGGTCTTATTCTCCTGTTATTTCTCCCCACCAGAGTCAGGTTTTTCTGCTTGGCTGAGGGCAGGCACAGCTGTGAGCTGGCACAGCTGTTACGTATGTCCAAAATGGCACCTGCTCTATTGTCTTCCCTGCCTTAGTAAGGTGAGTGGAGAGAGAGAAATGTGTCCAAACTGGTCCCTTTTACTTTTTTTTTCTCTCCTCTAGTTAGGCTGGTGTAATTTCCCCCATGGGGCTTCAAGCTTTGTTCGCCATAGGCTCTTCCTGCAGCTTCTTTGCCAGTGTCTTGGGCTACTGTGGTTTTGCCTCATCTCCCTTTCCAGTGCTGGTGCGTAGACTTGGCAGCTGGGGTCCCAAGCTGTGGGCACCTGTGCCCTCCACATAGGTCCACTGTGTCCCACTAATTCTGGAAGAATTTCCCTTGCAGTTTTTTCCCTACATTTTCCCTGAGACTACAGTATCTGCACTTTTATTAAACTATCTTTTCCCTCCCTATTCCACCAACTTAGAGTCTTCCTCTGGGGATTCCAATTCAATCCCATCAAGGTAGCATGTACCAGTGCCATCTTACTTGTTAAAGTGATCAGTTTAAGTTTATAATTGATCAAAAAGATGGATTAATTGTCAAAGGGATTACATAAATAAGACCTGAGTCTGCAAATAATTGATGGAATTAAAAAGGACAGAACAATCCTACATTGGAATCAGGATACACAGCAGACTCATAGAATGGCAAAAGCCCTAAACAGCACTCTGGCCTCAGAATCAGCCCTTAAGGCATTCAGATCTGGCTAAAAAGCCCATGAGAGTATTTTAGGCATGGAAAGCCAAGACACTCTGAAAAAAAAAATGACCTAAATGAAAAATCTCTGTGAGTGAGATCCCAGCAATATCTTTCTCTGAAGGCAGGAGAGAACTTCCGCTTTGAATATGGCCTTGTGTAAATAAGATCAGAGTTGGTGAACTCAAGAGGCTTCTATTACCTTGGCAGCTCATGACAAGAGCCTCAGGTGATTACTGACATCATAAATAAGAGTGTCAATTTTTTTTTTGACAGACAGAGTGGACAGTGAGAGAGAGAGAGGCAGAGAGAAATGTCTTAGAGTGTCAATTGTTAAATCAACAATGGAAGTCACTGTGCTGTTGCTCGCCATGTAGGACCTCTGCCCTTAATGTGTTGTACTATGAGAATTAATGGTAAAACTACTACTCAAACTACTACTCTATACTTTGTGTGTCTTTGTGGGTGCAATCTGTAGAAATCTTTACTTAGTATATACTAAGTTGATCTTCTGTATATAAAGATAATTGAAAATGAATCATGATGCAGAATGGGATGGAAGAGGGAGTGGAAGATGGAATGGTTGTGGGTAGGAGGGATATTATGGGGGAAAAGTTGCTATAATTCAAAAGTTGTACTTTGGAAATTTATATTTATTAAATAAAAGTTGAAAAGAAAAAAATATAATTTACACTGAAACACTGCTTTAGTTGCCAATCATATTTTCACATACTCTTTTAAATTTCATTCATTATCTTAAATCATTTTAAATATCTCCTATGGCTAATTCTTTGACACACATTATATAAAAGGATGTTTCATATGTTTTCTCTGATATATGGCAGTTAATATATATCACAAGAAAATGTATAGGGATGAGATGGTTGTTCTGTGATATGATTGTCATTTTTTAGCCCTTTGTACTCCTATGGAATTGTGGTCTTCCTACTTTTTACTTGTTGAGTAGGATGGTTTTATAGCAAATTAAACCTGTGAGTATGGAATGTATTAAAATTATATTTTTTTCCAAAAACTGATGACGAGAAATGAGGGAGTGAAGAGGAGTCAGGAGAGGAGGAGTGAGGGAAGTGTGGTTGTTTTCTTGGAAATACATATATTGAATGCATGATATCTATTCTCTTTATGTTAATAAAAATTTTAAAAAGGATTTTTCTCAATCCAAATATTTAGAGTTCTACATAATCTTATGTGTTAACTTACTTAATGTTGTTTCATGCTGTGAACTTGCTCTTTATGATTTTAACCATATGAAATTCAGATTTATTTTTTCATGCATTTTATGATCTATGTTGGTGAATATTTCATAGGTTTCATTGACAAGAATGTTTTTTCTGCAATTGTTGATTGTCATATTCTACAGTCATCAAGTTATTTTAATTTTCTTTAAATTTTCTATATTATTTCCCTTTTAGATACCATCTGTATTTACAGGAGTATGTTTTTTCTAACTTAAACTGTGACTATAGATTATTTAATCTCTTTTGAGACATATTTTTTATTCCAAGTATTTCAAAAGTTTGCTATTAGATTTATGAACATGTAGAACTTTTATATTTTCTTCACTGATTGAGTTTTAGAATTTCCTTTTTTATTTTTTATTTAAGTCTATATTTTTCTACTGTTATTATAGGCACACATTTTCTTACATTTAGTAATCTTGTGAGAAATCTTTCTGAGCTTGTTTACTTTCTTTGTGTGTGTGCCTTTATATTTAAAATTTGTTCTTTTATAGGGAATATACATGTATCTTGCTTTCTAGTTGTGTCAAGCTTCTGCTTTTTGAATGAAATATTTAGTGTAATGTCATGTAATGTTATCAATCTGATTGACTTGAAGTCTATCACTTAGCTTAAATATTTTATACTTGATAACTCTGTTTAATGATAATAATTATACCATTATCTTTTATGTTATTTATCTATTTATTTATTTAGGGAATGAGACAGAGAGAGAAAGAGGGAGGGAGAGAGAGAGAGAGAGAGAGAGAGAATCTTCTATCTGCTGATTCACTCCTCAGATGGCTACAAGGGTCAGGGCTGAGCCTGGGCAAATCCAGGAGCTTCATCTGGGTTTCACACACAAGTACAAGGACCCAAGCACTTGTGCCATCTTCCACTGCTTTCCCATGCACATTAGCAGGGACCTGGATTGGAAGTGGAACAGCCAGGATATGAACTAGCACTCATCTGGGATGCTGCTGTTTCAGGTGGTGGCTTTACTTGCTGTGCCACAACAACTGCCCCTCTTCTTTTGTTAAAAAGCTTTATTTATTTCATACATATATATATATAGAGAGAGGGTGGGGGAGAGAACTGATAAACAGACGGAGAGCAAGAACTTCTATCCTCTGGTTCCCTCCTCAAAAGCTTGTAATGACTGGGGTTAAGCTTGGCTCACATTTAGAAAATTTAGGAGCCAGGCACTCTATCTAGGTCATCTGCATGGGTGGTGGGGACTCTATTATGTTAAGTCATCTCGTCTTCCTGTCAGGGTCTGCATTAGCAGAAAACAGGAGTCAGGAGTTTGAGCCAGGAATTGAACCCACGTACTCCAGTCTGGGAGCATCTTAATAAATATCTGAACTGCTAGGCTAAACTCTCATCCTATAATTTCTTTTATTATTCTTCAATCGTATTTGAGGTAGAAGCAGAAAACTAACCATTTGCAAAATTTATAATTCTAAATCTCATTGTAGCTTCCATTTCTTATGTAGATCACTAAAATATTGATGTTAAACAATCACTGACATATACTTATCCTTTGATAAAAATTTCAGGTAATCACAGAGATGGGTATATTTCAATGGAATTTTCAAAGGAATTTTTTGTGAAGTTAATTATTCTGAATTCTCTAACCATTAGGTTGTAACATGATTTTCAAAAATTCAAAAAGTATATAATAAAACAGCAATTGATCACTTAATGCTGTAAAAGGTGAGGATATGATCAGCTACGTGTCAATATGCCTGGGCTGCTATATTTTTCTGCCATGTTTGTGTATTTTGTACACAATCTCTAATGCTTCTTTCCTGGAAAGACTTAATCTCTCTGGTCACTTCTGTATATTTAACAACAAATGATTGTTCATACCCTAACTTCACTAAAACAGCCTTTACTTTACCTTCAGAAAACTTATTTTCTTTGGTGACAGGGAGATATGGACTATAAAACTGTTCATTTTAATTATAAATGAAAGAAGTGGAATTAATAAGTTAACTCTGAGTTATGTTAGCATTTTTTAAAAGAAGCTTATAGCTGAGTCCCACAAGATTTGTCCTTGTTGTAGTTGTAGGAAATGTGGTTAATCCAATAATTCTTAACTTATATCATGAGGGCTACCACCTGTGCTGACTCTGATCAGACTTTATCCACAAAAACAGATTTCCCTAAAACCCAATCAGAAAAGAAGCAATAGAGAGAGAGTTTAAGCCACACTTTTAAGTTCTTAACTGGCAGATATTAGCTAATCTGTTTAACTTCAATAGGACAGCTGCTTACTTGACGTTATTTTTTGTGGATTTCAAGAACTCTATTTTTCCTTTGTGCCCTAAAATTTTATTGAATCATTTTTAATACACAAAAATATTAATGACAATCCTTAACTGATATTTTTTTTCATGTCCTTTGCTTTGTTTTCTCTTTTGATGGATTTGGCATAGATTACATTTCTGATAAGCATTGTCTAAACCATTTGTCCTCTCACAGTTGGCATTTTTTATAGTCTGATGATTTTGTGTTGCTTCCTTTAGAACTTGGCCTCATGAGCACTTTAAATCTAATGATGTTATGATCACTCGATCTTAGATGCTCCCAATGTGAAGCTTATTTAACATACTTGGCACCCTTTCAGGGACTAATTCCAGAATTCATTGGAGTCATGTTGGCTGCTCAACAGACCAGTGAGAAAAGCAATCCTGCTACACAGGCCCTAAGGAAACATGGAGTCCCATCTTTCCCTAGCAGTGCCAATGCCAATTTCTCTAATAATGCACCAGCAGTGGCAATTCTCAGGCAGGCCCTATTTTTAGCATGCATCTTGGAATATAATCCAGTTACCATGCTTTAAAATCTTGGGTAGAATTCTGAGGAAGAAGCTGGTCCTTTGTGTCTGTTTCTTTCTGACCATTTGTTGTTCTGCCAACTCTGTTTCTTTGATCTTCTATTCATTTCCCTTTACTTTTCAGAATCAACAGTCCTGGACATGAAACTGCTTCTCATGCCCTGTGAACTCATAAGTGCTCAATGGTCTGTTGTTTTTTAAAATGATTTATTTTATTTATTTGAAAGAGTTACAGAGAGAGATAGAGACAGAGAGAGACAGTTTTCTATCTACTGGTTTACTCCCCAGAATGACCTCAACTTCCATACCTCAGCTGATCCAAAGTCAGGAGTCCAGAGCTTCTTCTGGGACTCCCAAGTGAGTGTAGGAGTCCAAGAACTTAGGCCATCCTCCACTGCTTTCCCAGGAACATTAGTACTGAGCTGGGTCAGGAGTGGAACAAGCAAGACTTCAAGCGTCCATATGGGATCCCAGCGCTGCAGGCTGGAGCTTTAACCTGCTGTGCCACGGCACTGACCCCAGTGCCATGTTTTTGAAAAGCAGAGTTAGAGACAGACAGACAGACACACACACACACACACACACACACACACACATCTTTTATTTGCTGGATCACTCTCCAAATGGATGTATCAGCAAAGGTTGGGCCAGGCCAGTCAGAAGACTAGAACTCCATCTGTGTCTCCCAAGTAGGTGGCGAGGATGACAGGGGTCCAAGCACTTGGGCTATCTTCCTCAGCTTACCCAGGTACATTAGCAGGGAGCTGGATTGGAATTGGAGCATCCAGGACTTTAATTGACCCTCATAAGGATGCCAGCATCATAAGTGGTATTTAACTCACTGTGCCACTATGCTGGCACAGGCATGGATTTTTTTTTTAGTGTATTTTGGGGGTAATATGTGTGTAGTAGATACAGTGATCTCAATTTTTTTCTCTATAAATCCCACAAATCTTAGTAAACACATGTAATTAGCAAAGATCCAGTCCATATATTTGCACGTGTGCCTGTTTTAACGTAATTTATTTTATTATAAGGAATAGATGAGTAGTAGGTTATTTTTATATAGGAGTTAGGAGATCTGGGATTCTATTTCAGAGTAGCATGACTATAGATGATGTTAACATACTTTTTATTTCTCTAAAAAATAGAAGATAAAATTTTGGATGTTTTCAGTATAAAGAAATGTTAAATGCTTGTCATGATAAATATATTTACTTGATTGGACATTACACATGTATACATGTAATGAAACATCACATAGTATTCCATAAATATGTACAATTTGGCAAATTGCTTTTTGAAAAATTTTAAAAGGAAATATATTAATTTTCAAAATTTAACAAATATATCTTGACACACAAAAATTTTATTCAAAAATTTCCATCTAGGAATGATGATAACTGGCATTTAGATATTATTTCTCCTGGTCATTACCTCATATATATTACAGCCATATTAATCTATTATAAATAATTATTTTATAAATTTGATTCCTTTAAAATATCTTCATTATTATTCTGTCGTTCAAGCAGTTAATTTGGATTCTCTCTTGCATTTTGCTCTATAATGTTGTGAAATAATCTTGATTCAATAGCATTTGTTACCAAGGGAGCAGAGTTCTGAATATAGGAAATTAAGACTGTTTGGATATAAATCAGAGTTATAACTTTTCCCCCTAAAAAGATGTGAGGTGACTTTCATTAAAGACAGGATATGATAAAGAACAAATATTCTAGCAAACAGTCTTAACAAATGTTTTAAAATCCTACTAATTACTTAAAGCATTCATTCATACCATTAAGAATTACGGATAGCTTATATATGCTAAGATATATGCTGAAAACATCATAACAAACAAATTAGATATTATGTATAAGTTAATATTAGATAATATAATAAACATACTTCAGAATTTTGCTAGCTTAACACTAAAAAGGTAAATTTCTTTCATTAAACGTGTGAGCTTCCTCATTTAGACGAAGCTGGAATACAAAGGAAAATATTTGGTTGACCATCTTAAATAAAAAATAAAAATATGTGAAACACTTATTGCTCAAATATTGGACATTAAACAGCAAAGGATAGTAACCAGTGGGAGTAGGAAAATAAGCTGAGGAGCCCAAACGTAGTCATTCTGCAGTTTCCACATAGCAGTAGAGTGAAGGAAATCCTAGAGCTTGGGGGGCTGCCTACATTAAAACACAGAGCTGAGAATTTGGAAAGAACAAAGTGACTAGAATTCACAGGGCAGCATAACAGACAAGAGCATGCACCTTACAGAGGTAGCCCCTGAAATATCCAGAGCTCTTCCCTCTGGTAACAGATACATACAGATAAGTATACACACTTAAAACAAGTATTTAAATCTAGGAATGAAATGACAGAAGTGGAGCAACATGAACAATTTTTGTAAATGACATGGGACAGGATACAGTTTATTTTTCTAACTACTACATTAAAGATATAATAATGGGCTCTTAAAAATAGGCTACTACAAAGTATACTCAGAACTGCACAACCTCAATGGTGGAGCAAAGGAGGATCTTGACTAAATGTTGCTTTGGCACCATACAAAAAAAAAATTAAATTAAGTTTGCAAAATATGCTTGTTTAAAATACCTGTTGTCTAGGCAAAGGTTAATAACAAATTATATTAATATAAAACACATTCACAGACCCAAAATAAAAATTCATAATATCAATCATTCAAAGAGTAGACATTCTAGAAGCAGAAAGACACAACTGAAGAAGAAAAATACCAATAAAATAAGGCTAAGGAAGAACTAACATAGATGAAAAAAATCAACAGATGAGAATATGAAAGCAGCATTCCATATTTTGCTAAGATAGAGGAAACCATGAGCCTGCTGAACATGGCATGGTAGATATTAAAAGTAATAAATAAAAATTCTAGAGATGAAAATTATGCCACAGGTAAGTATTTTAATGTATATCATAACTATTAGAAGAAACAGTACAGAAAAATTAGTAAATAGAGGTACAGTAATGCAAAGGTATTTCAAAAAGTTTATGGAGAGTTGAAGTAAAAGAGGTATATTTTGGTGCAAAAATTTAAATAGTGTAGTTTTGTCATGTCATACATTTCCCATGAAATTTTTGAAGATTCTTCACGTGCATGGAATTCATTTTTTTTTTTTTTGCAAATAATAAGCTTATCTTCTAAAAACTATTGTACTTATTTGAATGGCAGAGAGACACAGAAAGTCATTGAAAGAAGAAGAGAGAAATAGATATGCAGATAGAACATCTGTCTACTGGTTCACTCCCCAAATGGCCACAGAGAAAAAGCGGAGCAAGGATCAGAACCAGGTGCCAGAACAAAATCTGTATCTTCAGGCAGGAGCCCACTAATGTGAGCCATCAACATTCAGGGTCTGCATGCGTGGGAAGCTGGAGTCAGCAGCCAGAGCTGAACTTGAACTTCAGCATTTTGATATGGAATAAGGGTGTCTTAACCACTCGGTTTATGATCTCTTCCTAAACATATCTGTTAATTCCATTTTCCCGTAAACTTCTGGAAGTACTCTTATATATGTAGGAGAAAAGATTGAAAAAATATCAGAACATCAGGAAATTATAGGATAACTTTTATTTATTTATTTATTTTTTGACAGGCAGAGTGGACAGTGAAAGAGAGAGATAGGGAGAAAGGTCTTCCTTTACTGTTGGTTCAGCCCCCAGTGGCTGCTGTGGCAGGCACACTGCACTGATCCGAAGCCAGGAGCCAGGTGCTTCTCCTCGTCTCCCATGAGGGTGCAGGGCCCAAGCACTTGGGCCATCTTCACTGCACTAGCGAGCCAAAGCGGAGAGCTGGACTGGAAGAGGAGCAACCAGGACAGAACCCGGTGCCCCAGTCGGGACTAGAACCCAGTGTACCGGCGCCACAAGTGGACGATTAGCCTGTTGAGCCACAGTGCCGGCCGATTATAGGATAACTTTTAGCACCCTAATAGAGTTGTTATTGTAGTTCCTAGAGAAAGATGGGGATTGGAAAAAAATACTAGAACGGTGACCTAAATTTTTTCAAATTTCTTTGAAATCATAAATGTATACATATAGACAAGAAGCTTAACCAACCCAACAGAAGGACCAAGAAGAAAGAGTATCAAAATGAAATTGCTTAACAGCAGAGATAAAGAGAAAATCTTAAAACAGTTCACAGTAAAAGAAGCCTTCTGCATAGGACAGAGGTGAAAATGACAGCTGATTTCTTATTTGACTCAATGAAAGCCGGAAGGCAGAGCAGAAACATTGTTAATGCACTGAAATAATTTAAAAATCTGTCACCTTAGAGTTTTATTTTCAGTAAAAAAAAATATCCAAAAACAAAGGTAAAATAAAGATAATCTGAGAAATAAAATAGTTTGAAAAGTGTCATCATGAACAGTGCAGGCACATTCCAAGAAACACTAAAGAAGGAACTGATATCTGACGGAAACAAGGATTTTTTTCCCACAAAAAGAAAGGCTGCCAGAAATGTTAATACATAGGGAATATTAATAATCCTTAATAAAATTTTATTTTAAAGATAATTGACAGCTTAAGGGCTAAGATAGTAACATTTTTTTCTTGAAGATCTATATAAGACAGTGAAAACACACTATCTTGGAGGGGAGATATGAAGATATACAGTTTTAACATGCTTATTCCCTATATAAAATATTATAATATTACTTGAAAGTTTAATGAAATAAATTATGTATGCTATAAGTCATGAAGCAAATATTCAAAACAGAGATATAAATATTAAACCAATGAAGGAATTGAAATAGCATTAAACATACTCAGCTCAAAACAGGCAGAAAAAATAGAAGCAGAATTTTCTGAAAGGCTTGGAAAACACTAATCATTAAAAGGATCTAGTGATACTCTCCTAGTGATCTAGATATCCGTGAAAGATATCCGTAAAATCCAAAATATTTGGAAAACAAATAAAGCATTATTAAATAATCCTAAATTCAAAATAAAACTTCAGGTGAAATTAGACAATATTTTCAAGAGAAAAGCAGTGTTTGCAGATTATATAGAAAAGAAAATGTTTTTAATCAGTGACCTTCTATGCAAATTTAAGAAACAAGAAATAGAAAATCAAATGAAAGCTAAAGTGCAGAATAAAGTAGATAATAAAAACTAGATGGAAAAATTCAGTAAATTACTGTGCAGAATAAGTAGTGAATATCCAGTTTGAAGTGTCTGACTCTCTTACCTCCAGAACCTGCTCAGTTTTGTAAGTCAGAGCCACGTCCAGCTGCCCTACTGCTGGACCTGTTTTAGTCACCTTGGGGCATCATCAGACTCCAACTCCAAATAGTACAGGCTGGAGAATTTCACTACCTAGTAGCATTCTAACTTCTCCAAGCTATGTGAACTTGTCTCCAACTACAGTGAAGATGAATTCTATGATGCTGAAGAATTTCACCAAAGTGGCTCATCCCCCAAACACTTAGATTCCTCTGGATCTGCCTCCATTTTAACACAAAGCAGCATAGAAAGTAGTCTGAAGCATCTAGAAAATACAGTATCACTTAATTCTTCGGTGTCTAATGGAATAATTGATTCCTTTTGATTCACAGGATGAAAGAGATGAGCCAGAGAGGCAGGTTCAGCGAAAAAGCAGCAGAGTATTATCATGTACATCTGATCACAGGCTGGGCTTGGAAAGGATCCAGCTAAGGTAGCCCTTCCAACATTTATTACTGAATGCAAAATGTATGCAGACATTTTGCACATCTGAACCTGTTTGTGAGCATTAGTGACCAGAAAGATCCCAGGGATTGAATGATTTATGTTGTGAAATTGTACTTCTCAGACTTTCATGCAGGAAGGACAGGATCGGTTGTCACATCATATAACTCCATTTTAGGCGAGATCTTTTAGTGTTACCGGACACTACCAAATGATACTGAAGAGAACACAGAGCTAGTTTCGGAAGGACTGGTACCCTGGCTTTCCAAAAACAATGCAATATTCATGGCTGTACAGATTTCCCATCATCCATCATTTCAGCCTTTTATGCTGAGTGTTTCAACAAGGTGCAATTAAATTCTCATACCTGGATCAAATCCATACTCTTTGGGATGTCAACTGGCATGCACAAGATAGGGCAGGGCTGTATCTCACGTCTAAACAGTGATAGTGGGGCCAGTGCTGTGGCACAGTGGGTCAAAGCCCTGCTCTGAAGCGCCAGCATCCCATACAGGCGCCAATTCAAGTCCCGGCTGCTCTTCTTCCAATCCAGCTCTTTGCAGTTGCCTGGGAAAGCAGTAGAAGATGGCCCAAGTTCTTGGGCCCCTGCACCCATGTGGGAGACCCGGAGGAAGCTCCAGGCTCCTGGCTTTGAATTGGCACAGCTCTAGCCGTGCGGCCAATTGGGGAGTGAACCAGTGGATGGAAGACCTCTCTCTGTCTCTACCTCTCTCTGTAACTCTGTTTCAAATAAATAAAATAAATCTTAAAAAAATAAACTGTGATACTCATGTTTCCTGTGATTATGAGAGGTGTATCCTCATGGTGCCCTTGGTGGAATTAGGAAAGTGAAAGATTAATTATTACAAAATAGGCTATAGTTAAAATATTGTCTTCCGTGCTAAACCTTTCTATGGAGAAAAGAAACACAGAATCACTGCCGAGATTTCTTTTTCTCAAGTTACAAGAGGTCTTTCTGTTCAATTATAGGGTAATGTAATGGTGTAATGTATGGAACATATCCAACAGGAGAAAATACACCCTTCATAGATACAAAGAAGTTGCCCATAAAGAAGAAAGTCAGGAAATTGTAAGATCAAAACGAGTAGGAGTGTCACTTTCAATTTAAAAATCAGAGATGTTGATGGCAGCAGCTGAAGCAAGCACAGTCTTGAGGAAAATATGAAAAAAAAAGAAGCCTGAGAAAGGGAATTCAATGGGAGAAGGTTATTTCATGAAGATGGAGAATATTGTGTTTATGATGAACTGAAACATCTTGATGCTGCCAAACAGTAGGTTGGTAAATACAAAGTTTACACCTGATGAGCAGGTGTAATGATCAGTGGGTGCCATCAGGCAACTATATTTCTGCGGGAGGTCTATCCATTCCCTTCTTCTTGCAGTGCTTCCTGTTCAGGATTCTGGACTTGCCGATGCAGATGAGCAGTTATAGCAGGAAAAGCCACCCTTTCTTCCTCTGTGGCAGTTGCAATTTGGACTTCAGTCCTGAGAAAAACTTCAGGTTTTTCAAACAAGATGTCTGCCCCTTTTCTAAATGTCATGCTCTGAAAAGAATTGATAAATGCATGTCTCAAACTCTGCTTCTAGTATTGCTATTGGGATACACAACCTCTGTTTCCTAATTCAAGTAATCTTGGAAGGTAGGTAGGTAGGTAGGTAGATAGATTGATAGATAGATATAGATGTAGATGTAGATACAGATATAGATATATACATACAAATATGTTTGGGACTTTTTTCAAAAATACTCTACTGTAGATATGTTTCTGAGACATTTTAGAAATTTGTGCAATGCACTTAAAATCAAGTGTTAACAAAATTTTATGGTTTCTCCTACAATAACTTTTATTTTGGAGTTGAACTGTTGTTTAGTTTTATGTAACCCTGGATTACAGTTTAATTGTACTCATTACTTCTAACAGCTTCATAAAGTAATTTTTCCAGCATTTAAAAAAAATCCCATTGAATGCATAAATCTATATTCAGACTGATGGTTCTAAAAGGAGACTCAATAAATTTACTGATACACAGGGTATCACTATGGATTCTATAGTTTATGAAATGAAAGTAACTGCTCTCTAAATGAATTTGTCAATGTAAGTGAAAATATCTGTAAAAAAATTCCTTAAAGACAAAAACTATCAAAACTCATTCAAGAAGAAACTGATAATTTGAAAATTATTTTATCCATGAAAAAGATTTTTATTTTTTCTTTCTTTTAGCTTTTTAAAATTTGTAATATATAGAGAGCAGTTTTTATGTATTTCATAGATACAATTCTAAGAAGATAACCATACCTCCTGCCCACCCTCCCTGTATTCCCCCTCCTTCCTTCCTTTCTTTTTTCTTTAATTTTTGCAATAATACAATTTCAATTTACTTATAATCATAGGCTTAATGTACCACTAACCACAATGTTTAACAAGTAAAAAGTTAAAAAGATCCCTGTTCCATAGTATAGACAAGGGCTAAAACAATAATCAAAGATAAGTTGTTAGTTTCATTCATATACATTTTTTGCATTCTATATTAACCACCACATATAAAAGGAAGCATATGATATTTGTCTTTTTGGGACTGTCTTATTTCACTAAGCATAATGATCTCTAGTTACATCCACTTTGTTGCAAAAGACAGAATTTCATTCTTTTTTAGGACTGAGTAGTATTCTAGGGTGTGTGTGTGTGTGTGTGTACATACTATATTTTCTTTATCCAGTTTTTAGGTGATGGACATCTGGATTGATTCCAAATCCTAGCTATTGTGAATTAGGCTGCTATAAACATGGGGGTGTCCACCTAACTCTTCCTATAGTAGATCTATTTTCAGATTTCTGAGGAATCTCCATCCTGTCTTCCATAATGTTTGTACTTGTTCACATTCTCATCAAAGGGGATTAGGATACCTTCTTTTCCTGCATCTTTGCCAGCATTTATTGTTTCTTGATTTTTGGGTGATAGCCATTCTAACTGGGGTAAGGTGAAAGCTCATTGTGCTTTGATTTATATTTCCCTGTTGACTAGAGTTTCTGAACATCATTGCATGTTTCTATTGACCATTTACATTTCATACTATGAAAATGCATGTTCATGTCCTTTGCCAATTTTCAACTGGATTACTTGTTTTGTTGTTTAGTATATTGAACACTTTATGTATCATGGATATTAATCCTTTTTCAGTTAAATAGTTTGCAACTATTTTCTTCTGTCAGTTGTCTCTTCACTATGTTGAGTGTTTTCTTTGCTAAACTTAAGTTTCTTACCTTGATGTAATCCTATTTGTCTACTTTTGCTTTTATTACCTATGCTTCTGGGGTTTTATCCAAAAAAACCTTTGCCTATGCTAATGTCTTGTAGTACTTTCCTGTGTTCTCCTCTAGTAATTTGATGATGACAGGCCAGAGATTTAGATCTTTCTGAGTTGATTTTTTTTTAATAAGGTGTTTGGTAAGTGTCTTATTTCACACTTATGTGCATGGAGATCCAATTTTCCCAGCACCATTAGTTGAAGAGATTGTCCTTTCTCAGTTGATAAAGATGAATTTGTTGTAGATGTGTGAATTAATTTCTGGGGTTTCTATTCTGCCTCATTGCTGTCCATGTCTATTTTTGTGCCAGGACCAGGCTGTTTTGATTATAACTGTGTTTCAAGTGTGACTTGAAATCTGGCATTGTTATGCTCTTGGCTTTTTATTTGTTGCTTAAAATTGCCTTAGCCATTAGGAGCGATTTGTGTTTTCAAATGAATTTTTTGGATTTTTTCCCCTAGATTTGAGAGGAATGACATTGGTATTCTGATTGGGATTACCTTGAAACAATAAATTGCTTTGGATATTTTGGTAATACTAATTCTTCCATTCCAAAAACATGGCGGATTTTTCCTTTTTCATCTTCTATCTCTTTAATTATTTTGAAATCTTTATAGTAGAGATCTTTCACGGTCTTAGTTAAATTTATTGCTAATTATTTAAAATTGTTGGAACTATTTTGAATGGTACTTATTTTATAAGTTTTTCTCAGCCATAGAATTATTTGTATATACAAATGCTATTGATTTTTGTGTGTTGATTTTATACCTGCAACATTTCCAAATTCTATATAAGTTTCAATATTCTCTTTCATTCCCCTGTATATATCATCATGTCATCTGAGAATAGGGATAATTTGACTTCCTCCCTTCCAATTTTTATCCTTTTTATTTGTGTTTTCTTGCCTAATGGCTCTGGCTAAAACTTTCAGAAATTTATTGAATAGCAATTATAAAAGTGGATATCCTTATTTGGTTCTGGATATTAATAGAAACTCTTCCAGCTTTTCCTCATTCAATAGGGTACTGGCTGTGGGTTTGTCATATATTGCCTTAACTGTGTTGAGATATATTCCTTTTGTTTCCCATTTACTTAAGGTTTTTAATCATAAAAGGGTGTTGTATTTTATCAAATGCTTTCTCTGAATCTATTATGATAACCATGTTGTTTTTATTAATCAATTTGTCAATGTGAGGTATCATGTTTATTGATTTGTATATGTTGAACCATCCCTACATCCCTGGGATAAATCCCATTTGGTTCAGGTGGATGATCTTTTTGATGCATTGTTGGGTATATGTAGGTAATATCTTATTGAGCATTTTTGCATCTGTGTTCATCAGTGATATTGGTCTATAGTTCTCTTTCTTTGTTGTATCTTTTCCTAGTTTTGTAATTAAGGTGATTCTAGCCTCATAGAAGGAGTTTTGGAAAATTCTCTTCCTTTTGATTGATTAGATAGCTTGAGAAGAATTGGAATTTTGGAATTAGTCCTTTAAAAATTTGGTTGAATTAAGTAGTGAAGCAATCTGTCCTGGGCTTTTCTTTGTTGAGAGGGTCCTTATTACTGATTTAATCTTCATATCGGTGTATTTGAGTTTTCTATATCTTCATGATTCAATTTTGGTAAATTTTATGTGCCTAGAAATCTATCCATTTCTTATATGTTTTCCAATTTGTTGGCATATAGCTGTTTGTATTGATTCCTGATGAATCTTTCCATTTCTGTGGTAGCTATTGTAACATCTCCTTTAACATCTCAGATTTTATTTATTTAGGTCTTATTCCTTTTTTTTTTTTTTTTTTTGGTAGTTGAGCCAGTGGTTGATCAATTTTGTTTATTCTTTCAAAACACTAGTTCTTCATTTCACTGATCTTTTGTATTTTTCCTTGTTTAAATTTCATGTATTTATTCTCTAATGTTTATTACTCCTTTCCTCTTACTAATTTTAGTTTCATTTGTTCTTGTTTTTCTAGGTCCTTGAGAAGCATTGTTAGAAAATATATCTGATGTCTTTCTAATTTCTTGATGTAGGAACTAATGGCTATAAACTTTCCTTTTAATACAGCGTTTGCTGTATCTCATAAGTTGTGATACGTTGTGTTGTCATCTTTGTTTGTTTCAAGGAATTTTGTGATTTCCCTTTTGATTTCTTCTATGATCCATTGTTTATTCAGGAGTATATTGTTCATTCTCCTTTTCCAAAGAGAAAAACCTATGACGACTTTTCTCTCACTGATACATTCGAAAAGTATTTAAGGAATAAATAACTCTTTTAAATAAATATTTCTTTTAAAAAATGATGAGAGGATGGAGAGGCTACATCCAAATTCAAGTTCACTAAAATTGTTTCTTTTTTTCATCTTCTTGAAAGAAAAGGAGTTAAAGAGAGAGAGAGAATCATTCATCCACTGGGTCATTGTCCGAATGCCTGCAACAACAAAGGCTGGGCCAGGCTGGAGCTGGGAGCCTGAAACTTCATCATATCATCTGGCATGGGTGGCAGGGACCCCAACTGCTTAAACTGTCTTCTGCTGCCTCCCAGGATACATTAGCAGGAATTTGGTTTGGAAATGGAGAAGCTGGGACCCAAATAAGCATTCCTCTATGAGATGCAGGTATCCAAAAATGTGGCTTAACAAGCTACACCACAAATCCTGCTGTAAATTAACTTTTTTAAAAGATTTTTTTTATTTATTTGAGAGGCAGAGTTACAGACAGTGAGAGGGAGAGACAGAGAGAAAGGTCTTCCATATCTGTTGGTTCACTCCCCAAATAGCCGCAACGGCTGGAGCTGCACTGATCTGAAGCCAGGAGCCAGGTGCTTCTTCCCACTCTCCCATGTAGGTGCAGGGGCCCAAAGACTTGGGCCATCTTCTGCTGCTTTCCCAGGCCACAGGAGAGAGCTGGACTGGAAGAGGAGCAGCCGTGACTTGAACTGGCACCCATTTGGGATGCTGGCACTGCAGGCGGAGGATTAACCTACTGCTCCACAGTGCTGGCCCCATTATAAATTCACTTATTAAAATTAACTATTTTATTCGAGTATGATTGACATATAAAAGACATATATACTTGTTTAATGTGTACATCTTGATGAGCTTTGGTTTAAGTATATATACCAATGAATTAACTTTTTTAAGCTAGCATTATTCTGATAGTAAAAATCATAGAGATTGTAATTATATCTATAGACAAATATAGATTATAATAAAGTTTAACAAGCAAATTCTAGTAATTTATAAAAATGTAATATATCATCATTACCAGTTGTGTTTTATGAGGAATGCCAGTTTAGTTCTACATTTGGAGATCAATCAATATATTTCACTTTATGTTCAAAACAAAAATTAAAATGACAATCTTAATAAATGCATAAATAGGTGCAGTATGACAAAACATCATCAAATCAAAATAAAAATGAAATCAGATCATGAGAGAAAAGGATTACCATCAGCATTTTAAAGACAATCTACAATTGGTGTGACATCAAAATTAACAGTGAAAGCAGTGAAAAAAACAGGTAAAAGAATAGAAAAAAATAGAACAAAAACTTGACAAAGTAAGTTCAAGAAAATGTGCTAAATATCCTAAGATTTAGGATTAAATACAATTCAAAACTATAATAATCCATTATTAAACACTGAGCAGAAGAAATAAAGTTAAAAATGAAAAGCTAACCCAACATGATTGACAAGGATGTGGAGCAAGTCAAACTCTCTTATGTTTGTATTTTAAATGAAGTAACTACTTTGAAAAAAAATATGGAAGCTTTTAAAAAGGAACAAACACATCTCATGAGATCCAGTCTTTGCATTTCTAGGTATTTACTCAAAAGAAATGAAAGCAGGTGATCACCTAACGGTTGTAAACCTGAAATAAGCAACAAACGATTGTGTGGCATCAATATGGAAACAGGTGTACAAATTATGGAATTTGTTCACAAAATGGAATTACCTGAAAATGGATGACCAAATAACAATTTAAGAATATCATAGAGGCAAAGTGCCATTTTAATCATATTATATGGAGATATATATATATATATATATATATATATATAGGATATATACTATTAACATATATTATTTATCTTGACCTTAGTCACCTGCCTGATTTCCTGTTTGACAGTTTCTACTGCACTATAAGGGAGCTTTGAAAAATTTATGGAGAGTGTATATTATAAAAAGTCATTCATGTATTTCAAGGATTTTTGCAACAAATAAGCTTATATGTTAATTACATTTTCTCATGAACTGTTTTGTAGTACCCTTGTGTTTTCCCTTTTCTCATACTATATGCTTTTGGCATGAAGTTGTCAGTGCAGTCCAGGCGTGGGAAGTTATAATTTACAACTTTTAGGACAAAGCATCTATGTTAAGTTATTTGGAATTCTATGCAGGAGATGTACACTGTCTCTCAGACATATTTTTATTCAATAATTTATATTTTTATGGACCCAGAGATACACATTTTATATTTTGGGTTATATTCCATACTATTTTATTTTGTTACTGAAATTATTCTGTTTTGGACATTGGGAGTACGTTCAGCTGTCTTTTGTGTCCCCTTGACATGGCACCATTATTGTGAATTTATGTTACCCATTCACAGCCACACACTCCCATGCATACCCACACTGACCCCTGGCACTCACTAATCTGTTTACCATGTGTGTAGGTTGACTTTTTCACGATGTCATATAAGTGATTTCACAGCATAGATTACCTTTTCTGACTGACTTATTTTCTTGCCGATATACATTTATGGTCTATCTATATGCTTTTGTTACTAAATAGTTCATTGTTTTCTCAAATCACAGAATATTCCAGGATGTGGATGCACCAGTTTGCTTATCTACTACCTGCTTCTGCCTATTGAAGGGTAACTTAGTGGCTTCGCATTTCAGGTGATTATGACTAAGCTGCTATACATATTTATGTGTAGGGTTTTGTATAGTCTTAAATTTTCAAATCAGCTGGGAAGATATCTAGAATTGCTGTTGCTGGGTTGTATTGTAATACTATGGTTAGCTTTGTAATGAATTCTGAGACTCCAAATGGGCTTGCATCATTTTGCATTCTCATTAGCAATGAATGAGTATTCTTGTTGCTCTGCATCCATGCCAGAAATTGATATTGGTAGATTTTTTTTGAAGTTATAATAGGTGTGAAGTATATCTTACTATTTTAATAGGCAAGTTTCCCCCCAAAATGAAGTTGAATATTGTGCATGTGTTTATTTTTCAAGTGGGTATCTTCTCTGTTGAGATATCTGTTTATATTTTAACCATTTTGAATTAGGTAGTTTACTTACTGCTAATTTTTAAGGATTATTTGCATATTTTGGATATGAGTTATTTTTTGAAATATATTTTTCAAACATTTTCTCCTAGTATGTCATTTGTCTTTGTCTTATTTTTTTTGACAGGCAGAGTTAGACAGTGAGAGAGAGAGTGACAGAGAGAAAGGTCTTCCTCTTCCGTTGTTTCACCCCCCAAAATGGCCACTACTGCCGGTGTGCTGCGGCTGGCACGCTGTGACGATCCAAAGCCAGTAGCCAGGTGCTTCCTCCTGGTCTCCCATGCGGGTGCAGGGCCCAAGCACTTGGGCCATCCTCCACTGCCTTCCCGGGCCACAGCCGATAGCTGACTGGAAGAGGAGCAACCAGGACAGAATCCAGCGCCCCAAATGGGACTAGAACCCGGGGTGCCGGCACTGCAAGGCAGAGGATTAGTCAAGTGAGCCGTGGCGCTGGCTGTCTTTGTCTTATTAATAGTATCTTTCATAAGTAAGAATTATGTAATTTAAATAAAGTTCAAATTATCATTAGATTCTTTCAGAGATTGCGCTTTTCATGTTTTATATAAGAACTCATTTCCAAACTCTTGGTCACTAATAATTTTCCATTTTCTTCTGGAGGATTTATAATTTTGTATTTTACAACTATATCTATGATCTACTTTCAGCCAATTTTGTGAAAGGTGTAAGATTTAGATTTCTTGAATCATTTGATGAAAAGGCTTTTCTTTTCCATTTTTTGTTTCTTTTTTTTTAAAAAAACATTTAATTTATTTGAAAAGCAGAGTTACAAAGAGAGAGAAAGAGAGGGACAAACAGAGTGATAGAGATGGGGGGGGGGGGTGCGTCTTCTATCTGCTGCTTCACTCCCCAGATGGCTGCAATGGCCAGGAGTGGGGCAGGCTGAAGGCAGGAGCTATATACTCCATCTGTGTCTCCCAGGTGGTCTTTGTCTCCAATTTAGGTGGCAAGAGCCATCACCTGTTGCTTTCCAGGTATAACAGCAGGCAGCTGGATCAGAAGCAGAGCAGGTAGTTTTGAACTGACACTCATTGTGGACAGTGGCTAAGCCACTGTGCTATGACACAGGCCCCCATCTTTGAAAATTAGGGCCTAAAAATGATACATAGCAAAAAATGTACACATTAAAGCCTTCTCATCTTTGTCATTGCATTTTATAGTGGTAGCATTCAAGAAAAAGAAACCACACGGAATCACTGACATTTTCAACAAAATATCTAGATTCTACATCATATGTGTAGACCCAATGCAGAAAAGCAAGGATTGCTTTAAAAATAGAAAATAGTTAAAAGAACCAAGATGCCAGCTAAGTTAGAGGCTCTGGCAATCACTCATGCAAAGACATACCAAGGTGAACAGCTATACACACACCAAGTCAGTGTGACAAGTGCTGCAGAAACCAGGTGTGAGACTTGTCTCGTTATAATCATCAGAAAAGTCACATGGACGAAAGCAAGAAGGAAAGAATGGCCTGTATCATTCCTCTCCCAACTCCAAGGAATGCAACATGGAAAGATACTTCCTGCTTTGGAGAGGGAGAGCAAACTGAATTACAGTGCCAGGAGCACTGTAAAAGAATTCAGTTGAATTGAGACCTCCTGGTCTGTAATTGTGGACTGAGTGTTTGGAAACTCCATATCCACTCTGCCTCTGCAACCTCTCTCCCAACTACCACCAGAAAGTGAAGCTCTAGCCGAGTGAGGACGCCAGGAGAGGCTGATTAAGAAAATCCCTGGACCATGGAGCCAGGCCTACAGCACAGATCCAGCACCAGATAAAGCCCAAAGGCTGATCCCTGGCTGGTATTCACAGACTGAATCCAATAGAGTTGTCCAGCGTCATGCAGAGACCTGCATTTCAGACTCACTTTGTTCTAAGTCATTGCTGGCTTTGGGTAGATGTTGTGTACATACCTTGTGCTTCTCAGAGACTTAGACTAAGGGACCCAGCTGTGACCAGCCTGGGACTGGTCTAGGCAGCCGGCCACCCACCTGACTTTATCATCCTCATCAAATATTGGGCAGACAATAAGAGCTGCTGTACTGTGTCTTGGGACTCAGTGCCAGGCTGGTAAACTCCAATGCTGGGCAGATCTTCATGGATTCCATCTCTACGCAAAAGCCTGTGGACAGAGTATCTAGATTTGCCCCAGTATCAGTAAAAGGCCTGTGCAGTGGTGAGACAAACATGTTTGCACGTTTGCCTCTTGCAATTTTCGTGTGTACACCCAAGATTTTCCAGGGCATAGTGACTATGAGACCCAGGGATGATCCACCCAGGACTTGCCTGAGTAGCTGAGGAGTTGCCTTTCTTTATACCCATTCTAGGACAAATTTGAGTTGAAAGTAAGGAATCACAGAAGAGTTTTGTAACTCAGTGCCAGGCTGATAAAACCCAGCACTGAGCAGATTCTAACCATACTTGTCCTTGGGTCAGTGTGTGTAGACAGTGTCCCTGGAACTGCTTCAGTGTCCAGCCAGACTTCTATGGTGCTGATTGAATGGTCTTATATCCAAAGTAGCATCACCAGTTTTTTTTATATGTGCAGGTATTGAACAGTGAGCCCGCTTTAGCAGCTGACAGACCATAACAATGTAAGCTTTAGTGTTACCTCCAGGCTGCGTTGGTTTGGGGGCTGTGTCTCTAGAGGAGATCTAGCATTGTGGCATTTGTGGACACAGGAAAAAGAGTGGAAGCCTACCACAGCTTCAGAAGAGACTTGGTAAGACAAACTGCTCCTTTTTAGAAACTTCCTTAGTTAATAGTGAACAACACATCGACTGCAGTTTTGGGACAATCTTAGTTTGAACTGTATTGTAGGACTTGATCAGTAAAATATATCAATAGCAAACCTGGAACACACCTCAATGTAGTGCCAAATAGCAGAAGTATCTATAGACTCAGAAAAAATAAACGTAATTTCTAGAATGGCAGACACAAATAAAGTTGTACTAGAACAAATCCGTCAATGTGCAGATGATGCCATACACCAACAAATATTAAGAACTTCTAGGGAACCATTCTCCTATCTACAGAGAAATAAGTTTCCAGTAACAAACCATCTACAGTTGGTGGGAATGTAAACTGGTAAAGCCACTGTGGAAGACAGTGTGGAGATTCCTCAGAGGTCTGACTATAGACCTCTGTTGTTCAACTGTTGTAGAGTTGAAATTTCCAAATGCTTGGATGAAAATCTCAAAATAGTTGTTTTAAGAAAGCTCAGCAAAATTTAAGGACCATAGAGAAACAGACTTAAGAGACATGGAAATAATTAAACAAAATCAAGTAGACATCCTATAAAATGCATCAATGCAGACTCTTCCTGTGAGGCCACACTGTCAAGGAGAGCGGAGTGATGGTGTTCTTTCACAAGAAGCACCAGGGACAGGCTTTGGTGAACACGTCCATCTTTATTCACAGCCATGTACACGTTTAAAGGACAGGCAGAAGGGGAGTAACTAACTCAAGGGAACACTAACTCTATAGGACAGAACGACACTGGTGCCAATGTGCTTCTCCAATCAACTTGAAGGTCATGTAGCTAGGATAGCTTTCCAGGTGGGCCTGGGCTATACCCGGGAGCTATTTACCTGATTGGCAGAAGGAGGGGGTGGGGGAAATGTGCCTGGAGGTCCTGCCACCATCCAGCAGTCAGGCTAACTGCATGGACTAGGCAGATAGCCTCACAGGATCACCACCACATCAATAGTAGAATAGATCAAACAGACTATTTGAAAGAGCCTTGATGGAGGAGGGAAGAAAAAAATCAAGAAAAATTAGAGTGATTACAGGAAATGTGGGATAGCATGAAAAGCGAAAATATCCACATTATTGGATTAAGAGGCAGTGAGGAATACTACTAAAGGGGTAGAAAGAATATTTAAGGAGATGATGGCAAAAACCTTCCCAAACCTACAGAAAGATAACAATTGTTTAGGTATAGAAAGGTCAAAAGTCATCAGTCAGATTCAACACAATTAAGTCTGCCTGAAGACAGGATAATCAAGCCCTCTTAGGTTAAAGATGAAGACTGTTCTTTCATATGCTGATTTAATTTCCCTTGGGTAGAGTCCCAGGAGTGGGATGGCTGGGTCATATGGTAGGTCTATAGTCAGACCTCTGAGGAATCGCCACACTGTCTTCCACAGTGGCTTTACCAGTTTACATTCCCACCAACTGTGGATTAGGGTACCTTTTCCCCCACATTCTTGCCAGCAATTGTTGTTTGTGATTTCTGTATGAAAGCTATTCTAACGGGGGTGAGGTGAAACTCCTTGTGGGTTTTAATTTGCATTTCTCTGATGGCTGGAGATCCTGAGTGTTAATTCATGTATCTGTTGGCCATTTGGATTTCCTCTTTTGAAAAATGTCTGTTTAAGTCTTTTGCCCATTTTTTTAACTGGATTATTTGTTTTGTTGTTGTTGAGTTTCTTGATTTCTTTATATATTCTGCTTATTGATCCTTTATCAATAGAGTTGTATAGTTTGCAAATATTTTCTCCCCTTCTGTTGGTTGTCTCTTCACCTGGCTGGTTGTTTCTTTCGCAGTGCAGAAGCTTCTCAATTTGATGTAGTTCCATTTTGGCTTTGACTGCATGTGCCCTTTGGCAAAGTTCCAAGAACTCTTTGTCTACTCTGATGTCTTGTAGGGTTTCCCCAATATTCTCTAATAATTTGATGGTGTTGGGTTATAGATTTAGGTCTTTAGTTCATCTTGAGTGGATTTTGGTGAAAAGTGTCAGTTTAAGGTCTTGCTTCATGCTCTGCATGTGTTGACCCAGTTTTCCCAGAACCATTTGTTGAAGAGACTATCCTTGCTCCAGGGTTTGATTTTGGCTCCTTTGTCAAAGATAAGTTATTTGTAGATGCTTAGATTGATTTTGTGTGTTTCTGTTCTGTTCCATTGTTCTATCCATCTGTTTTTCTACCAGTACCAGGCTGTTTTGATTATAACTGCTCTATAGTATGTCTTGAAATCTGGTATTATAATGCCACTGGCCTTGTTTTTGTTGTAGAAGATTGATTTAGCTACTCAGGGTCTATTGTGTCTCCATATGAATTTCAACATCATTTTTTCTATATCTGAGAAGAATGTCTTTGGTATTTGGTTGGAATCCCATTGATCTATAAATTGCTTTCTATAGTATGGATGTTTTGATGGTATTGATTCTTCCAATTCATGAACATGGAAGATTTTTCTATTTTTGTATCTTCTTCTATTTCTTTCTTTAATGTTTTGTAATTATCATTGTAGAGATCTTTGACATTTGTGGTTAAATTTACCAAGGTATTTGATTGTTTTGGTAGCTATCTATGCCTCCATGTATATTGCAGCTCAATTCACAATCCCAAAGACATGGCATCAACCCAAATGTCTGTCAACTGAAGACTGGATAAACAAATTATGGAATGTACACCATGGAATATTACACAGCAGTTAAAAAAAAGAAGTCTGGTCATTTGAAAAAAAAAATGGATGAAACTGAAAAACATCATATTAGTGAAACAAGCCAGTCCCAAGTGGCCAAATTCTATATACTATCCCTGACCTGTGATAACTAATAGAGCACCTTAAAGGCAAGCTGTAGAAACAAAATTGACTCTTTGAGAAGCAATGATTTGGAACAGCCCTTCTCTCGACTATTGAGGAACTGCTTTTTATTCTACAATTTTGTTTATCTTTTTTCTTTATAACATTTTCCTTATCTTTTTCTCTTTCATATGATTCATTGAACACTATACTTAACATAGAGTTAACCATAATGTGTAAAGGTAAATGTAAACATATTTTAGTAAAGAATAAGAGTGAGATAAGAAAGGGAAGAGGAAGGAGGGTAGGAGTGTGGGTGGTGGGGCAGGCACAGTAGGAATTACCAAGATCCTAAAGTTGTAATTGTGAAATATATGAAGTTTGCAACTGCAAAGCAGTATAGTCCTACTATGTTCCTTCGTACTTACTTCTAAGGATACAGCTTCACAACTAGCCATAGGACCCCAAAATTCCTTAATCTGGATGATAAAAATAGCAGGTAAGTGTTACAAAGATCAAATGGATAGTAATAAGTGATAAATTGACCATAAATGGATAGTAATAAGTGGTAAAGTGACCATAAATGTATAGTAGTAAGTGGTAAAGTATTGGATCAAGTGTTAACATGATCATATAAATAGGACGAAGTGTTTGGAAACAATAATAAAATTAAAAAAGAATGAAGTCTCCAACGTGGGAAGCAGTCCATAAAGCAGACTCATAGAATGACAATATCTTTAAGTAGGACTCTGACTTTAGAATCAGCCCTAAAGGCATTCAAATCTGTCTGGAAAGCCCAGGAGGATCATTTCAGGCATGGAAAGCCAAGTCACTCTGGAAAATCAGGTGCTACATAAACAACTCCTGTGTATAAGACCCCAGTGGAAAGAAATGGCCACCAAAAAAGAATGTACTTTTCTCTGAAGGGAGGAGAGAACTTTCACTTTGCTTAATGCCTTTTCAAGCCAGGGGATCCAAAAGGCTTCCATAGCTGAGGCAGCTAATGTTAAGAGCCTAGGGTGATTACTGATGTCATACATAAGAGTGTTATTTGTTAAATAAACAAGAGTCGCTATGGACTAACTTCCCATGCAGGAGCAGGACCTCTATCCCCAAAGAGTTGTATTGTGAAACTTAATAGTAAAATTTGTTGTCAAGAATCTCTTTCATTTAGTGTCCTAAATGGAGGATAATACTATTTCTCATAAGTTAAAGTAATGTCTAAGAGCTCACAAGAGATATACAATCCTTGAGTTCTTCTTTAAATGTCACAAAGTTTCTAAAAGGTAAGAAGGAGGAGGAAGGAAGGGAAAAGAGGAAGGGAAAAAAAACAACAACAAAGAAATCACCTGCTAGAAGCAATAACATAGAACAGCCCTTGTCTAGACTGTTGAGCAACAGTTCTCTTAGTTATTTTATTCCATTCTTTCTTTTTCTTTCTTTATTTCTATTTCTTTTTCTTTCTCAGACTAAATAGCTGATGGAGGAGGTAGTAGGGGAGTGTGTGGGATGGAGGATATGGTGGGAAGAATTACGATGTTCCTAATGTTGTATTTATGAGACACATACAAGTAAAAAAAAAAAAAAAGATGAAGAATGGATTCACAACACTGCAAAAGAAAGGAAGCAAGTGACAAATAAAGGGTCTCAATTCACCTGACTGAATAATTCTCAAACATTATAGGCTCCAGGCAAGAATGCTGATACTTTTATAGTACTGATAAAAAATATTTGCTCCCAAACATTCTATAGCCAGCAGAACTATCCCTCAGATATGAGGAAGAAAAGACATTCCAGGCCATTAAAAGCTAAGAGAATTTATCACCACCAGATCTGTTAAAATAAAAAAAAATTAAAGGAAGTTATTCAAACTGATAGAAAGAGATGTTACCAATTAGGAAGAAAATATCTGAATGTGTCAAACTTACTGGTAAGGGTATATATCCAAACAAATTCAGAAAGGTCTAGTGTTGTCAATATGATGTGTAAACAGTTTATAACTTTACTGTGAAGAATAAAAATTATGATTACTCTTAAAATGTTAAGAGGCAGTATAAAAAGATGTCAAAGGTGAAATCAAAAACTCAAAATGAAGGGAAGGATGTGACACAAATATAGAATGCTTTACTAGAATTTCTTTCACTGTTTTTGTTTTGTCTCTTTCCATATCTTTATAATCAATGTTTTCATTCCAAGATAGCTTCTTGTAGCCAAAAGAAACTTTTTAAAAAATAAGACTCTAGGTAACCACAAGTCAAAACATAGATTTACCAAAATTTTTAACCAAAAATTCAAAATACACCTTTAGAAAAAATCATTTAAATACAAATACAGATTTTAAGATAGGTAAAAAGAAAACAGCTAACATAAAATTAAAAAAAAGTATCAGCATGAACAATTCCATTAAATGTCAATGAACTAAACTCTACCATTACAAGACTTAGATTGAGAGTGTGGGTTAACAAACAGGACCCAACTCTAAGGTGCTTATAAGAAACTCTCTTCATTTCTAAAGACACACTTGACTGAAATTCTATGCAAGTGGAACCCAAAAGAAGGTAGGAGTTAGCCATACTTTCATCATATAAAATAGATTTTAAATAAAAAGTAATATAAGGGGACCAGGAAGGTCATTATATAATGATAAAGGATTCAATCTAGCAAGGGTAAATAACACTCATAAATATATATGCACTCAATGTTAGAGCACTCAGATATATAAAGCAAATATTACTGCACATAAAAGGAGAGATATACCCCTGCCCAATCATGCTAGGAGACTTTAACAGCACATTTTCAGAAAAGGACAGATCATCTAGACAGAAAATCAACAAAGATACAACAGAGTTAAATTGCATCTTAGACCAACTGGGCATAACATACATTTAAACGACTTTCCATCTAACAGTTGTAGAATAAATGCTCTTCTCAAACATACATGAAACATTTTTCAGGATATATAGTATAATATGTCACAAAACAAGTCTCAACAAATTTAAAGAATAGAAATCATATTGAGCATCTTCTCTGACCACAATAGAATATAATTAGATATCAGTAACTAGAAAAAGTTTAGAAATTGAAAAAATAGATGGAAATTCAACAACTCACTCCTGAACAACAAACAGATCAATTCAAAAATCAAGGAAGAAATTTTAAAATCTAGAAATGAATGAAAATAGAAACATAACAAAACCTATGGAATACAGCAAAACAAAGAGTGACAGAAGTTGATAGCAATCCATGCCTATATAAAAAAGAGAAAGATTTCCAATAAGCTACTTACTGCTGCACCTAAAGCAACAGAGAAACAAGAACAAATAAAAGCAAAAATTGCTAGAAGGAAAGAAATAATAAAATTCAGAGCACAAATAAATGACATAGAGACACAAAGATATATGAAAATCAGTGAAACAAAGAGATGGTCCCTTGAACAGATAAAGAAAATTGATAAGCACTTAGCAAGGCTAGCAAGGAATAAAAAGAAGATTCAAAGACATAGAATTAAAAATAAAATTGGAAACCTCATGACTGTCACCACAAAAATATAAAGGATTATTACATTTACATGAACAACTATATGGCAGCACATAAAATAGCCTAGAATATATGGACACGTTCTTGTACACATATACCTTAACAAAATTGAATAATTAAGAAATAAAATACTTAAGTCATCCGATAATGAGTACTAAGATTGAATCTCGAAGTCTCCCATCAAAGAAAAGCCCAAGACCTGATGGCTTCACCACTACCAAACATTTAAAGAAGAATTAATACCAACTCTTCTTAAATTATATTAAAAAAAAAGGTGAGGAAACTCCTTTAATTCATTAATTCATTCATTGAGGCCAGCATTACTTTGATTTCAAAACCAGACAAGGACACATACACACCCAGAAGGAGACTGCAGGCCAACATCCTTGATGAACATGATTGTAAATATCCTCAATAAAATACTAGCAAATTGTATCCAACAGCACATTAAAAATATCATTCATTATGATCACGTGGAATTCATTCCAAAGATGCAACCATGGTTCAACATATGCAAATCAATAAATGTGACACACTACATCAACAGAACAAACGGATAAAATTCGTATGGTCACATCAGAAGTTATAGATAAGGTATTTTGTTAAAATGCAATATACCAGCTAGCGCTGCAGCTCAATAGGCTAATCCTCCACCTAGCGGTGCCGGCACACTGGGTTCTAGTCCCAGTCGGGGCGCCGGATTCTTTCCCGGTTGCCCCTCTTCCAGGCCAGCTCTCTGCTGTGGCCCGGGTGTGCAGTGGAGGATGGCCCAAGTCCTTGGGCCCTGCACCCACATGGGAGACCAGGAGAAGCACCTGGCTCCTGGCTTCAGATCAGCGTGGTGCACCGGCCACAGCGCACTGGCCGGGGTGGCTTGGAGGGTGAACCAATGGCAAAAAGGAAGACCTTTCTCTCTGTCTCTCTCTCTCACTATCCACTCTGCCTGTCGAAAAAAAAAATGCAATATACCTTCATGATAAAATCTAGCCAAATTAGTTTTAGAAGGGATACACCTTAACATAATAAAAGCTATACACAATAAGCCAGCATCTAACCTCATAGCGAATGGGGGAAAAAAAAAAAAAAAACTCAAGGCTTTCACTCTAAAACCTTCAATACGACAAAGAAGCCCACTTCATCTATTTTTTTTTTTTTTTTTTTTGACAGGCAGAGTTAGACAGTGAGAGAGAGAGACAGAGAGAAAGGTCTTCCTTCCGTTTGTTCCTCGCCAAATGGCCGCTGCACAGATCCAAAGCCAGGAGCCAGGTGCTTCCTCCTGGTCTCCCATGCGGGTGCAGGGCCCAAACACTTGGGCCATCCTCCACTGCCTTCCTGGGGCCACAGCAGAGAGCTGGACTGGAAGAGGAGCAACCAGGACAGAATCCAGCGCCTCAACCAGGACTAGCACCCAGGGTGCCGGTGCCGCAGGTGGAGGATTAGCCAAGTGAGCCCATCTACTTTTTTTTTTTTAACTTTTATTTAGTAAATACAAATTTTCAAAGTACAGTTTATGGATTACAATGGCTCCCCCCCCCTTTACCTCCCTCCCACTTGCACCCCTCCCATCTCCCACTCCCTCTCCCATTCCTTTCACATAAAGATTCATTTTCAATTATCTTTATATACAGAAGATCAATTCAGTATATATTAAGTAAAGATTTCATTAGTTTGCACCCACACAGAAACACAGAGTGTAAAATACTGTTTCAGTACTAGTTATAGCATTGCTTCACATTGGACAACACATTAAGGACAGAGATCCTACATGAGGATTAAGTACACAGTGACTCCTGTTGTTGACTTAAGAATTTGACACTTTTGTTTATGGCGCCAGTAATCTCCCTAGGCTCTAGTCATGAGTTGCCAAGGTTATGGAAGCCTTTTGAGTTCGCCAACTTCGATCTTATGACAGGGTCATAGTCAAAGTGGAAGTTCTCTCCTCCCTTCAGAGAAAGGTACCTCCTTCTTTGATGGCCCCGTTCTTTCCACTGGGATCTCACTCGCAGAGATCTTTTATTTAGGTCTTTAGAGCCCATCTACTTTTCTACACGGAACTATTAGTCCTAGGCAGTGGAATTAGGCAAGAGAAAGAAATAAAGGTTATCCAAATTAGAAAGAAAGAAAGAAATCAAATTGTCACTGTTTGCCGATGACACGCTCTTAGATAGGCAAATCCCAAAGATTCCTCTAAAATCTGTTGGAACTAATAAACATATTGAGCAAAATTATGGGATATAAAGTCAGTATACTAAAATCAGTAACATTGTTATACACCAATAGTGAACCATCTCAAAGAGAAAGCAAGAATTCAATCCCATTTCTAAAAGTCACTTCCAAAAATAAAAGAAAATAAAAATACCTGGAAATAAAATTAATCAAAGAGGTGAAAGATTTTTATAATGAAAAATATAAATCATTGATGAAAGAAGTTGGAGATGACACAAAGTATTTGAAAAACATCTTGTCTTCATGAATTGGAAGACTCAGTATCACTAAAATGTGCATATTACTTAAAGCAATTTACAGAAAGAGTGCAATCTCTATCAAAATCCCAATAATATTTCCACAGAACTAGAGGAAACACTTCTAGACTCTGTTGAAACCAAGGGAAAACATTGAACAATCCTGAGCAAAAAGAACAGAACAGAAAAAATTACATACCTGATTTTAAAATATGAGAAAAAGCTACAGTTAATACAACAGCATGTCACTCACATAAACACAGATGTATCGACCAGCAGAACAGACTAGAGATCCTAAAACTGAAACCACACATCTACAGCCGACTGACAATAGGTAAACTTGCGAACAATGTGCATTGGGAAAAAGCATCTTTTCTGAATAAACAGCGTTGTGAAATTTGAATAAGGATATGTAGAAAGATGAAACTAGCCCCACATCTCGACAATGCACAAAAAGGAGCTCCAAGGGGATTGAACATCTAAATGTGAGACCTGAATCTTTGAAGCTATCAGAGGATAGCTTCAAAGGGAAATACCTTTTAAGACAGTGAAATAACCATACATTTTTCTGGATCAGTCCCTAAAAGCACACTAAATAAAAGTAACAATATGCAAATACAATATCATCAAAGTAAAGAGCTATTGCACAACAAAAGAAACACTTAACAAAATTGGAGAAAATATTTGGAAGGTATATATCTGACAAGAGGTTAATATCCAGTAAATATATGGAAGTTAAGCAACTCAAAAGTAAAAAAAAAAAAAAACCAATAATCCACTCAAATGGGCAGTAGATCTAACCATATATTTCTCACAGGAGGTCATACAAAAATGCTTGCCACTAATCATCAGGGAAATACAAATCAAAGCCACAGTGAAATATCACCTCTCTCCAGTCAGATTGTCTATTATAAAAAAAGACAAAAGATCATAAATATTGGTGAAGATGTGGAGAAAAGAGAACCATTGCACATTGTCTAGAATGTAAATTAGCACAACCATTGAAGTAAACTATATGGAAGAACCTCAAAAAGCTAAAAATAGAAACTAGAGATACCATATGATTTAGCATTCCCATTCTTGGGAATACATCCAAGGGAAATGATTTTCATCTGTGGAAGAGACTTCTGCACTCCCTTGTTTATGGTAGCACTAATAACTATAACCAAGGAATATAAACAACCTATGTGTCCATTCACTGATAAATGAATAAAATGTGGCAAAAGCACACAATGGAATATTACTCATTCAGAAAAAAGTAATGGAATCTTGTCATTTGTGACAATGCCGGTGGGATTGGAGGTCATTATGTTAAGTGAAATATACTAAACACAGAAAGAAAAATATCACATAATATCACTCATGCAAATAGTAAAACATAGGTGATGTCATTGAAGTTAAAAATATAATGATAGCTGCCAGTGCCATGGCTCACTTGATTAATCCCCTGCCTGTGGCTCCAGCATCCCATATGGGCACCGGGTTCTAGTCCAGGTTGCTCCTCTTCCGGTCCAGCTCTCTGCTGTAGCCTGGGAGGGCAGTGGAGGATGACCCAGGTGTTTGGGCCCCTGCACCTGCATGGGAGACCAGGAGGAAGCACCTGGCTCCTGGCTTCGGACCAGTGCAGTTCCGGCCATAGCGGCCATTTGGCAAGGAACCAACAGAAGGAAGACCTTACTCTCTGCCTCTCTTTCTCACTATAACCCTACCTGTCAAATAAATAAATAAAAAAAATAATGATAGCTATCAGAATTGAGGAGAGAAATGTAGGAGGAGGGGTAAAGAAAGTTTGATTGACATTCTTGGTCCTATAGCAACTTCTATGCATATGTTGTGGGGAAAATGTGAAACTGCAGTAATACCATGTATTGAAAGAAATCAAAGGTATACATTTTGAAAATGTCCTCTTTTTGAAAAAATATTATTTGCCAAACTCCTCTTATTTTCTATTTTTTTTTAAATATGTGAAAAGCAATGTTATAGAGAGAGAAGGAGAGACAGAGAGGGAGATCTTCTATCTGCTGGTTCATTCCCCAAATGCTACAACAGCCAGAGATGGGCTAGGCTGAAGCTAGGAGCCAGGAGCCTCATCAAGTTCTCCCAAATGGGTACAGGGACCCAAGTACTTGAGCTGTCTTCTGCTGCTTTCCCAGTCTAATCTGCAGGAAGCTCGATTGGAAGTGAAGCAGCTGGGACTCAGAAGGGTGCCCAGGTGCAGCTTAACCTGCTATGCACAACACTGACTCCTTATTTTCTAATAAAAACAAACACAGATGTATAAGAATTGTGCTTCTTTATGAGGTACTGTGTGATATTTTGTTACATGTACACACTGTACATATAACAATGTATCCTTTCTAACGTATCTTTATAGGGCAACATCAAAGTACTACTTTATAGGATTTTTAATACTAAAATATAAAATATAAATAGTTGCTCACTGTGCAATAGAACCCCAGAACTTCTCACTCCTATCTATCTTTGACATAATACCCACCAAGTAAAATGAAAGTAGGTTTATCTTTATAGAACTGTGTATTCAGGGACTGGCTTTTTGACCCAGCAGATTGAGCCACTGGTTACAACGCCATAACCCTGTATCAGAGTGCTTGTATGAGTTCTGATTACTCTGCTCCAAACCTGGCTTCCTGCTAATGCGCTTTGGTGGGAAGCAGAGGAAGGCCTAAGTGCTTGGACCTCTTAAACCCAAGTTGGTGACCAAGCTGGAGTTACTGGCAGCTGGCTTTGGGAGTAAACCAGCAGAGAGATCTCTTTCTTTCTCTTTTTCTCTCTCTCATTCTCTTCTCCTCCTCTCTGTGTTGCTCTGCTTTTCAAATTACCTTTTAAAAAAACTTTTAAAATATATTCATATCATTCAGTACTTGCATTATTACTTTAATTTATTATTTACTAATTTTTCAAAAATCAGAATTTTTTTCACTTTTATTTAATAAATATAAATAGGGTGCGCACTGATAGTCTGGGAAAAGATAATTTAATTAAAGTGGAGATACTGTAGTTTCAGGGAAAGGTTCGGGGAAAAAACTGCAGAGGAAACTCTTCCGGAAAAATCAGAATCTTGAAATCTGGTTAATATCATTGCATGAAAACTGTTGCATATATAAAATTCTAAAATATGAATTACTATTTTATTCTTCATGTAATATTTATTATAATTCCTTTTCCACAATACCAATTGATTCTGTTCTCTCCTTTGCTTAAAAATATTCCTGAATAAAAAGTCTCTATCCACTTCATGCTGACAGGGAGCTTATCCTTGTATAACCAACATGACTTTTTAAGTCTTGACTATATTCCATTATTCTAACAATACAAAAGTAAAACCCAACTCAAACTCTGTTTCTTCTCATATTCGACCATTAAGCAGATATATTTTGTGGCCTTAAAAGTATGAGTATTTCCCCTACAGGTAAATAATCAGTTCTTTAGACACGAGCTTGGTGCCCTCTAGCCCAACTCTATTCTGATGCTATTTGCAGTTAAATAGTGTCAGAGCCTACCGATTTGGGGCTCAGTCCCCAAGACTGCTCCCAACTTCGGATACCAGTATCAAGTACCAGTTTATTTTATCTTTGCTTTTTTTTTTTTTTTTTTTTTTTTTTTTTTTTTTGACAGGCAGAGTGGACAGTGAGAGAGAGAGAGAGAGAGAAAGGTCTTCCTTTGCCGTTGGTTCACCCTCCAATGGCCGCCGCAGCCGGCATGGTGCAGCCAGCGCACCGCACTGATCCGATGGCAGGAGCCAGTTACTTAGAACCACAACCCTTTCCTTCTGTTTGATTAATTTGCTTGAGCAGCTCACGGAACTCAGGGAAACGCATTTTTATTCTAGTTTATTATAAAGGATATTACAAAGGATGCAGCTGAGGATATACATGGGGAAAGCAATGAAGAGTGGGTGTGGAGCTTCATGTCCTCTGAAGCAGCCACACTCTCCAAGCACCTGCTTGTGGTCAGCCAGTCGGAAGCTTGCAGATCCTGTCATTTGTGTTTTACGGAGACTTCATTGCATAGGCATGACTGGTATAGATAGAAACCTTGCAAGCTCTGTCTCTATTCTTTTGCATTCCAGGCTTGTGGGAATGGGACAGATCACTCTACAGTGAGTAGGTCTTAATATCTACTGTGAGTTCATTCCTATCCCTGCTGTGGGGATATTGTTATAAACCAGGGGCCAAGGACAAAATTACGCACACATACACACACACACACAGAGTATTGCAATCATTGAGAAATAAATCCCTGTTGCCTTCAGTCAAAATTAAATAAACTATAGATCACAGATTTTTCATTTCTTTAGATAGTGCCACATTTTCAAAATTAAGGTCTCTCGGTGGCACATTCAAAAGTTTAAAATTAATTTAAAAAACACTAGAAGAAGCAGTAATAATTGCAGTTCAGTTTCTAATGTAGTATAATGGTGTCTTAACTCTATAAAAACTTATGTTGTTATGACACAAGTTATTTTGTCACAATTAGCAACAAGATCCTATATGGAGCATTCAAACCTCTACAGGCAAAGTCCATCCCAGTGAGATGTGACAACTTTTTTTTTTTTTTTTTTTTTTTTTTTTTTTTTTTTTTGGTTAATGCATACAGATACTTCATTCTGCCAAAACACATTTAGTGAGAAGAACCCTTTCAGACAAATTGAACTGCTTACTTTGCATGAAACACTTGTACATACCTTTTTTTCTGTTCCAACTAGCCCTTGAATCGATGTCCAGTCCTTTGTACTCTCATTCAATTAACAGAGACATGAAGTTTCAGTGAATGAATAAGATGAATGAATGAATGGTTAGGTGTATGCGTGACTAATGGCATAATTTTGAATGGAACTCCTAATGGAACAGTTGGAGAAGAAAAAAGAAACCATTGAAAGAAAGGGAAAGGGCCATCTAAGTTGTTTTGAAAACTAAGAGCCAGTTAATTTGAAGCAGAGATTGGGTGACATGTCACTGATTTATCATGGTAAATAATATAATGACTTAAAGATTCTTACGGTTTTTCCAATAAAAAGGTAATTAATCATAGCCTATAATACTTTTCACAGAGTAGTGGGAAGGAAATTAAGTTTCAAGAGTTTCAGAAGGAAAACCCTCTACATGAAAAAAAAAATTGTCCATATCTAACATTACATAATTGGATTTTAATTGAAATATTCAGAATTATCTTAATTCAACCTGTCACAGTCACATTATTTGCTGATTTCATTCCTTAAATTAGGGATTCATATTCTTTAGTTTTTAATTTTTTTTTCTTTTTGAACAACACACATACTTTCCACATATTATATTCCCACATCACACTAAAGATTTTTCATGGCATCATTTTTGAATAATAGTATTTTCTAAAAGACTTGACATATTTTCTCCAGATTGTCTACTTCAATACAGCTATAAAATACTATAAACATGAGTTTGTTAACTGAAAGTATAACTTCTACGTCTTATTCTTGCCTCTGAGACTGTTCATTTTTCATTCTAGAACCATCTGTATCTCATTGATGTTTCTTATCTACCAAAATCTCTGCATAAATTTCAGGCATTTTCTCAAGGTTCAGTTCTGTATTTAACTTTATTTTCTCTGGATGTTTCTTTCATGTTCACATTAGTTTTTTTTTTTTAATTATGTAAGTGAGAAGTGGAGAGATGGAGGGAGAGAGAGAGAAAGAAAGAGAGAGCAAGAGAGACCAAGAGAGAGAACAAGAGACAACACTCCCATCCATTGGATCATTGGATCACTACCCAAATGGTATATATTGCCAGTCATGGCTATGCTGAGATCAAAGCTGGGAGCCAAGAACTCAATTCACATGGGAGGTAAAAACCCAACTACTTTGAACCATCACTGTTGCTTCCCTGTGATCTGGAATAACAGGAAGCTAGATTCAGGAGCCAGAACTGGGAATAAAACCTACATATTTAAATGTGGGTCACAGTTGTCCAATGGACAGCTTAACCAGTAGGTCCAATACCAGCTCTTCAAATGATTTTTAAGATAAAAAGAATACACTAATATCATATGACCTTGAAAAATATAACTAAGTACCCCACTCCTTCAGTTCTCCATACGTAAAATTAGGATAATAGTACTTATTTCTTCAGACCCCTGTGAAGATCAATGTGTCACTGTGTATATCCCAAGAGCAATTCTTGGGATATAGTACATCCTTAATATATTAATTTAAAGCACATAATACAGTGTTTAGTGTTAAGTATACAATTTTACGCAGTATTTTTGTTAAATCTAAATGAGAAGGTAAAGCTCACATATTGGAATTGTTGTAAGTTTATGCATACATAATGTGTTGCTACAATAGAGCTCTCTTCTCACATTTCATAAATTATTCTTTTCTGAGGTGGAGTCTTAAAAATAAAAATTGAAAGTCATCACCATAGAGCTAGCTTTCTCTAGACCTGTAATTTTCACATTCTTAGCTCTATGCATATAGTACTCTAAATCCAAATTACTGGTTAGAGTACTACAGGAAGTGGGGAGTCTATGACTTGATGATCTTTCAAACCACATTGAAACTCCATATTTTTTTTTTTTGTCTTGAGGATTTTCATCTTTTGACTTTCATGATTGTCACATCTATCCATTTCCCTAGAAGTTCATTACACATCATTTTCTCTGTGTTTTGAGTGTGCAAAGGGCAGGAGCTGGGCTGATTCTTGACGAAGTGGACAGAGTTAATTATTTCTGTTAAGGGTGATTTTCTTTATTAAAAGGAAAATAATCCAATGATCTACTTAGCATTAGGAATAGAGGAAAGAGAACGTTCCCTAAGCTTCTTTTGGAGCTGCCTCCATGATACAGGCCACAGGCAGAAAGGTAGAATGTTTTCTTATTTTAGGATTTATTGGTCAACCCTTGGGAAGATCTCTACCTTAGTTTATCTACTTCAGGAAATCTAAGGAGAAGTTTAGTTTAATACCCTTCTGTTTTATTCTTGTTTGTCTTTTATGAAGTTATATGTACTAATTATATAATTTAGTTTTTTTTAAGTTTTATTTTCTTTATTTGAAAGGTAGAGTTACAGAGAGAGTGAAAGACAGAGAGAAAGTGAGATCTTTTATTCACTGGTTCACTCCTCAAATGGCTGCAGCAGTTGGGGCTGGGCCAGGCTGAAGCCAGGAGCCAGGGCCTTCATCAGGGTCTCCCATGTGGGTGCAAGGGCTCCAGCATTTGCGCCATCTTCTGTTGCTTTCCCATGCTTATAAGCAGTGAACTGGGTCAGAAGCAGAGCAGCTGGGGCTTGAGCCAGTCCCTATATGAGCTTCTGTCATTGCAGGTAGCAGCTTAACTCGTTACACCACAATGCTGGCCCGAAGTTATATTTATTATGCAATATTTAGGGTCCTAGCTACAAATAGGCTTCATGAGTAAAATAGTGTAAATTGAATAAAGTATAATATGGAATAAAAAGAAATTAGTGAAGTTAAAAGATGTGAGAGGGAATAGCAAAAAAAAATAGTGGTAGTATAGTTCCCAAGAATTAATAATAATGAGGGCTCTGTTACCATTGTTAATGGAGAGGGAAATAGGGCGATGACTATCAGAACCTGCTGACAGAGAAGTATGGGTGTAGAAGGTCACAGGACAGGAACAGCTTGTCCGGCAAGGGACCCAGTCCATCTAAGGCAATCCTACCCAGTGGGAACCAGGAGCAGGACTGGGCACCCGATTTGTAGGACCCAGTGTAAAATGATAGTGAGGTACTCGTTTCTCAAAATCTATGAAGAATTAATAGCAGAGTATTAAACAAAGGCTGGAATCCTGAACGTGGGGCCTGTGTGACTACAAACTCCACACACCTATGAGACTACCCTTGGCTTGGAGAAAAACAGTACCCTAATGATTAACCTCCATCCTCACTTAGAACACTTGTTGTTTCCCACTTGCAGAACTCAGTGGAGCCGGAAGGCACGGGAGCTCCTATTTCAGACAGGTCGTCTTGCTGGGACCCAGGCACAGTGGGAAGCAGTGCAGAGGGAAAGGGTAAGACATCGGCACACTTAGTCTTTCCAATGAGCTAAAGATATTTATCAAACCCCACCTTAAAAGATTCAGACTTCCATTGCAAGTGGTGAAGAATTGACTTCTATAGATTCTCTTAAAATAAATAGAATAGAAAAAATTACTGATGCAAAATGCAAATGGAGTGTTGTCAAAAGAGGTAAATAAATGGCAGCTCATCCTTTTGTGAGCAAACTGTAAATGTTCAGACATTCATTGTAGCATCATAATTTCTTATTGTACAACCACTTGTTTGCATGCAAAGAATCTTCACTAACCCTGCTATCTTCTTGTACAGGATAATAAATAATCCTTTAATATAAGCACATTTATTTTGTGATCCTCTCTAACAAAGTAAAGATTAGAGTACTAAATGGTGAACTGTATTTCCAAAACTAGAAAGTGAGAGAAACATCATACTCGCATAGAATAAAAGATAATCCATGTGAGAACTGATGTCTATTATGTACTGATCTGTCTTTGTATATTTCAATTCTGAGCTTTTCCCACATGTATTAATTCTGTAAAAAGCAATGATTTTTATTTCAGAGAAGTATTTTTTTCTGGAATTATGTGTTTCCATAAACATATTCAGAACTATTAGTATGTTGACATACTCAGCAAGACTTGATTTTTTTGGCTTAAAAATTCACACTGAAGTGCATAACATTTTTAACAAGATTTATTGATCTATTTGTGTATTTGACAGCTGAAGTAATAAGATGGAAGGAGACACACACACACACACAGAGTGAGTGAGAGAGAAAGAGAGAGAGAGGGAGAGAGAGAGGTCTTCTACCTGATGGTTCACTCTCCAAATGACAGAAAAATTGGGACTGGGCCAAGTGAAAATTAGGAGCCTGGAATTCCATCCTGTTTTCCAACATTGGTGGTGTGGGACTCAAGCACTTGGGCTATCTCCCACTGCTCATCCAGGTGCATTAGTAGGGAGCTAGGTAAGAAAGAGAGCAGCAAGGACTCCTACTTTAATGGTATTGTCCATAGTGGTTTAACCTGTTGTGCCACAACCTGGCCCATTTTACAACACTGTTAACCCTTTCATCATCCTGAACTTGTAAATTCAGAAACTAAGTGTATTACATATATATATATGTATATATGTTATATATACATATATATGATATATATCAAATATATAATATATAATAAATATATATGTATATATATTTGAAATATCACCCAATATAAACTTGGGATAAGGCACTTATCAGATATTACAATGCTGAGGAACTTCTATTCTGATATTATGGTTTATGCATGGAAGCATTTAGTCAACAACTATTTATATAGTGTTTACTATGGCCTTGGCATTGTAAAAAGCAATAAGGGAAGGAGTAATAAAATCTTCCCTGCTCTGTATCAACTGCATATTCTTAGTTATAGTTATAGGTTTGTAAAAATAAAACAAAACCCCAAGAAATGGAAAAATTCAAAGAAATGTATATTTGTATTTGTTGGATGTCTCAACTACTAGACTAAATGAAAAAAGACCATGAGAACGCTAGTAAGCAATGGAAAACTGTTTATGAGAGGAGAATCAATAGCTGTAGAATAATGATAATACAAATAATGATAAAGTGGTAGGAAAAATCCATTTTTTTGAGAAATGCCAGAGTCTATAAAGCATTTTATGTGAAGCTATCTATCAATTAACTCAAATTATTGTTTCATAGTAGTTACTACTTGTATCTGTAATTTATAAGAGAAGGAAAAGGAATAAGATTGAGGACTAAAAACCTACTCCAGGTTTCAGAAAAGGACTAGAGTCTTGTCTCGAAAAGGAACTAAATTCCCTGAAATACACCACTAGACTACTTTTACAATTCCCAGAAGTCCCAGAGAAAATGAGAGGTGATTATTCAAGGAGGAGTGGAAGAAGTCCTAGCAGACAGGGGGGCACATGACTCATTTGGGGAACCACAAATATATCAGATACTGGGAACAGTATGCTTGTGAGGAAGTATAAAGAGGGCCTGAAAATATAAATTTGCCAGATTACAAACATATGAAGATGGTATTCAAAAGCTTGTGTGTTATTCCAAAGCAGATACAGAGCTATCAAAACACACATTCAGGGGGCTGGCGATGTGGCACAGTGGGTTAATGCCCTGGCCTGAAGCACTGGCATCCCATATGGGCGCCGGTTCAAAACCTGGCTGCTCCACTTCCTATCCAGCTCTCTGCTATGGCCTGGGAAAGCAGTAGAAGATGGCCCAAGTCCTTGGGCCCCTTGACCCATGTGGGAGACCCGGAAGAAGCTCCTGGCTCCTGGCTTCGGACAGGCACAGCTCTGGCCATTGGGGCTATCTGGGGAATGAACCAGCGGATAGAAGACCTCTCTCTCTCTCTCTCTCTCTCTATTTCTCTGCCTCTTCTCTTTCTGTGTAACTCTGACTTTCAAATGAATAAATAAATCTTAAAAAAAACATATTGAGGGAGTAACATGAGGGGACTTAATGTTTGTTGATTATTCACTGTTTTTAAGTATTTCCAAATGTGCTTTGAAATGTCAAAGCACACGTCAAAGTGTAGAAAAATAGATTTCATCTAAGTACAAATTTATCTTTACATACAAATTTGTCTCTTTTGGTTTACCTAAATAATCATTTAGTACAGTGTATTTTAGGCACCATCAGATAATATTGCTACTGAATCTGCACAGAGTTCCAAGGGGACAGAGATGTTCGAAGTCAGATAATTTCACATATTGGAATAAGGACAAAGCTTGCAGAAACATGACTGATCATATGTTTACATTACATATTTCAGCTGGGAAATTCCTTTGTGATGCTTGATAGAACATTAAATTGAAACTGTCTATCAAATTTCTAAAACTGTACACTTAATGGAACATATTACTTATCATATGAGAAGGAATAGATATTTTGTAATAATAATATCTCATAGATCTATCAGGAAAGTTCTGGTGTTGTTTTCTACACAAGGAATTTTGTGTGGTTAGTTCAAATAATTCACATAATATTGAATAATCCAGTCTATTTAACACTTAAGTCCACAACATTTTGAAAAGGCATACTTGTTCCATTACACAATGTTATAGATATAATATAGACAACGATGTATGTATAAATATAAATATAGAAACATAGATTGGGGTATAGCAGGAATCCATCATCTGTGTATCCATCTAATCTATCATCTATTTTTTAATGAAAATATATTTTTCAATGAACTTTTATGTTTTGTAATTTTACTACTTTTCCTCAAAAAGTGAGAAATGTCTAGAATTTTTGATTTTTAAGATCTATTTTATTTATTTGAAAGTCAGAGTGACCTAAATAGAGGAAGAGACAGGGAGAAGGAAATCTTCCATCCACTGGTTCATTCCCTAACTGGCTCCAATGGTCAGGTGTGAGCCAGGCTGAAGCCACAAGCCTGGAGCTCTACCCAGTCTCCGACTTGGGTGGCAGGAGTCCAAATACTTGGGCTCTCTTCCTCTGCCTTCCCAGGCACATTGGCAGGGAGCTGGACTGCAAGTGGAGAAGCAGGGACTACAACCAGGGGTCTGACAAGAGACGCCATCATGAGCATTGCAGCTGGCAGCTTAACTGCTGCACCACAACACTGGCCCCAAAGAATTTCTAATTTCAAGTCAAGGTGACTGTGATATAATTTTATTATCGATTTTTCTATGCCAGACTTGTGTTTCCTGGAAACCCTCCCTCTGAATTTTCCCAAGTTAGAGTCAGATAAACAAAGGGCACTCATGAGATTTGTGATGCAGGAGCAAAGCACCAATCATTGCTCTCTGGAGGAAAGGGTGGCTAGGGGTTGTACCCACAGACGTGAATGCGATGGCAGATTTTTTTGTATTTACATTTGTCTCCCTGTTTCTAAATCCTCCTTGAGATCCCTGGTCCTGCTAAACAATGGAAGGCTCAGAGCCACTGCTAGATACTTGTCTGCATACTCACAGATTTCCCCCTTAGACGTCCCCACCACATTCTCCCTCACAAGCCCTCTTGACCTCTCAGATGTGCTGATCGATGGCTTCTTTGATTACCCTGCTGCCCTTTGCAGGCTTTGCTTGTAAAGCTCAATTCCTATCAGAAGTCTCTTATGTGATAATACATAATGGTTCCACTTCCCTGAATGAACACTGATACGAAAAAGAAAAAAAAATCTGTTTCTTCTTCCAGGCTTTTGGAAGAAAATGAGGAGAAATACAGCATAAGAAATACTGAAAATAAATAACTATGTCAAGATGATTAACTAAGACTATTTGTTGATTAGGACAATTCAGTTTAATCTCACACTGCCACATTACTCTCTGGGTTTCTTATCAAGTCTAATGTAATTGATAGATAATTTTATGGCTTCCTTTAAATATTAGATGTACATGGTATGTGCATCAGCATTAAGAAATTGTTATGAAAATTCAACTAAGGTTTTATTTGCACAGTTTTAATCTCATTAGCCTTGTGACATCCTATTTGATCCACCTGTGTCTATTCACCTTAATTCTCAAATATTTATCATCTTTTAATGAATTCCCTCTACAAATATCCCATGGAAGGGAGAGGGGAGAAAAATTAAATAATTAGTTTCTTTTTAAAAGACTGCAGCATAAATCTTTATTTCTATAAAACACAAACTTAACTTGGAAAGAATTCTTCCCTTATTTACGGTGGCTTAGTGATACAAATTCTTTACCTGGATTGAAATTTTTAAGCACTAGAGTATGGTGGCACAAGATAGCAACTGAGTCAGATACTGTAGTAACCACCTCCCCACAGTGACACCAACTGGAACAACTGTTCAACCACCAAGTCACTTTCCCAAGAGCTATAGAAGCCTGATGAGACACCACAATACTTGGTTTTATGATACTAATAGCAAAAGTCACATTGAAGAAAGCAGGAAGGAGAGAGTTGCTTGCATACCCCCCTTCCCCAAGTCCATGTAGAACAGCATGGAGAGAGACACCTTGCCTCTCCTTGGAAGAGAGGTAATTAAGTGCCATCCCTAAAGTTTAATCCCAGTGCCAGGCACAGCTATAAAATTCAGGATTGGACAGGGCCCTAAATCCCCTATTCCCAGACTCATCCCTGAGGACTAGGTATTTGGACTCTCCATTACCAAGCAGCCAAGGAATTGCCTCTGTATCTCCTCTTCCAATCTCCAACAGAAAGTAGAACAAGATACCGGCCTCTGGTGAGAAGGCCTGCGAGAAAACTCAAGACCCTGCCTTGGAGCACAGAGCCATCCTTGCCACTGTGAAACTCAGCATGTGATAAAGGCCAGGGCGCACAAGACAGAGCCTCTAGTCTTGGCCTGGCATCAGCATGTATCACTGTCAGACACAAATAGGCTGGCAAATGCCCTGGAAATGTTGAAAGGTTTAAGGACTCTGAGAGACAGATGGGACTTAGCTTAGTACAAGTCTGACCTATAGGACTTTTCTTGTGACTCAGTGCTAAGTGGGTAAAAGCATAACACCGAGCAGATCTTTGTGGCCCCCAACCCTCATTCAGTAGTATGGACGGAGCCTTTCAACCTGGCCAGTATCTGGCAGATATCTGTGACCTGGTAGGATGGACGTGTTTAAGTATGTGTCACTCCCAGCCTCGTGTGCTCTGTGGCAAACACCTCCCTAATTGCACAGGGTTTGGTGACGGAGTCTGAGGTGTGATCCACTTATTGCTTGCCAGGACACCTGAGGAGCTGCCCCACAGCCAGAAACCACATGAATTATATGAATATTTGAATTACATGAATATATAAATATTTGAATTTAATTCTCCACAGCTTATCTGAAGTAATTATTCGTTTATAGAAAGTAATGCATTTGGCATTATTTACATGAATCAATTCAACTCAATTCAACTGCTCACCAATTTTCTTAAGTTCCCTGGAGATACTCTAGGATTTTTACTGGGAGTGGGCATTTAGCCTAGTAGTTAAGCCCACATCCCATACTGGAGTGCTAAAGGTTCAATTCCTGGCTCTGGCTCCAGGCTCCAGATTCTTATCGATGGAGACACTGAGAGGCAATGGAATTGGCTCTTACCACCCATGTGGGTTTGAACTCCTGACTCCCTGACTCCCTCCTTCAACTCTGCCACACTCATTGAGAGTGTCCTTGGTGTGATCTAGCAGGTAGGAGTTCTCTCTTCCTCTCCCTCTTCCTCTCTCACAAATTAAAAAAAATAAGTCAAGACAAAATGAAAAAAAAATAAAGTTTTATTCATTTCGTCATTGGATCACAACAGTTCCCCGCTAATAAGTCATAAATTCTATGGATATGGCTAAGAAATTGGATTTGGATATGAATATGGCTAAGCATTTTCTAGACATCCTAGGCACTCCTTAAGGATATTAACATCGGAAATTCATAACTAGAAAAAAAATGATGTACCACTTAAACATATGTAGCTTCTGTTCTTATCTGTATTCCGACTCAAGTGAGGTAACCTGGGACATGTGGAATCTTCATGGGTCTATATGAAATTCCCTCTTTTAATGTACAACTCATACTTTTTAGAATGATGGTTATATACAACTATAAACAATTTAAGATTCATTAATCCAATCCTGTTGTTTTTAAATGAGCTAGGATGTGGTGACAGAATACTCCAAAAGTCAGACTAAATCAAAGTAAGTAGCAATACAAATTGCAATAGTTTAGTGTCCTCGTCTTAAAGCTGAGATTGAACCAGGCTTCCTAGGTTCTGCAAAGGGTTCCAGATAAGTCTCAGTAACCTTCCAGAAAAGCCACTCATTGTGTTTAATGTTCAGATACTCCAATTAGTATTCTGAGGACAAAAGGAACAGGAATGAATTAGTGACAAAACTTTATAATTCATCCATTGCTATAATAAAAAGTCCAATACTCCTGATTCTCCAGAACATTTAGTTTTATTTCTCTATGATAACTACGTTCTTTCTGTCCCTTTGATTTCCTCCGTGTTAGAAGGTGAATAGTTATCTAGATAACACAGTGTATCTGTGATAGTTCAGTTGAATAATAGTAGGTGACAACTGAAACTTGATGGAGAATTGCTCTAAGTCTTCACAAGTGTATGTTTAATTATAAAGCTACTCCAGTTGGGATGGCATTGTGGCATAGCAGGTAAATCCTATGTGGGCACTGGTATGTGTCCTGGCTGCTGTACTTCTGATGCAGCTCCCTGCTAATGTGCTTAGGAAAGCAGCAGATAATAGCCCAAATATTGGGCCCCTGCCATCCATGTGGGAAACCTGGATGAGTGCCTGGTTTAATTCCCGGCTTCAACCTGGTCCACTGCTGGCCATTATGGCCATCTGGGCAGTGAACCAGTAGATGAAAGCTCTCTCTTTTGCTCTCGCTCTCCCTCTTCCTCTGTCTTTTTCTACCTCCCTCTCTATGTAACTCTGACTTTCAAAGTAAATAAATAAATATTTTTTTAAAAAATAGCTACTACAGTGAGCACATTCCTAGGCAGTGAGCCCTGGCAAGTGTAGGTCAGAAATGGGGTGTGAAGGATACAAGTTGTGGGCACGAAGTGTTTGGAAACTATCAATCTGTTGTACAACTACATAGACACCCATTTTCACTTTTTAAATGGTTTTGAAAGTTGTTGTATTGTAGAATAGATTATATATGTATATGCACATGACAGAAAAGCAGTAGCTTTCTCATCTTCTCAGTGCGAGCCAGCATCTCTTCCTTCAACCTTTCAACAGTTATTTATTACCAATCACATAATTTATAACAGTTCCAAACTCGAAATATTACCTTGATTAATTATCATTGGAGTTTCAAGGAATCATTGCTTTCATCAATAAAATGGTTATAAAATATTAATATGTTGCCTTATAATGGGAATGTGAAGAGTTTTAAGTAAGATACTCAACAAAATATGGACCTTGACAAGTGATTATTTGTGAATGTTTACCACTTTGAATGGGACAGGTCACTTTCCTGACAACCTGCTAGCATATATACTTATAGGTAATGACCTTCGTTATTACTGAACTGAGAACATGCTAAGTATGCTACACGTGGGTGGTCATCATCTGGGTAACAGTATACAGCGTCAGTCCAAATTATAAGGCTAGTTCAGGAAACCAGGTACAAAGCTTGAAACAGACTATCTCTGTGCTATCTTCAGTTTCTATAAAAAAACTGTGGCTAGAATCTCAATGAGTTTGCTAGAGCAGCAATTCCTTTGGGCAAAATATGGCATTTTAGCTAAGAAAGAAAACTTCAGTAAGTGGCTACAGTATGGATTCATTCAAACTATGGAGAGACTGGAATAAACCAGATGATGTTTCTCCTTGAATGATACATATTTCCTTACAAGATAAGGGAACAATTGGTGTGGAGCCATAAGGTATTCAAAGGAAGAAAGAATCTGGTTTCTAATCCGAGGCACATTTATTACAATATTGGGATTTTGGATCAGGTGCTTGGATTCATTCTTCTTTATGGTTTCCATCCATTAAAGAGGGCATGAAAACCATGATACATTTTGGAGTTGCTGTGAGGATAAATAAGAAAGAATAAATATAATAATTAGTTCAGTGTTTTGAATGTTGGAATTCAATGACAGCAAGCACAGGGTTGAGAGCCAGGCAGCTTCTATTTCAGTCTGGACATTGACACTCACCAAATGTGGGGCCGTTGGCCAGTTTGCTTTAACATCTCTTTGGTTCAATTATGTAAACTGGCCTGCGCCGCGGCTCACTAGGCTAATCCTCCGCCTTGCAGCGCTGGCACAGGCGGGTTCTAGTCCCGGTCGGGGCACCGGATTCTGTCCCGGTTGCCCCTCTTCCAGGCCAGCTCTCTGCTGTGGCCAGGGAGTGCAGTGGAGGATGGCCCAAATGCTTGGGCGCTGCACCCCATGGGAGACCAGGAGAAGTACCTGGCTCCTGCCTTCAGATCAGCGCAGTGCGCCGGCCGCAGTGCACCAGCCTTGGTGGCCATTGGAGGGTGAACCAACGGCAAAAGGAAGACCTTTCTCTCTGTCTCTCTCTCACTGTCCACCACTCTGCCTGTCAAAAAAAATTATGTAAACTGTAAAATTGGCAAGGATACTAATTGTACTCACTTCATGAGTAATAAACCAGTTAATATTTTAACTACTTAAAACAGTGTTGAGTGCTACAGCACATAGTAAGTCTTATAATGTTATCTTTTAATAAAATAAATGCAGTTGATCAAGTCACTGTTTCTCATAGTGTCCATTTCACTTCAACAGGTTTCCCCTTTGGTGCTCAGTTAGTTGTAACCGATCAGGGAGAACATATGATATTTGTCCCTTTGGGACTGGCTTAATTCACTCAGCATAATGTTTTCCAGATTCCTCCATCTTGTTGCAAATGACTGGATTTCGTTGTTTTTGACTGCTGTATAGTATTCTAGAGAGTACATGTTCCATAATTTCTTTATCCAGTCTACTGTTCATGGGCATTTGGATTGGTTCCAGTTCTTAGCTATTGTGAATTGAGCTGCAATAAACATTAATGTGCAGACCGCTTTTTTGTTTGCCAATTTCATTTCCTTTGGGTGAATTCCAAGGAGTGGTATGGCTGGGTTGAATGGTAGGGTTATCTTCAGGTTTCTGGGGAATCTCCAGACTGACTTCCATAGTGGCTTAACCAGTCCTGACTGTTGATGTCCAATGTAATACTTTATCCATTTTAATATTTTCTCTTTGTTTTGTTCTAGTACTATTGGTTGAACTCTGTGATTAACACACAATTATTCTTAGGAGTTTAAATTTTAACTGAAAAATGATCCCTGTTAAATATAAGAGTGGGAATAAGAGAGGAAGGAGATGTACAATTTGGGACATGCTCAATTGGACTTGCCCCAAATGGTGGAGTTAGAATCATGCCAAGGGATCCCAATACAATCCCATCAAGGTGGCATGTACCAATGCCATCTCACTAGTCCAAGTAATCAACTTCAGTTCACAACTGATCACACTGATAGGTCTAAGAGTCAAAGCGATCACACAAACAAGTCTAGTATCTGCTAATACTAGCTGATAGAATCAAAAAGGGAGAGAACAATCCATCATGGGAAGCAGGATACACAGCAGACTCATAGAATGGCAGATGTCCTAAATAGCACTCTGGCCTCAGAATCGGCCCTTAAGGCATTCGGATATGGCTGAAGAGCCCATGAGAGTATTTTAGGCATGGAAAGCCAAGACACCCTGGGGAAAAAAAAAAAAAAAAAAAAAAAAGGAAGACCTAAATGGAAGATCTCTGCAAGTGAGATCCCAGTGGAAAGAATGGGGCCATCAAAGAAGGAGGAACCTTTCTCTGAAGGGAGGAGAGAACTTCCACTTTGACTATGACCCTGTCGGAATAAGATCGAAGTTGGAGAACTCAAAAGGCTTCCATAGCCTTGGCAACTCCTGACTAGAGCCTAGGGAGATTACTGACGCCATAAACAAGAGTGTCAAATTGTTAAGTCAACAACAGGAGTCACTGTGTACTTACTTCTCATGTGGGATCTGTCCTTAATGTGTTGTCCAATGTGAAGTAATGCTATAACTAGTACTCAAACAGTATTTTACACTTTGTGTTTCTCTGTGGGTGCAAACTGATGAAATCTTTACTTAATATATACTGAATTGATCTTCTGTATATAAAGATAATTGAAAATGAATCTTGATGTGAATGGAATGGGAGAGGGAGCAGGAGATGGGAGGGGTGTGAGTGGGAGGGAAATTATGGGGGGGGAGCCATTGTAATCCATTAACTGTATTTTGAAAATTTATATTTACTAAATAAAAAATTAAAAATAAAATAAAATAAATGCAGTTGAAATTTCAACTATTATCAAAGCCCCTGTAAAACATTTTGTGTATGTTTTTTAGTTCTTGGGGCCAATATTGATGTTGCTTTGCTCATGGTATAGCATCTACCCCCACAATCATATTGTCTAGATAATGATCTTTGAAAAATCAAGGGAAGCTGTTTCTACAAAGTTGAAATCAAAGACAATGGTCTATCTGTGAATAATCACAGATGGCTCTCTTTAAAAGGTTAGAGGATTAGAATGTTAATATTGTATTTCTTAAGCAAATATGTTCAGACATGCAATGAGCAGCTGTTTCCATGGAAGAATGAGCCAGTGACAAGTTTCATCCCTTTAAAGAAAAGTTATTTCTGGTCAAATGAGAGTACAGAAAAAAGTGTTTTTTAAAATGACTTTGAAACATAAATACTTCTTAATGCATAAATCAACTTGCTTTTTTTTTGGAACTTGAGAGTTATAGAGAGAAAGCTGATCTTAGCTTCTACAGACACTTTTAATGCAAAAAAAATAAATAGTTATGTAATGTGGGAAAGGCTGAAGGACAGTAAATGTGGAAAAATCCTAGGTTCATTTAAAGGAGCTTGCTAGTTCTTTTTTTTTTTTTGCATTATTGTCCCCCTAAATACATTTTTAAGATTTTGTTTCCAATTTTGTTTTTGAAATTTTGTACTGTATGTACAGTGTCCATGTATTTTCGTACTATATGTATACATATAGAGTGTGAAAGAGTAGGATTCTTTGAACTCTCACAAGTCAGTTGCCTTCCAGCGGGAGCACTTTCATGCAGCCCTTTTGAGAAAGCCAGGTTTAAAATGAGAACTTGCAAAGTATGTGTCTTTGTTTCTGGCCTTCCTGTAGACTTGTGCTATTATCTTCAAATGACAATGTTCATTGGGTTTGTTAGGAAAAGTTGTTTCAGTTTTGTTGTCTTGTTTTGTCTAATTTTCCTTGATTTTATTTTTGGTATACAAAACTTACTTCAGACTTTATAGTTGTAAGTCTAAGACATATGTGTTTAATTGGACATGGAGACAGGTTTTTGATGTGCTTAAACAAAATAATATATTCTAGATAATTATATTGTTTTAATGACATGTATGAATGAGGTATAAGTTGTGGGTAAATTGCGTTAAATTACTATGTCTCAGTCTTCTCATCTATAAAATGGGGATGAAAATAGTATTAATAATAATACTTTTACAGAGAGCTCTCATGTATAAAGTTCTTAGAACAAATTCTGGTAAAAATAAGCAGTGCGTCTTGGTTATATTTTTAGTTTTTATTCAAACCAACTTAAAACATTATACTACTTTACATCATAAAAATACAGGTTTAGCTCAAGAAATCAGTTAGAAGAAGTTGAGTCAAATACACAAGGAATGGAGCCAAAAAAAAAAAAAAAAAGGTTTGTAACTAAGGCATGCCTTGTTATGGTATCCACAAGGTCTCTCTCAAAACTGATTCATTTTTTGCAAACATATTATCTTAGTTTCCGTCTTCACACAACTGACCGTCAACTCTGATGTTCACATGATCTTGTATATCTTATATCTAACATTTCTTACCTAATTGAAATTTCTATTAGTTTGTAGGATTGGCTCAGCTGGCTTGGTTATCCTTTCTTCTTCCAAACTTCTGTAGTCAATGGTATCAGAACAAATTTTTAAAACTTGGTAGAGAAATCCAGATTTTGAGGATGAATACCAATTATGAAATTCAAATAGAATTTTCTGGAGTTGACAAAAACTAGCAAGTTGTTTATCACAATTAGATAAGATAAAACAGCCTCCAAATTATCATTTATAAGTTGTTAAATTCAATTTTTTAACAGAATAAATATCCCCAACTATAGGGTCAATTATTAATGATAAATGAAATTGAAATGTGCTCACATAAATGTTTGGAATGTTTAATAAGACAACATTTCATGCAGGCCAGATATGAGAGTTCACTTGCACATTGGCCTCAATATCATAAGGAAATAGTGAATTTTTTATAATAAAAAAGGTAAATAATAAAAACATCAAGTGTATAATGAAATGTTTGCTTAAATACATTTAAAAAGTTTTCTCCATGCTCAATACACATTAAATAAAGGGAGCTACCTAAATATTGTGATTCTCTTAAAATACCATGATCTTACTTTATTTTGATCCTGGAAAGTAGTGAGGTAGCTGTTTGTTTATATCTAACTGTGTTATCTTTAATTTTTAAAATAGTACATATAAAATATCTACTATGGAAAAATTTTAGGAGAAATATGACTGAGTGTTACTAGATATTTTGCATCAATTAAACATGTTTACTCTTGTTGTACTGAATAGATTTTACACTGTGTTAGAATAACAACATACTGTGAAAGTTCAAAATGGTAATATCTCAGGAACATATTGCCAATAGTGTTTAAAAATACATCCAAGAAATACAAGAGCTGGGAAATGAAGTCTTGGGAACTGGCCATTAAGCATTATGATATAGAAAATTTATTTTCCTCCACAAAATCGAGGATTGTAGTGCTGTATCATAACTTTAAGTATCAATATTCTAGAGAGCTCAAACACTGTTGGAGTCAGGCCACACTGTATAAATTCATGGGAAAATTATTTGAATTTCAACCACCCCATCTGTTAAGCTGTTATAGTTTACTATCACAAAACTCAAATGAGAAAGATAGACGGGTTTTTATCATTCTGTAAACCCAATTAAGTTTATTGGCTTCCAATTGGGGTTGTGCCTAATGTGTAATTCCACAGAAAATGAGAGAATTTTCTATTTTAATAACTTTACTATGCTATTGGAAAGAAAGGTGATTCAATTGCCAACACAGATATATTGGTGCAATATTTTACAAGTATTAGTATAAAATTGATTTCAATAAATATAAATAATATAAATTCCCTAAAACTATTTGCCTAAAATATTCATGAAAATATATCAAAATCAAATCACTATGGTCTACACAATCACAAATTAAGATAATGAAATACCATAAGTAACCATTCTGAGAATCATTTTTAAAATTTAAAAGCAAAGTAATTTTGTGTAGGTGGTGATATTGATGTGTACCTTTTTATTTTTGTGATTAATGTGTTAAAATTCATTTAGAATGCCATCTTATATTCCTAAATGAATTTTCTATTTTGTTTTTAGAAAGGGATTTGTTGACAACTTATTATACATCCCAATGCTTCATTTATCCAAAAATTAATCTAAAATATGTGTTGCATTGCTTATACAAATCCTATTAAAATAATTTCATAAAATTGTGGAAAATATCTGCCAATTTATAAGAGGTTTATTAGCAAAGGATACATGTTGTATGCCTTTTAGAAACATAGTATTTTAGAGGTAAGCCACATATCTATTCATTCTCTTTTTAAATTCCTCATTTTATGTTTAAAGCAACAATTAAAAGAAGTGTTCCATGCCCAAGGATAGGTGATTGCCAGCAGAGTTGCTAGAAGACCACTAATTTCTAACTACTTGGGATAGTGTTCTTCATCACTCGTTCTAACTTTCTTTCACACCGTAATAGGTTCAAATGCATGAACATGGCCTGTTTAAAATTTCTGTTTAAATAAATCCATTTCTAAGTTGTCTTCTCATCAAACTACTTATTTAATTATTTATTTAGTATTTGACAGAAAGAGAACTCTTTTGCTAGTTCACTCCCTCAGTGCCCACAACAGCCAGGCTTTGAGATAGGATATTTCTTGATTTCATCTGAGAAAGTTACTCTTAATTCATATGTCTATGTTTGAATCAAAGAAATTCCTTGAGCACAAGTATTGAACAGCTATAATGTGGCATTACTAAAATCCAGAGTATAGTTTCCTTAAAAAGAAATTTATAAGTTTATTTGAAAGAGTTATGAAGAGAGAAGGAGAGACACACAGAGAGAGAGAGATTCTCAACCTGCTTGTGTTCCCCAGATTGTCACAATGGTGGGGGCTAGGAAAGGCCAAAGCCAGGAGCCAGGAGCTACTTCTGGGTCTCCCATGTGGGTAGCAGGGGCCCAAACACTTAGTCTATCATCCACTGTTTTTCCCAGGCCACTAGTAGGGAGTTGGATTGGAACTGGAGCAGCTGGGACTCAAACTGTCAACCATATGGGATGCTGGATTTGCAAGTGGCAGCTTTACCCACTATGCCACAACACTGACTGCATAGTTTACTTTTTGAAGTACTTCAGTAAATAATGTGAAGATGTAGCTGGATGTCGTAACACTTTGTTGAAGTTTAATTCACATAGGATACTTTGAAAATATTTTAGGTATACTGATAAGTTTTGACACATGCACACACCCATACAACTACCATACCTGAGATAAGAAGCATATCTATCAACTCCAAAGGTTTCCTTGTGGCAGTTATGTTTTCTCTTGCCTGCCCCATCCCCCGTATTCCCCTCTGGTCCTGAGGCAACCAGCAATGTTTTCTGTCACTATGATCTATTTGTATTTTCTGGAATTTCACACAAATTTGAGTAATATAGTATGTTCTCTTCATTCACTGGTTGTTATCACTGGGATTGATTAATTTAAATGTATTACATGGATAATTACGCACTTCAGGTTATAACCAGTAGTATTGTATTGTATGAATACACTATAAAATTATCTGTGTAGTCACATATTGATATAAAGTCTGCTTGCTTGCAGTTCTGGGCTGTTAATAAAAAAGCTGCTCTAGGGGCCAGCGCTGAGGCACAGCAGGTTAACACCCTGGCCTGAAGCACTGGCATCCCATATGGGTGCCGGTTCTAGTCTTGGTTGCTCCTCTTCTGATCCAGCTCTCTGCTATGGCCTGGGAAAGCAGTAGAAGATGACCCAGGTCCTTGGGTCCCTGCACTCACGTGGGAGACCCAGAGAAATCTCCTGGCTCCTGTCTTCAGATCCGCATAGCTCCAAGGGTTGTGGCCATCTGGGGAATGAACCATCGGATGGAAGACCTCTTTCTCGCTCTCTCTCTCTCTCTCTCTCTGCCTCTCCTCTCTCTGTGTAACTCTGACTTTCAAATAAATAAATAAATCTTAAAAAATAAAAAATAAAAAGCTGCTCTGTGCAAGTTTACATGGTTTACACATTTACAAGTATAAAGCTGTACGTTTTGTGTGAACATAGGCTTATTGTTTGTTTTAAAGATTAATTTTATTTCTTTATTTGAAAGAGTAACAGAGAAAGACTGAGAGAGAGTGTGTGTGTGAGAGAGAGAGAGAGTGAGAGAGAGAGTTCTTCCATCCACTAATCTACTGGTTTATTCCCCAAAACTCACCAGTTCTTTCACCAGCCAGGTACTGGCCATGCTGACGCCAAGTATTCCACACTGGTCTTCTTCATGGGAGGAAGGGACCCAAATACTTCGGCCGTCTCGCTCTACCTCCCAAGGTTCATTAGCAGGAAGCCGAATCAGAAGTGGAGTAGCTGGGACTCAAAATGGCTCTCTGATGTGGATTGTGGGCAGCAGCCTTACCCAGGCTTATTGTTTTCCTTGGTAGATACCTAAAGGTGGAATGGCTCAGTATGTCATATGATTATATGTAAGTTTTAAGAAAACACCAAACTTTTTTTTCCAAAGTAGTTGCACCATTTTACATTTCTACTTGCATTGCATAAAGGTTCGGATTTCTTCACATTTTCTGCAAATTTAGTGTTGCCCGTTTTGATTATATTTGTTCTGGTACATATTTAGTGTTTTCATTGGGAGTTTAATTTGTATTTCCCTCATAATTATTAATATTGAGTGCTATTTATGTGTATATTAATTATTTATATATCTTTGGTACAATATCTGTTTAATCATTTCCTCAATTATAAAGAAATTTTGTTGGCTTTGTTATGTTGTAAGAATTCTTTGAATTCTCTGGACAAATTTGTTGTCAAACAAATGGTTTGTAATTATTTTATTCCAGGGTATGATTTGTCCATTTTCTTCATGCTGGTTTAAAGAACAAAAGTTTTTTGTAAATATTTATATCTTAGTTGATGCATGTGAATAACCAATTGTCATTTTTTTCCCACTGAATTGTCTTGGTATCTTTATTGAATATCAATTTATTATAAATGGAAATCTTTATTCTGTACTCTCAATTCTTTTCCATTGTCTTAAATGCTTGTATTTGCACTTATGTCATATTATGCTAATTACTGTAGATTTATTATAAAATTTGAAATCAGATAGTGCAAATTGTCTAACTTTATTCTTCCTTTCCAAAATTGTTTTGACTATCTTTGCTCTGTTGCATACACGTTTTAACCTCAACATGTCAAATTCTATAAAATCCTAATGGGATTTTGATAGAGATTGCTTTGCATTTATAAATCAATTTGGCATGAATTGTCTTTCTAACAAAGCTGCTTCTTTCCACTCATGAACAGAGAAATTTTATTCATTTATTTATGTTTTCTTTAATTTCTCTTAGAATCTTTTCATTTATCAATGTGTAACTCTTACATGTGTTTTTATTTATTATTTTTAACATTTTTGTGAATAGTTTTATTTTTCAGATATTTATTGTTAACAAATAGATTCAATTGATTTTAATACATTAATCTTATGTCCTAAGGACTTCCTAAAGTTGTATATTACTTAAAATATTTTGTATGAGTGTAGGTGGGTAGGATTTTCTGTATATGAGACCATGCATCTCCAAATAAAGGGAATTTTATTTCTCCCTTTCTAATCTGCTTCAAATTAAGGATATCTTTAATTTCTTTTTAAAATTTTCTTTATTGAAATATCCAGAATTTTCAAGACAGTGTGAAGTGGAAACAGTAAAGTAAATAACCTTGTCTTGTTTCTTAGTATAGGGAGAAGGAGTTCAGTCATTCACCTTTGAGTATGATGTTAGATGTGAGTTGTTGTAAGGTTCCTTTTTATGAAGAATACAAAATGTCATTATAACTTGCATTGAGTGTTTACTGTGCTGAGTTTTGTAAAATATATTTGCTGCATCCATTAAACTGAACGTGTGGTTTTTGTCCTTTATTCTACTCATGATATGTATGGCATTGATTTTTCTAATATTATTATTACCTCAACTTCCAGCACAGATAACAGTAGTAGCATATAACAATTTTACATATTGCTACATTTGGGTTACTAATATTTAGTTGAGTTTCTTTGTATTTTTGTTCATAGGAGAGTATTGGTCTGTAATTTTCTTTCTTTGTGAGATTTGGGCTCTTGTATTGATATATATATATAATACTGCCCTCTATAATCTAAAATATCCATCTAAGAATTGGCATTACTTCTTCTTTAAATAAATATTTGATGGAATTAATTAGTGAGTTCTGTGTGCTAGACTCATGTTTACATGGATATTTTCAATTAGTAATTCCATATCTTTATTTTTTTCTTTGCTTCTCTGATCATTTTTAGCCACAATAAGTTTTGGCAATTGGCATCATTTTAAGGATTTTCCTATTTCATCTGAGATGTCCAATATTTGTTAAATATAGTCCTATGATACCTTTTTAAATTGTAGGATCTATTGCAGTTTTCTATTGATTTTGATAATTTGCATCTTTTCTGCTTAATTTTTCATTAAATTAGCTAAATACTTACCAATTTTATGGATCTTTTGGAAGAATTAGCTTTTGTTTCCATTTATTTTTGTTAATTTTTCTGTATTATATTTTGGTGTTATCTGCTATAATTTTTAGTTTTTCCTTTCTTCTCTTTAGATTTGATTTATTTTATTTTTCTAATTTATTGACTTGCATAGTTAAATTATTTATCTGTTTTTTTTTTCCTTTTCTGATAAGGACATCCAATCTTGTACATTTTTTTTCTAATTACTGCTTTAGCTGAACTCATAAATTTTAGTGTGCAGTTTTTTTATATTCAGTAGATAAAAGACATTTTCTAATTTCTCTATTTTTCTTATTTCACTCATAGGTTATTTAAAAGTCTGCTATTTCATTTCTAAATATTTGAAAATTTTCAAAATTATTTTTAATTTTCTTTTTCTAATTCCATTGTATGATGACAACATACTTTGCATGATTTGTCTTTTAATTTTATTTAACCTTGTTTTTGACTTAACATATATTTAATAAACTTGCAAAGATTTATTTTGTTGTTGGGTGGGGCATTCTATATGTCACTTACATATAGGATTGGTAAATAACTTGTTTTTAATACTGAATATGTCTGGTAATTTTCTTCCTGCTATAGTAATTGAATTGTTTTCTCCCTTTCGCTTACATGAATTTTTCTTCATGTATTTTGGGGCTCTTATTTTGGGTGCATATGAATCTGTAATTATTTAACATTACTGATATATTGACCCTTGTATCATTATGAAATGCTTCTTTCTAATGTCTAATAAAATTATTTTCTTAAAGGTAATTTTTGGCATACTACTTTAATTTAATTTTCCATGAACTATTTGCAGTCCTCACATTCTCTTCTGTGTAATTCATCCAAACTACATGCATCAGGTTATTTCACAGTTTGGGGAGAATGAAATAGTCACTCTCATTTCCCCAAATAAGTGCCAGGCACTGTTACCTCCTTGTTTGGGATGGCTCTTTTCCAGTCCTCAGAGGGTTGCCTCACAGAGGTTTGTCCTTTAGTGTTCTACTGAATACTTGAAGTAGTCCCTCAACAGATCCCAGAGTTGTTTCTGAACACTTCTCTCTCCTTTCTAGGACTCCACTGTACTGTCTATCCTTCCCAGGCCTCCAGGTCTCTAACTTAGAAAGTCTGCTATGCTTTGTATAACACACGCCTTCGCCTGAAAACTCTGTCAAAACAGAGAAGTGGGAGGTGATTGCAGATCACATGCTTTATTTTCCTTGAAAGATCTGTCCTTTGTAGCCTCGTAAGCAGTGTTTGGAAAAGTGTTGTTCATATATTGGGTGTGGTGTTTTTGTTTCAGACAAGTGGGTAAATTTGGCTAGTACTATCCTATCATGGATGGAAGAGGGGGGAAGTTTCTCTCTTTCTCTCTTTAAGGAAGAACATAACTCTTATCAACTTGAACAAGTGTACATTGAGGGAGAAGCCAGGTCCCACCAATGTGGCCAGGGTGTGAAATTAGAATGTAAAGTGTGATCCCCCATTAAATTTGATACCAATGAACAAAAAGGAAATCAGCAAAACAGCAGATGGTATTGTTTGCAGCTCTGGGAGAGACTTGAGGCTCATAGTCACCATCTGCCTGCACAGCATTTTCTCAAACTTAGTATTTAGCAAAGTTTATTGCTACTAAGCTTACGAGCATTACGAGACAGATTATCAAATTCCTTCATTCTACCAAGTTTAATTAAAAGAAATATATGTTATGTGTTGGATGGTTATAGAAGCTAGTGAAATACAACCACCACTGTCTATCGCTCTTCTTAATAGCCACTGAATTTTTAGTTTAATATATATTTTTTTCTTGTGGGTAAAGAGACATAACATACTTTTAAGAGGTCTCTGGGATCCATCATTGGGCTTTGTGCAAATTCTCATATAAATCCTAACACTGTATTAAACTTGATTCTTTGTGGTTAGTGAGTTCTTATGAATGCAATTTGTGTTGCCTTTTATAAATTGTAAAATGCTGATGGTTCTGTTTTCTATTTCCAGAAACACAGGTTCAGTAAATGTCAAAGCATTTATTGGCTGAAAGCATTATAGCTATGCATTCTGAAGTTTAAACAATTGTTGAAGAAATTTGGTGAGATATAATAATGCACCATTAATCCCAGATTTTGTTAGGATTTCAAGTAGAGCATCTGATGCTATGGATGTCTTCTATAGCTGCATAATCCATATTCATGGCATTAGGTTGAAACATAGGAAAATGCCATCCTTGTTCACTACACATGGTCAAATGGCAACGTAATACAATTTAAACTGAGACACAAGGCAACTCTAATCATCTTCTCTGCCAGCACTGAGATGATGCTTCTGCTAATTATTTCCAGAAATAAGAACATATGTATATTTTTACTGTTACTGCTTTTAATATAAAATGCATAGTGAATAACTTAGTAACTGATGTTTTGTTTCCGATTGTAAAACCTTAATACCAACTGAATAAAAAATGAATCTGTAGATTCTAAAGTGTAGTGAATCATCATTAAGTTTCAATGCTTCAGTTGCATTCAAAGTGATTTTCAGATTCATACATAGGAATACAAATGTTAATACGGGAAGGCCCTGCCCTAATTCAACGAAACAATAATTAAACTTGCATGCTCAGGAATCACAATGAAAGGACTCCCAGTTTTTCTCCAGCTTTGTTATTTTATGGGCGTGGTGCTCAGTGTAATGTTTGATGTATCTGTGTTTGGGATTTTTTTTTTCCTGTAAAATGCAGAAATATTAGAACCTATCTCAAAGAGATGCTTTGAGAATTAAAGGAGTCAATGCATATAGCATATTTCAAAGTAGCCTGGGCATAGTGAGAGTTTGGTCAATGTTAGTTGTTGTTGTTATTACAGTTATGTTAGGGGTGTATTTGGTAAATAGGAGCCAGACTGAGCAGATGTCTATCCTGGTTTTGGTACATTATACTCTGTGACTGAGTCTTCTTCTTAGGAAATGTAGATGAAAGTGATGCTTGTTTTATAGAGTTACTAAGAAGATCAAATTGCTCTTCAAATTGATCAAATTGTTACCAAGAAGATCAAATGTAACCTACTGAAGAAACTGAAACAGTAAAAAGAAAACTCCATAATTGTGAGGTCTCATTGTAATTGTTTCTGTTATCTATTAATATGGTATGTATCTTTTACTGGCATCTTTGCTGATTGCTGTCTTGTATCTTTATAACATGGTCCCTCTGTTCACATATGTACACAAATTTCTTATTCTTTTAAGGATATCACACATACTGGATTTGGGTCTTTCATACTGACCTGACTTTAGCTTAGAAATCTACAAACACAACTTCTGAGGTACTGGGACATTAGAGCTTCAACATAATTGGTTGTAGGTGTGTGTGTGTGTGTGTGTGTGTGTGTGTGTTTCTTTTTGAGGGACATAACTCAGTTCAGGACATCAAGCTTTAGGGAAGATGATAAAATTTGGTATTTACATAACCAAGAAGTCTTTTTTTTTGTATTTTTTAAATTTTATTTAATGAATATAGATTTCCAAAGTACAGCTTATGGACTACATTGGCTCCCCCCCACCATGACTTCCCTCCCACCCACAACCCTCCACTTTCCCGTTCTCTCTCCCCTTCCATTCATATCAAGATTCATTTTCAATTTTCTATATATACAGAAGATCAGTTTAGTATACATTAAGTAAAGATTTCAACAGTTTGCACCCACATAGAAACACAAAGTGAAAAATACTGTTTGAGTACTCATTATAGCATTAAATCTCAATGTACAGCACATTAAGGACAGAGATCCTACATGAGGAGTAAGTGCACAGTGACTCCTGTTGTTGACTTTACAAATTGACACTCCTGTTTATGGCATCAGTAATCTCCCTATGCTCCAGTTATGAGTTTCCAAGGCTATGGAAGCCTTTTGAGTTCTCTGACTCTTATCTTATTTAGACAAGGTCATAGTCAAAGTGGAGGTTCTCTCCTCCCTTCAGAGAAAGGTACCTCCTTCCAAGAAGTCTTAATTGATACAACTTGGCGGAAAGATAATTTAGAAATTTACATGAAGAATATTAAAATCTAACAGAAAATGTCACTGCTAATAATTTATTCTAGAAAATCTATCCATGGGAGGTTCATTGACAAATAATTCATGCTGACAGAAAATGGAAATATGATCAACATTTAAAATATGGACATTTTTCAAAATTATGACACATCCAGGCAAAACAATGATATCACATATGAGCATTAAATTGATGAATATTCAGGAACAGAGGTAAATATGGGTAGTATATAGGTAAGTGGTAAAAATAACATCTTTTACACCAAAACGTAAATCACAGGTAGTGTGTACACATAACCAAACCTGAGACAAGTCATAGGAAGACTTTTAAAATTTTACATGGGAATGGGGCTGGCACTGTGACATAGTGTGTAAAATCATTGCCTGCAGCACTTGCATCCCAAATTGGTGCCAGTTAAATCCCTGCTCCTGAGCTTCCAATCCAGATCCCTATTGATGTGCTTCAGAAACTAAAAGAGCACGGCCCAAGTGCTTGGGCCCTTGCAATCACATGGGAGACCAGAATGAAGCCCTGGCTCCTGACTCCTGGCTTTAGTCTGGCCCAGTCCTGGCTGTTGCGGCCATTTGAGGTGTGAACCAGTGGATGGAAGATCTCTCTCTCTCTCTCTCCCTCTCCCTCTCCCTCTCCCTCTCCCTCTCCCTCTGCCTCTCCCTCTCCCTCTCTGTAACTGTGCCTTTTAAATACACACACACACACACACACACACACACACACATATATATATACACATATATATTTTAAAAAATTTTACATGGGAGGATAGTCTTTTAAGAATTAACAGTCTTAATTTTATAAGATAAAAGGAAGTTTTGAAGGCTTTTGAATTTGAGCTCTGAGATTAAGATAATTTGACAGGTGGATGGACTCACTTTTGGGTTCCTCAAATGAGGCTAACTGTATGGGTGTTGCTGAGAATTTGAAAATAAAGACTGTGGCGTTTGGTATCCCTTCAAGGAGATGAATGTAAAGCAAGATAGATTTGTTTTGTTTTGTTTTGTTTTTGTTTTTGTTTGGATTTGCTATAATTGTGCTTCCTCTGATAGCCAGTGGGAGTGAGTTCCTATTCATGTGTCTATAGATGTTTGACTGCCCCTCTGGGTTAATTCCTTTGTTATATCCAGAGCCAAGCTTCCTTTTGATTGCCCAAAGATTCTCATAATTGAAATATACTTTTTAAACTCTGAATCTCTAAATAGTCATTATTATTTCTCCTTCAAGAGCTTTGTGTAGAAAATTTTGATCCTCAGTACATCAAATTTCTAAATCTTCGTTTATGTAGCAATATATTTATAATATTCTTGAAGAATAACAACTTTTTGTGGTTTATTTGGAAATTATATTTTTAAATTTATTTTATGTATTTGAAAAAGAGAGTTACAGAGAGAGGTAGAGACAGAGAGAGAGGTCTTCCATCTGCTGGTTCACTCCCCAGATGGCCACAATGACTGGAGCTGCACTGATCCGAAACCAGGAGTCAGGAGCTTCCTCTGGGTCTCCCACATGGTTGCAGGGTCCCAAGGACTTGGGCCATCTTCTACTGCTTTCCCAGGCCATAGCAGAGAGCTCGATCAGAAGAGGAGCAGCCAGAACTAGAACCAGCACTCATATGGGATGCTGACACTTCAGGCCAGGGCTTTAACCTGCTGCGCCACAGTGGCAGCCCCTGGAAATTATATTTTCAATGTAGTTTTTGTTATTGCATATTATATTCTGAGCCAATTAAATGTCATCATAGCCATTCCTTCTTTATTAACTGACCAACTGGCCCTCAAGTTCAGGCCTTGCTGCAACTTTATTTATTTATTTTTTTAAGATTTCTTTATTTGGAAGGCAGAGTTACAGAAGGAGAGACAAAGAGAGCTCTCCCATTTCCTGGTTCGCTCCATAACTGCCCACAGTGACAGGAGCTGGGCCAGGCCAAACCCATTTGGAGCTTCTTCCAGGTTTCCCATGTGGCTTCAGGAACTGCTTTCCCAGGTGCATTAGCAGGGATGCACGCTCTGCAGGCCATGGCTTTAACCTGCTGTGCCACAGTGCTGGCCCCAGCATGCCATTTGATGCCATATGAAATAGATCCTTGTAAAATGGATAGAATGACTTTTGACACACTATCAAAATGTGGAAAACTCAGACTTGGACTACTCAGCCAGTTACACCTAATGTCACAAAAGACTTCACTTCCAGTCTCATACCTTGATTTATTTATCTTTTGAAGTCTTCATTCTATGGCCATTTTATTGGGTTCTCTCTATATATATCTCATACTTTTTTGTTTTTAAGTCAGAGAGAGAAAAAGTTCAGCTATCCACTGGTTCACTCCCCAAATGACCAGAGTGGTCAAGTTGCTCTGGGGTCAGAGCCAGGAGCTAGGAATGCAATCTAGGTCTCCTACATGGGTCACAGAAATCCAATTTGTTGAGCCATCAATTTTGCCTCAATGGATTTCCATTAGAGAGAAACGTAAGTCACAACCTGATTCAGGGGCAGGGAGTGTGGCACAACAAGCTAAGCCACTGAGAGGATCCCTACACTCCACATCAGAGAACCAGTTCAACTCTGTGGCTTTTTTGTTGCCCATCTGCCTTCAGTAATGCATCCTTTGAGACAACAGATGATGATGATGGCTCAAGTGCTTGAGCCCCTGCCATCCATGTGAGAGAACCAGATTAAGTTGTGGGATCCTGGCTTTGGCCTGGTCCAGTCCTGGCTCTCTCTCTCTTTCTGATTTCAAGTATATGATAATAAATAAATAAACATTTTTTTAACAGGCAAAGTTAGACAGTGAGAGAGAGAGAGAGAGACAGAGAGAAAGATCTTTCTTTGATTGGTTCACCCTCCAAATGGCCACTATGGACAGGGCGCTGCGCTGATTGGAAGCCAGGAGCCAGGTGCTTCCTCCTGGTCTCCCATGCGGGTGCAGGACCCAAACACTTGGGACATCCTCCACTGCCTTCCCAGGCCACAGCAGAGAGCTGGCCTGGAAGAGGAGCAACTGGGACAGAATCTAGCACCCCAACCGCGACTAGAACCCGGTGTGCCAGCGCTGCAGGCGGAGGATTAGCCTAGTGAGCCGCGGCGCCGGCTAATAAATAAACATTTTTAAAAAGAGCTAGAGCTGGGGCCGGAGCTGTGGCACAGCAGGTTAACGCCCTAGCTTGGGGTGTCGGCATCCTGTGTTGGCGTCTGTTCTAGTCCCGGCTGCTCCACTTCCTATCTAGCTCGCTGCTATGGTCTGGGAAAGCACTAGTAGATGGCCCAAGTGCTTGGGCCCCTGCACCCGTGTGGGAGACCCGGAAGAAGCTCCTGGCTCCTGGCTTCAGATTGGCGCAACTCCAGCCGTTGTGGCCATCTGGGGAGTGAACCAGCGAATGGAAGACCTCTCTCTCTCTCTGCCTCTCCTCTCTTTTTAATTCTGGCTTTCAAATAAATAAATAAATAAATCTTTTAAAAAAAGAGCTAGAGCTAGGAACTGAACTCAAGCACACTAATATGCCACAGAGGAGTAATAAATGCTGGACTTAATACCTATTCCTGTTAGTGAGTTTTTAAATGAAAAGATACAGCAACATGTTTTAAAAGCGTCCTATTTTGGGGCCAAAGTTGTGACTTAGTGGTTTAAGCTGTTGCCTATGACTTGGGCATCCCATATGGTGCCACTTTGAGTGCTGGCTGCTCCACTTTCCATCCAGCTCCTTGCTAATATGCCTGGGAATGCAGCAGAAGATGGCACAAGTATTTGGGTCTCCACAAACCCTCCTGTCTCCTGGCTTCTGCCAGGCCCAGCCCTGGCTGTTGTGGTCATCTGGGTTGAGAACCAGCAGATGGAAGACTTCTCTTCCTGTCTCTTCCTCTCTCTAACTCTGCCTTTCAAGTAAATAAATAAATCTTTTTTAAAAATGTCCTATTTTTTTGCTTACAGTCATGATAAACCTCTCTTTTCTTCTCTGTCAGGTGTTCCTTGCCCTACAGAAAGGGATTTGCTAATTTAGATTGCCCCTTTTTTATCAGAGCCATTTGTTCAAGGGTTTCTCTCAAGACTGTTAACAGAGAAATATAAAATATACTTGAATCTCCTCATCAAATCTCTTTTATTTCCAGAAATCTCTATTGAAACTATAATGTAATGAAGCAATTTTATGAAGGTACTAATGACCAGCAGCAAACCTTTTAGGTTTTAAATTTTCTGAAGAAAATGTCTTATAGAAGTTATAATGCATAAATTAATTTCAGTGAAGGACATCCTAGCAGCAAACTAAAATTTTAGGTTTCTGATGGAAATTTATCTTATAACTGAACTTATAATTGATAAATTAATTATATTAAAGGATATTCTTTGAAGGAAGGTAGTGTACTTTGTGGAATCATGAAAGCAAATTTGGTTTTATTTAATGTCATTTAAATATAAACAAACCTTATTTGTATATAATATTAAACCTAATATTCCATTTATAAATTAAATATAAACCAAAGTCTAATATTTCATTTATAAATTAAATATAATCAAAGTATAAACCAATGAAAATTTAAATCAGAATTAGTCTTAATCAATTACAAAAGTTACGTGGTTCTCTAGAAGCTAAGTCAATTCCCACGATAAAAGCTTGGGAATTTAGTGCCTTAGACTGTTGGGTTTTCTCATAGCAGAGTTCATTAGGATTCTATTTGAGTGCAGGCTCACATCCTCATCACTTTTCTGAATGCAAGCTTCTTGATATCTCTGAAATTTCTTACCACTGATGATTAATCTCTTTGGTGGCTGTATTACTTTTTAAATTGCTAACATAGGGTCCTGCGTTGTGATGTAGCTGGTTAAGTTGCAGCCAGTAACGCTGGCATCCTGTATAAGCACCAGTTCATGTCCTGGTTTTCCATCTTTTGTTTTTTTTTAAGAAATATTTATTTATTATTTATTTGAAAGGTAAAATTACAGAGAGAAGAGGAAGAGATGAAGAAGAAGAGAAGGAGGAGGAGGAAAGAGAGAGAGAGAGAGAGAGAGAGAGAGAGAGAGAGAGAATCTTCCATCTGCAGGCTCACTCCTCAAATGTCCTTGATGACGAGGGTTTGGCCAGGCCAAAGCCAGGAGCCAAGGACTTCTTCCAGGTCTTCCACGTGGATGCAGAGGCCCAGGCAGTTCAACCATCCTCTGCTGCCTTCCCAGGCCCATTAGCAGGGAGCTGGTTCAGAAGAGGAGCAGCCAAGACTCATACCTGTACCATGTGGGATCCTGGCATCTCCAGTGGCAGCTTTTCTCCCTGAACCACAATGCCAGCCCTGTGGATCGCCTTCTCACCCAGTGGCATGCTAACGCAGCAGAAGAATGGCCTGAGTGCCTGGGGCCCTGTTACCTGTGGGGGATCCTGATGCAACTGGATTTACAGACACCTCGCTGCATGCTGCATCCTGGCCGAGTCCTGGTCATTCAGGTTATTTGGGGAAGAAACTAGCCAACACAACATCTGCCTCTCTCTGTCTCTCACTCTGTCTATATAATTCTTAAATAAATAAATATTTCAAAGATAAACAAATGAGTTGTCAGTATAAAAACAACATACAAACCAGACAAAAAATTCTCTCAAGGAGTTGAAAACCCCAAGAAATATATTTATTGAATGTTAGAAACAATGATTCAATCAATGATCCATTTTTTCTCACTGTGGAGATATTAATTAATGATAGGTCAAGTTTTTTTTTTAACTTATAATTAATAAATATAAATTTCCAAAGTACAGCTTATGAATAACAATGGCTTTCCCCCCCATAATTTCCCTCCCACCTGCAACCCTCCCATCTCCCACTCTCTCTCCCCTTCCATTCTCATCAAGATTCATTTTCAATTATCTTTATATTCAGAAGATCAATTTAGTATATATCAAGTAAAGATTTCAACAGTTTTTGCCCACACAGAAACACAAAGTGTAAAATACTGTTTGAGTACTAGTTATAGCATTAATTCACATTGTACAGCACATTAAGGACAGAGATCCTACATGAGGAGTAAGTGCACAGTGACTCCTGTTGTTGACTTAACAAATTGACACTCTTGTTTATGGCCTCAATAATCACCCTAGGCTCTTGTCATGAGCTGCCAAGGCTATGGAAGCCTTTTGAGTTTGCCGACTCCGACCTTTTTTAGACAAGGTCAAAGTCAATGTGGAAGTTCTCTCCTCCCTTCAGAGAAAGGTACCTCCTTCTTTGATGACCCAGTTCTTTCCACTGGGATCTCACTTGCAGAGATCTTTCATTTAGGTTTTATTTATTTATTTATTTATTTTGGCAAGAGTGTCTTGGCTTTCCATGCCTAAAATATTCTCATGGGCTCTGAAGAGTGAAATTCCCATTTGCTTGGGTTTCATAGCAAAAGCATAACAATATTGAGAAACTGATATAAAGTTTCGAGTTTTTATTTAGTTTACAAACATTCAAATTGATTTAATACTGCCAAATGCTATTCACAAGTTGACATTTCAATATTAGTCAATTAAAGTAAAAGAAAATTGGATAATCTTTATATAAAAGAAAAAACAAAACACCTGACATTCTTTTCACATTCTCCTTTACCTCTCTCCTTCTGTCTTATTTTTTTGTATGTGCATCTTTGTGCATTTATACTTTTTTATGCTTTTACTTTCTTATTTCACCAAAGCAGAGTGGAAAATTTGTCACAAGTTAGCATCATTTTTGAGAAGAGTTAAAAAATATGCTCTTTTCCTGCTTACCAGATGATATTCAATGTACACATGCTTCAAGAAAGTGATTTTTCTTAAAGATTTTATTTATTTATTTGAGAGGTAGAGTTATAGACAGTGAGAGGGAGAGACAGACAGAAAGGTTTTCCTTCCTTCCCTTGGTTCACTCCCTAAGTAGCCACAAGGGCCGGAGCTGCACCAATCCGAAGCCAGGAGCCAGGTGCTTCTTCCAGGTCTCCCACGCAGGTGCAGGGGTCCAATCACTTGGGCCATCTTCTACTGCTTTCCCAGGCCACAGCAGAGAGCTGGATTGGAAGAGGGACAGCCAGGATGAGAAGAGGCGCCCATATGGGATGCCGGTGCTGCAGGCAGAGGATTAACCTACTGTGCTATAGCGCTGGCCCCAAGGAAATGATTTTGAGTCTGGACAATGGAAGACTACAAACCCCTACCCCATTCCACCCCCAGCCTTAAGTGAGTTTACGCAAATCAGTCTAAAATTCATATATTTTCCACTGCTTAAATCTCTAGACAAAAATGAAACAAAATTCAACACAGCAGTTTTTAAGTTTTTTTGGGGCTTGTTGTGTAGGAAATACACATTAACAAAATAAATTTCTTGAGAAATAAACATTTGTATCATTTCCATATTGTACCTGACAATTACAAGCCTATTGACTACTGAGTCTAGAACTCTCGGGGTCGTAGAGGTGATTCCTTGACCATTTTAGCTTTTTATTTTGTCTCTGTAAAATCTTGATTCCTCTAGATACTTATTCTGTAGAATGCTTGTTGTTTTTCTATCATTGTTGTTGGTCCAAGGGAAGAACATGGCAACAAGTGAGGTATAGGACAGAGAAAATTAAACAGGTAGAATCACTATTTAATGAATGACCAAAATAAAAACTCATGACAATTTTTAGTACAGGTTATGATTTTTGTGTGGGTCAGTGATGCTTAATTTTTAAATTTTGGGGGTCACTTTTCTACATTGAAGATACTTAAATCAATAATCTGGTGTTTTCAGCAATTAGATATTATGCATAAGGTTTTCCCCTTCATTTAATTTTTGAACGAATATCTATCTGTATTTCTGTATAATATCTATAAATGTATAATGTAAGCTAGACCAATTAAGGAAAAATAGCTTTTCTTAGACAATAGGCAATTTCATTATCTCATTTACAGAATGCACCACAGCTCCTATTTCCTACATAAAGTAATCAGGATCTTCGCTACTTTACTAAATAAGTAATACAATCACTTATTTAAAAATGAAATTAAGAAATTTCATTTGCTTCCTGTGCAAAATCAGCACAATTCTTGCCTGAAGTATACACTTACAGTGTTTTGGAAAAAACGCTATAAATCTCAGAAAAAAATACCTTAATGGAAACATAAAACCATTTCCGTTGAATCAAGCTAACAATATTCATGCTTTGTAACATAATATTTATGATTTATTTCATTCCTGCTTCCATATAATAACCTTTAGGAAGGCATGATAATCCATTTCTCTGGTGATTCTAATTCCTATACTCAATCTGCTCCCATTATTTTAGATATAATGTAAGTATTTGCATATTGCTATTATTTCTCTTGTATACACAAAGATATCAATGTAAAATGATAGTCTGCATTTCCTTGTTTTGCCCCTAAAAAAGTTCTATGTGTTTAGGTAAATACTTTTAAACATATTTTATATATATAAAGCAAGCATTTCTAAACATATTTTTATGTAAACTCTGACCTCTAAATGTCTGAATTATAAAGATAAGCATACACATTTTTATTGGCATATTAAGCATTGTTCTTTAATATGTTTGCAATATTAAAAGGTTATTTTTAAACAGGAAAAATTGAATGGTGGCTGTTACATAAACTACAAATAAACTAGGCAGTGGATAAATAAATTCATCCCATCAAAGCAGTTGAAAATAATAACAAATACATTCTTGGCAGAAATTCCAGTTTTATTTATTCTTGAAAATAATTAAAGCAACATAAACTTTGTGTACATAGCCATGGGGATTTTTTAAAATAAATTACAACAAACTTCTACATTGGAGTATTAAGAAGATTGTTATGTAAGTGTTTTGATAGAAATTTGAAACTGGAAATAAAAGCAGAGACAAAACAGTTTGTATAATGGATGCTAAAGAAGAGATGGAGAGAAGCATAGGGACACAGAGACTATTAACTTGTTTAGAGAGAAACGGTTGCAGTAATTATCTCTTGGTATAGTAGAATATCATGATTTATTCGTCTTCTGTTTGTTCTATTCTTACTGAATTTAGCAGTATCTATTCTCTTTTAAAAATTATTCCATAGAAGGAGTTAGATACTTTGTCCTAAATTATCCATATAAATTAACTACAATAAATTTGGTCCATAAGCTTCATCAAATATTTGTTGAAAGTTCTTAACATGTAAGATATTAAATTACATGATCATAATTGCTTAGTCCTTGGATGTCAGTTTTCAAATAGCTAATGAAATGGGAAATCAGAAGTCAAAAATAAAGATGAATTTCTTTTACCCTCCACCTTTCTCTCTCTTATCTCTTTCAGAAAGATAAATAATCTCCTTATATAAGAATACCTTCTTCTAATTAATTTTATTGTTTATCAGTTTATCTATCAATCAATAATACTAACGTCAGAACTCTTACCTTGGAACTACTATTATTATTTAGTTAACTGATTTATGATAATCACATGATTATAGTAACATATGGGGAAGATATTGATATTCAACCCATTTGATCATGGTTGAATTTATTATATTACTACTCTATAGCTTAGCTGCCTGAATAATGGAATACTATAAACTGAATAAATCAAGTTAACCCTAACTAATCAACATGGAAATTTTCTATGTTTGTAAATTGCTGAAATATGCCTTCTCTGAAGTTTTGTATGAAATACTGAACTATTTTTGAGCATCTGCATTGTATTATAAGTCATTTATTTTGAAATTTTTTCTTCAATATAAAACATTCTTAACTGTAACATGGCTTTTTTGCTAAGTTTTGTAATATCTTCAATTGTAATGGATTTCATCATCCATTTCCTATAAATGGGCACATAGTAAATGTTTTAGTACAGTATTGTCTGTATTACAATTATTCAATATGACATTGTGGCTTGGAAGAAGCCATAGAGATTATGTTATCATATGAACATGGCTATTTTTCAATAAAACTTTACTTATTAAATTGGCCTATGGATTGCTAACCTAAGCTAGACATTCAATTCAAAGGTCCACCTCATGACATTTGCTTCCTTTAGTTTTGTAAAGAGCTGTTGGGAAGGTGTGAACATTAAATAGCAGAATTAAGATTTACACAGTTTTATGTGCACACAGGTGTTCATGCACAATGCTCCTGAATTTGACCTCAATTAGGATGGATATCAGCCATAATTTGATGAAGTTGCTCTTCTCTCACCCAGACAATCCCAACATATTTACTCTGTAGCTTTAAAGGATATTATTTAATTTCTTTCATGTTATACTGTTATTATCTCATTTTAATTTTCATAACAGCAATGATATATATATAGGTTATTTTACTGATGAATATATTGAGAATGAGGTACAGTAATTCATGTAATGGGAGATAAAATGTTGAATCTGTACCATAAATAAAAACTGTCTAGTGTATCATTATAGGAGAGAGGTGATCCTCAGGTTAAATTTGTGTTCGGTACATATAATATTACTTTGGTACATACAGTTAGACAAATAATAGTATATTTCAATGTACTGTACATTATATGAAATAATGGAGTTTTAAAATATTTTGCTCTTTATACCATTTCCATTGTTAAGTAATAAAAACTGGAACTTCTCTAGTTAATCACAAGTAACTTTGCAAACAACTTGTATTGTGACTTTATTCCTAGCTCCAAAATGTTCATATATTTCATACATGTGATAAAAGGTCTTTTGAGCTGAGGATAAATTGTTTTTTGTAACTATTTTAAAAACCCTATTATTTCACTGAATTTTATAAAATGAATTGAATAATATTGGTATTGTTTTTCTAAACTTTCGATTTGGGGGCTGTCTTCAATTATTATTCTTTTACTCCGCTTTTTCATCAAGTAACTTCTGATATTAAGTTATCTTAAAATGACTAAAATGGCAGGGTAAGGTAAAGAAGAAAATGATATTTATGATATTTATGATACTAATTCAACACTGTCCCACAGTGTTTCAGAGTAGTAATTTTCTCTGTGACACTGTGTTTGTACTTTACACATTAACTAATGGTGTTATTACAGCAACAATATGAGGCAGAAGAAATTATAGCCTCTTTACTTTTGAGGGAGCTCAGACTTAAATATATCGTTAAGCTTCTACAACTCATAAATGATTAAGCAACATCCAAATATTCTACCTTTTATGGATCCTTTACTATAATATTCCAGCAAAATAAATTCCAGAGTAAGTAATATGAATCATGAAGAGAAAACAATTAACTCTTGTATAGGCAATACAATTTATTTACATTTGTATTTGAGTTTAGAATCCCTATAATAATGTTTTAAGAATCTTTAAACGGTTGCATAGGTAATAATTAGAATAATCCTATCACTTGAAAGATTGGATAATTCAGAAATCAAAGAAAAATAACTCCATGCATCCATTAACTGTTTTGGAGTAAATTTAAAATGCTAAAGAAATTAGCAGAGAAAAAGACACAGAGATGTTATGTTACATGATGAAAATTTTATATCTTACATTGTCAAAGTGTGAAAAAGTGTTAAACAATGTCCTTACCAAAAGGACACATATGGAAAGTACTTCCCAACTGGCCAAATCTTAACACAACTTGAGTAGACAATAAGAGCTGTATAGCTTTACAGGGAAAAGTATTAAGAATGCCAATAGGATTAGCACCATGGTCCCTAAAGTGTGTAGTTTGTACCTTAGTGTTCAGTGGGAGTGTATTATTCTCATGGGCAACCTAAAGAACAGAAATGTATGTTGTCATAATTTGGAGACCAAAATTTTTTCAAAATCAGGGTTTCAGCAGCCTCATTGCTTCCAAAGAATCTAGGAGGGGAATCTGTCTGTGTTTCTTCCAATTTTTGGTGGCTGAAATTCCTTAGCCTGTGGGAACATTGTCACAATAATGGTCTCCGTAATCTTCTCTTCAGTGTGATCAAATCATTCCATGCCTGCCTTTTCAAAGAATACATTTGATTTTCCAGGGCCCATCTAGATAATAGGATATTTTTGCCATAAAAGCAACAGCTTCCAGGGCGAGGCTGTAAACATTTTGTGAGGGGTATTATTAACCCTGCCACAGAGACATGGTTTAGGATGGTATTTAAATTTTTTGATTCTCTGAGATCCAACTATTGAACTCTAATTTCATTGTTAATAGAAGGTGAGTAAGAACCAGAATTAACTACAATACCCTCTGTCCAGTTATCTATTACTAGCTTTGGGTGTCACATTATCGTACTATCCACATTTGAGTGTCCTCACATCCTATTTCAATTCAAATCTGAAAAACTCTTGAAGTGGGCCTCTGATGCAGTGGTTGATCTGCTGCTTGGGACAACAGCATTTCATATCTGAGCTCCTGGGTTTGAGTTCCAGGTCCATTGTTTGATTTCAGCTTCTTGCTAATGTGCATTCTGAGAGGCAGTGGTGATGGTCCAAGTACTTGGGTCCTTGCCACCCACATGGGAGACATAGATGGATGTTGAAGTGGATTCGTTCTGAAAGGAGGAGCATGGTCGGGGCAAGAGGCATGGAGTCAACACACAGACCTCGGGAGTCAGGTGAAAGCAGGCCAGAGGCAAGTAGCCTGCAGATTCATTTATTTCAGTTGGTACAGCAGCTTATCTAGCCAAGGCAGCCAAACTAGTCAAGGGGCGATGCATGCCCTAACCAACCACAGCCTGTTGCCAATCAGGCTCTGAGGTCATGTGGTTTCCAAAGCCATCCAATCACAGCCTGTTGCCATGCAGGCTCTGATGCCAGGTGGTTTTCGAAGCCATTCCTGACGCTCGCTTGCCAGCGACCATCTTGGCATGGCCTTCTCATTCCACCACAGATGGAGTTACAGGCTCCTGATATCAGACTGGCCTAACCCTAGCTGTCACAGGCATTTGGGAAGTGAGTTAGAGGATGGGAGTTTCTGTTTTTCTCTCTTTGCCTTTCAAACAAATAAGATAAGTAAGGTTTTTTAACAGAAGAAAATATGAACAAAAAAGGAAACATCTTAAGGAAACAGTCTATTAGAGGTGATATTTTTCAATTCTTGACTGAACTCATGTTAGTTATAGTAAAAGGCACCTTGAGAAAAGCAGAAAACTCAGGCTATATGAGAGAACATGGGACAAGAGTTTAAAGCTAAAGGCATGAAATGTTCTCAGGAGAGAACTATTTTGCTTTCCTTTGTTTTCTTTGTAGACAATAAAACAGAAGTCTCTGTAGTAAATGAGACACAGTATTCACATATACGGCTTGATCTATCTTGCTTTATATTGGATGGCAAACTAGATCTGAGCACATGTAAAATGGACCATAAATGAAGAAAAAATAAAAGAAGTAGGCATGGTGTGAGAGTTCTAGGAAAAATAATTGTGATTAAGGACATCAGTTGAGTTCCAATGAAAATTCAGTACAATCTGACTTTGAGTCACAAGTCTGGTTTCAGTGAATAAGCAAGTAATTTAGAGGCCTCAGTTTCTTCATCTATGAGGGGTCAGGAAAAGCAAGAATTAATAAGCCCTAAAATAATGTATCAAACAAGTCATCTTTCTACTATATTTTTATTTGAAAATTCTTTTTAATAAGTTCAAGTTCAAAACTATTGTGACCTTAACTAACATTCATTTTCAAACAGGCTACCATGCATTACAGAATCTTAGAAGACAGTGTCTAGACTGCTACAACACTCATATAATTTTAATTATTTTTAACAGAAGAAAAAAATGAAGACTGAATCAGCTTTCATTTGTGCTGTTGTTAATAGCACATGTGCAGTCTGTGTAAGGGCACTTTTGTAAGGTTTGCTTTTCTGTAGAAATACTAAGAGCTGCTACTTTTATTTTTTATTTTCATGCTTCTAGAGTTTGCTATAGAACTTTAATGTTCAAGCTTTGGTTTCACAGGATTAAATATTAAACAATATCACTAACTAGATATGGTACATTTACTTTCCAAGTAATTGGATTGTGGATGAACCTGCTGCTACTGTTCATTAGTCTGTAACTTCATAAGACTTTAACTCTATTCTCCTTTTACAACAGTGCCATTTGGAAACTTTCCATAGAGCTGAGAGCAGCTGAAAATAGTTGAATGTGGCCTTTGCATTGCCTTTGGGATGCTGGTATCGTGTTCATCGACAAAGTGGCATTCCTTCAGTAGAGCTGTAACATACAGCATGCCAATCACTCAGAGTTTCCTACCGAAACATACATATCCCATAATTAATTGAACCCTACTTTTATTTTCACTTAAAAATTAGCTTTCCTTCATATTATTAGAGTGATATAGTCATAATAGAAGATGCAGAAAATCATAGAAAATAAAAATCATGTATAATAACTTCTCAGAAATAATCATTGCTAATATTTTCACACTAAAATGGATATTTTATGTAGTTGCTATAATTTTATATATGTTTTGTTTTTTGTTTAACATTACATTATGAGCATTTTTCATATCTTTAAAATTCTTCATAAGTATATTTCATAAAGGCTGCCTATTCTTTATTTTTATGGATGCACCATGATACAATCATTCATTGCAGAATATTTGGATCGCTTCCAATTGTTTGCTGCCATAAATAATGACATGATAAAATCTCTGTACATAAATCTTTGTCCTCATTTCTGATAATTTCTTTAGGAGAGATTCCCAGAAATGGAATTTCTGGGTCAAAGAGAATGAATATATTTAAGGCCTTTGATATCTTTCCAAACTTGCCTTCAAAAAAAGGCTGTATGAATTTGTATACTCACCATGAATTTATAATCAGGCCTGTCTCATTGCACCCTACAAGATTTGTATGTTAATAAGTGTTTTAATTAATTGTCCGATGCTAGTCTAATATTTGATTAAGTTATGATACCATCACTAGATAGAATAATATGCATTCCATTAAAATTAAAATTATGCATATTATGTTGCAACATTAAACTTATTGATGATATGCTATTAAGTAAAGCACATGATATAAAATGGCGCATACTCCATCATTGCAAATATTAAAGCCAATATGCATATAGAAATTATTGGACAAAAATAATGACCAATAAAAATAAAACCTAACAATAATAGATTAGCAACCTAAATGACAGCTTACTGTGCAGTTAATAAAGAATGCCTAATAAAAATGTTTAAAATTCATTATTTGATTTCATTTTATTAAAACCACAAGAAGAGAGCTCTACAAATGAAAATTTTCCATGAAGATCTCAAACAGGATGCTACAATGGTTCCAGGATTCAAACCCAGATTGCTGGCTTTAAATCCACAATTTGGAAAATAAGCTTAAATTAGAACCTGTTCTACATTTTTCTATTTCCAAAACTTAAGAGAATATTTGTTCATATTCTTTATGGGACAATAATACAAAATGTTGTATTTAAGAGAAACCACAATGGACAATGATATTTTACAAAATAAATAAATCACCAAGAATCAAATAAAGGATTTAATATGCACTAAATGAATAAGAAAACAGATTTGAAATACATGAGAAACTAATATTTGTTCTAACAATTAAACAGCAATGTATATGCGAAGCAATAACATAATTTCCATTCAAGTTAAACTGAAGTTGAAGAATAATTAAACATTGCCCAGGTTTCCCTATTTATATTTTATTATTAAAACCCTACTGTAAATAATTATTTTAATATAATAAATTCTCTACATCTATTATGTAAAAATATGTGCATTATAGTTAAAAATTAGATTAACTTCATAAAATGCAGGAATTTGGGTTTTTTAAACAATCAATAAATTTAACAATTAGTATTGAAATGATAATGTGCATTCCTTAAGTAATTCAAGACAGTTATTGAATGCCTATTAAGTACTAGGAATTATGGTAGAAGTTATGGATATTTGACCATATCTAAGAAACAAAATTACACACCAACAGCCATTTTATATATTATTATGGGTTACAGGCAATAAATAATCATTAAATACATATAACACCATATCCTGATAAATATTAACAGTAATAAATGGACAGTATAAAATGTGGGAGAGGAAAGGTTGCAATTTTAGATAGGTTGGCCAGAGAAGGACTGTGATGATTCTGTTGAGAAAAGACTGAAGGGTGGAAAGAGCTAAAATATTGCTTAGGGGGTTATTGAGATCACTCCAGGAAGGATGATGGTGACCTGAAACAAAGTGATAGGTGGCAGGGGTATTAAATGGGTAAATTTTGAAATCCATGAGGGTATTCAATAATTGAGAAATAAAGATTTTTAAGTATATTTTGGTTCAAAAATATTTTGAAATACATGTATAGTTTTATCATAATACATATTTTCATGAACCCTAAAAATAACACTTATATGCATGGATTCCAAAATGTTTTTCACCAAAATAAATTTATCACTTAAATTCATTTTTACCCTGAACATGTTGAAGTATTTAATTATTTAGAAAGTGGAGTAGGCTGGCGCCGTGGCTCACTTGGCTAATCCTCTGCCTGCAGCGACGGGATCCCAGGTTCTAGTCCTGGTCGGGGCGCCAGTTCTGTCCCGGTTGCTCCTCTTCCAGTCCAGCTCTCTGCTGTGGCCCGGGAAGGCAGTGGAGGATGGCCCAAGTGCTTGGGCCCTGCACCCACATGGGAGACCAGGAGGAATCACCTGGCTCCTGGCTTCGGATCAGCGCAGCGCCGGCTGTAGCAGCCATTTGGGGGGTGAACCAATGGAAGGAAGACCTTTCTCTCTGTGTGTCTCTCTTTCTCACTGTCTAACCTTGCCTGTCAAAAAAAAAAAAAAAAGGAAAAAAAAGAAAAAAAGAAAAGAGAGAAGAGTAGAATGGCTATGTTGAAAATTTGAGCATGAAAGAAGACTGGTATTGCACTGACATATGTTTTAATAAGCTTATTTTGAATACTTTCAGAAATAAACAAGTAAAAATAGTACAAAAATATGTTCTTCATTCAGGTTTGTTATTAATTTTTTATCATAATTGTTTTATCATTCTCTCCCCATCTTAATATGTGTATATTCATACGTGTGATTGTGGATGTGTGTGTGTAATTAGTATTTCCATACTATTTCAAACTATCTGAGAGAAACCTATAGATGTTTACCATAAATACTTCAAACTATTGGCTAATAAGAGACATTGTCTTATCAAAGCCCAATTGTATAATATATGTAATTGTATAATAAAAGCAAGAGGGGCCGGCACTGTGGCATAGCGGGTAAAGCCTCCACCTGCAGTACCAGCATCCTATATGGGAAAGCAGAAGATGGCCCAAGAGCTTGTGCGCCTCTGCCCACCTGAGACTCTTAGAGCAATCTCCCAGCTCCAGCCATTGTGGCTGTTTGGGGAGTGAACCAATGGAAGGAAGCTTTTCTCTATCTCTCCCTCTCTTTCTCTGTAACTCTGCTTTTCAAATAAATAAATCTTAAAAAATAGGACATGAAATTTGATGTGGTACTATTATTTTACCTTCAGATGTCTATATATATATACAAAAATTTAATAATTTTTTAAGCAGAAGTAGTCTCCTGGATCAGGATTATGCGTGACACTTTGCTGTCATGTATACTTTCTGCATTTTAATTTGGAACAATTCTTTTCTCATCCTTCTTTCACAACTTTGCTCTGTTTTAACAGTGCAGAATGGGGCTGGCGCTGTGGCCTAGGGGGTAAACCTGCCACCTGCAGTGCAGGCATCCCATATGGGCGCTGGTTCGAGTCTTGGCTGCTCCACTTCTGATCCAACTCTCTGCTATGGCCTGGGAAAGCAGTGGAGGATGGCCCAAGTCCTTGGGCCCCTGCACCTATTTGGGAGACCTGGAAGAAGCTCCTGGTTTCAGATCGGTGCAGATCTGGACTTTGCGGCCAATTAGGAGTGAACCAGCAAATGGAAGACCTTTTTCTCTCTTTCTCTCTCTCTCTCTGCCTCTCCTCTCTCTGTATACATACATAGATCTTTAATAAAAAAGAGTGTAGAACAAATTTTATGTGTAATTATATTGATTTTAGTTTAGATAATATTTTCTATTTTGTATTATAACTTGTATTGTGTTCACTTTATGCCAGGAGATTGGAATATCAGTTGGTCCCATTACTGATCCTATTACTTTGGTCACTTAATCAAGTGCTACTTGACAGGTTTTTTTGTTCAAAAAGTTACTATTCTCCCTTTGTCAATTTTAAATATCTTACTTATCAATAATGTTAGTATCCATTAATTAATTTTCCTAAATCACATGTCATCATTATACCTTTTCTTTTTCTTTGTGAATTGGAAGCAGATATAGAATGAGGGCCACTTAACTGCTGTGCCACATGCCCGCCCCAAGACTTTAATTTAAAAAAAATATATAAATGAAACAAATTTCAAATTTAATGTATTTCATATATGTAGTTTTAGGAGTATAACGATACTACCCATTCTGCCCTCATGTCATTCTCTTGCTAACACCCTGCCTCCTCCGTCATTTCTTGTTTTTCTTTTAATTTTTTAAAGATTTATTTATTTATTTGAAGAGTTTCCTAGAGAGAGAAGGAGAAGCAGAGAGAGAGAGAGAGAGAGAGAGAGAGAGGGAGATGTCTTCCATCCACTGGCTCACTCCCCAGTTGGCCTCAATGGCTGGAGTCGCACTAATCTGAAGCGAGGAGCTTGGCGCTTCCTCTGGGTCTTTCATGCAGTTGCAGGGGCTCAAATACTTGGGTCATCTTCTATTGCTTTCCCAGGCCAATGCAGAGAGCTGGATCAGAAGTGGAGCAGCCAGGACTTGGACCTATGCCCACATGGGATGCTGGCACTGCAGGTGGCAGCTTTACCTGCTATGCCACAGTGCTGGTCACATTTCTTTTAATTTTTGTAATGATATATTTTCAATTTACTTTATAATAATAAGCTTAATCTTGTTTATTATTAAATAAAGAAAGAATTCAACAAGCAGTAAGTAGAAAAAGCACTGTTCCTCAGAAGTATAGACAAGAGCTATAAACAATAATCAAACCTCAAAAAGTCAATTTCACACATATATATTACATTTTTTGTTCTCTTTAGCTATCACAAATATGTGATTACCACGTATAGTAACCACAAATATGATATTTGTCTTTTGGGGACTGGCTTATTTCACTAAGCCCAAAGGTCTCCAATTGCATCTGTTTTTATGGTTAAGCACTATTCCATATATACCACATTTTCTTTATCCAGTCATCAGTTGATGCACATCTGGGTTGATTCTATAACTTTGCTATTGTGACTTGAACTGCTATAAACAAAAGGTGACAGATTACACTTTCATATGTGGCTTCATTTCCTTGGGGTAAGCTCCTAGGAGGGGATGGCTTGACCATATGTAGATCTATTTAAGATTCCTGAGGAATCTCCTTGCTGTCTTCCATAATGATTGTACTAGTTTACAGTCCTACCAGCAATGCATTAGGGTATCTTTTCTCCACATCCTCACCAGATTTTTTTTTTTTTTTTGGTGATAGTTATTCTAATTGGGCTGAGATGAAACCTCATTGTGGTTTTCATTTGCATTTGTTTGATGGCTAGTGATCTTGAGAATCTTTTCATGTGTCTACTGGCCATTTGTATTTCATCCTTCGAAAAATCCTGCTAAAAAATGGGCTAAATGGGGCAGGTACCGTGGCTCACTTGGTTAATCCTGCGCCTGTGGTGCTGGAATCCCGGTTGCTCCTCTTCCAGTCCAGCTCTCTGCGGTGGCCCAGGGAAGGCAGTGGAGGATGGCCTAGGTGCTTGGGTCCCTGCACCCACATGGGAGACCAGGAAGAAGCACCTGGCTCCCAGCTTCGGATTGGCACAGTGCTGGCCATAGCGGCCATTTTGGGGGTGAACCAATGGAAGGAAGACCTTTCTCTCCGTCTCTCTCTCTCTCACTGTCTATAACTCTACCTGTCAAATAAAACAAACAAACAAAATGGGCTAAAGATATTATTATGGTTTTTAAGGGTTACATTCTAATTCTGTCAATATTTTTACATCAATATTTTTATATCAATTAGAGGATATAACACTTTATGGAAAAATTTTTAGTATTTTTCACTTGTGTTACTCATCCATAGCAAAATGAAATCATAGATTTACATTCCTCTAATACTTCTAAGAAAAGTTATAAAGCTTTACTATCCTTATTGTATACTCAAGTTGTTTCAGATTTGGTCAGTTGGAAAATATTTCAATGGGTGACCTTTTGGTAAGATTACATCATTATCTGACACTTTTTCACACTTTGACAATATAAGATGTATAATTTTAACCATGTAACAAATCCCTGGACACACACATATACACACTCACACATCGAGCCATGCTGTAGCGGGTATTGGACATATTTAAATTTTATAATCAAAATAGAAAGGAGGATAGCAACCTTGGGAATTAAACCATGTTGCAGGTGACTATGTTGCCTCATATTAATAAAGGCTGAGTGGTATCCCTCAGCACATGTGAAAAGAGAAAAATTCGGTCATTCATTTCAATCTTTGGTGTCCCATTCTGCCAGACATCTGGCTCTTTGACAGCGTGCTTTGAACTTGTGCTAAACAAAAAGTGCTGCTTGCTTAATTTTTCTGTGGTTGTATTCCAAGGAAGACAGATTTGAGTTTCAAAATCATAATCAAATCTGTGTTTTATGTCCTGCCTTATGCTAGCAAGAAGATTTTCTCATCACCCTCTATTCTTCTTCATGTCCGTTTTCTCTGTTCCATCGAATTCTGGCTTTGATGAGATTCGCAGAACTTTTTTGAGGCCCAACTCTGATTCGTGGTTTTCTGTTTTACTTAGGTAACTTTTGAACTGATGCTATTTCTGAGATCAGAAGGGAGTAATATATATCCACATATTATTTTTGGGGAAAAGGTTAAAGATGATTACTATTGCTAATTATAGTGATAAGCCTATCACTTTTTCTGTTAGCTGATTAAATAGTAATTCCATCTTAGGACCAGTAACTATGAACACTGTCTTACTTTCTATTGACAGGAGGAGGGAAGCAAACAGTTTGTCTTGTAAACATAAGAGTAAACCATTGAAAAGAACTGCAGACTGTATATTCCACATTATCCAAAACCTCACCGTGAAAATTCTAAGACCAAATGAAGGAATTAAAACAAGAAACGGAAAAAAGGAATGAGGAGAAAGTAAGAAAAAGTCCATTTCTTCTTCCTGATGTTTACTCTTAACATATAATGTTTTTAATATATCCCCTCTCTGTCACTCTTCTTCATTTTAATAGCATCTATATCTTTCTTTTTTATTCTAACAATAAGCACATGGATACAAACCCATGTAAAGCTCTATTAGCTCTTTTTTTTTTAATTTTTAAGCTTTTTATTCAGTGAGAGAAATGCACAGGAGTGTGAGGGCTTTATTTAGAGAGAAAGAAAAGTTTAGAAGCTAAGTTGGGTCCCTACCAAGCAAGAAGCAGGCCAGGAGTAAGCCATGTGGAACAAGCAAGCAGGCAGGAAGGCAGAGAGCGGGTGGCCCAAGGGCCAGGCCCCCTAAAGGCGGGTGGCAACAAGGGCAACAGAAAGGCTGGATTAGCTCTTCATATGACGTTATTATGTGGAAGAAGTGGGAATGATGACAATAGAGTGATATACTGATAGTGATTCATCTAAAGCTTGTTTCTAACTAGTCTGAGAAATTAAGAAAAACATTTCATGTTTCTTCCCAATTATCCTTGCCGTTAAAAGCATAATCATTGCTTCTGTTTAAACCATAGACTTATGATTCATTTACTATTATTTTATTTTAGTGTGCTATTTGCTTTTCTTGACAAATTTAAGACATTTTGTTTCAAGAAGACACTTGAAGATGTCCCAGAAGGTTACAGTCCAAGTCATAACTTAAAAGCTATAATTGTCAAGAATTCAATTAGGTTGCAATCATTGAAACAGTTTATTTATTTCATGCCCTCAACAGTTAAATGTTCACAACATTTGAAATAAGATGTGACTACTAGTGAAATCAAACAGGATTACATAAAAAGGCGCTTCAATTAACAATCAAGGTGAAAATATTTTGAGGCAGAAAATAATTTATCTTTTTAAACAAAACCGTTTTTGTTGGCAATATTGAAAATCCCTTTACCTCATGTTAGTCTTCTCAAAATGTTAAGCTCATTGCAATATTTCTGTCCAACAAACTCAAATTTCAATTACTGATTATATTGTTTTAGAATTTCTGAAAGCCAATTTAATTTGTTAATTCCCAGATTTTAAGATGTTACATGGGGGCCGGTGCTGTGGCACAGCCGGTAAAAAAGTTTCCACCTGCAGTGCCGGCCTTCCATATAGGTGAGAGCTGGAGTCTGGCTATTCCACTTCTGATCTAGCTCTCTGCTATGACCTGGAAAAATAACCCAAGTCCTTGGGAGACCTGTAGGAGGATCCTGGTTCCTGGCTTTGGATCAGCCAAGCTCCAACCATTGTGACCATTTGGGAAGTGAACCAGCTGATGGAAGACTTGCTCTCTTTCTCTGCCTCTCTGTAACTCTGCCTTTCAAATAAATAAATAAATCTTTAAAAAAAAAGATGTTAGCATGTAGGTTCTATTAAGTCCTGTGATTATACAGTGGATTGAAATTAAGTTTTTCCAAAAATTAAAAATAAAAGGAAGGAAGGAGGGGGATTGGGGAAGGGAAACAGGAAAGAGGGAAGAATGATTATCTCTTTAATTATACCTATGAAATGCATGAAATCTGTTCTCTGTATATTAGTGAAAATTTTTCAAAGGTGATTTTTTAAAGATATGTTCTGTAGGAAAATAAATTTTTGTATTAGTCATGAAAATACTTCATACCGGAACCAAGAATGGAAGATTGTGCAAGGTGCCTTTAGCAGCATATTCTAAAAAAATTAGAGTTGAATAAATCTCATTTTAACTTTTGTGAAAAATAAATTAATTAATGAAACAAATTAATAAGACAAAAATTAATAAAATAAATCAGTAAGGGCTATATTCACTTAAGGAGAGCTAGACTCTTTCATTTTTATTCACCTAATCAGAGAGCAAGAGATTATAAATGGTAATGGAAATTTCTGTTGACATTTCAGAGACTTTCGTACTGCTGTGCAATCCTGGCCAAATAAGAATTGTGTGTGTGTGTGTGTGTATATATAGGCACTATTCACATACTATATATATACAATATGTTTACATATATTTGCATAGTTATATGTTATCTGCAATTCATTATGTATATATATACACAGTGTGTATATAAAATTATATTCATATATAAACGTGAGCATATGAATATTCACATACACATATATATAAATTCAGGTGAAATGTTATAAATAATATAACTGCACACCAAATTTTACTTTGAAAATGGACTCTTCCATGATTTACACCTCAGAGGTAAACACTAAATATCACATTCCTTAGCACACAGTTATCATGCTGAATAACTGTGTTAGTTACTCAGTGTAAAAACATTGTTTTAGCACAACCAAAAAATTATGAAAGAATGTGCAAGGCTGTTCAAATTGTAATAGTGATCTATTTTCTCTCCCTTTTTTGAGTCCATTAATCAGTCTGTCATGGCACTGCCTGTGACATTTATTTTTGTCTGGAAACAATGAAAGTTCACTTATTTTTCCAAAAAGTTGATATGCCATGTTGACATTGTCACCCGAGAGGAAAGCCCCATGCACTGAACATATGGTGTAATGGGTTCAGCCATGTAAATTCTGCATAAACGTGCTATTTGCAATTCAAAAATGGAATCGCAGCAATATGTTTTGAGCATTTATATATATCAGTTCCTATAAGGGTTCAAATGAAAATATAATTTAAGAGAAGAAATTAATTTCCTTCAATTTGCTTATATGATTAAAAGTATCAAAATTGGTTTCTAAATAGATTTGTAGGAAGAACTGAGTTAACTTTGCCCTTTTTATCTTTTTGTTATGAACCTGTAGACTGACCAAGTTATCCTTCAACAAATATTGGTTGTACTGAAAGCTTGAAATGAGAAAAATTAAATACAAATCTATTAATATATTATTAGTTATATACTGTTTTTGAAGCAATGTATAGATGAAGTGTGTGTGTATTAATATCACTCTTGTCTAATTGAAAAAGTTAGTGATATATCTCAATTTAAATTTAAATGTATCATTGCTATCAGATTTGCTTCTTCCCACTTGTTTTATATTTTTCTTTGCTTCTTTTTTCCTTTCGTTTACATTTTCCATTACCCTCTATTGACTCAGTTTTTATAAATGTTTATTATTTAAAATTTTTAAATGGCAGGTGTCGGGCAGTGAAATAGAACGAGGTTTTCAAGTCACTGGTTCATTCCCCAAATGATGGCAATAGCCAGGGCTGGGCCAGACTGAATCCAGGAATCCAGTACTCAATGAGGTTCTGTCATCAGTGGCTGGCACCCATGTACTTGAGTTATAATCTGCTGCTTCCTAAGGTGCACATTGTTAGAAAGTTAAAACTGGAAGCAGAGCTGGGACATGAACACAGGTACTTTGATATGGGATGCAAATGTCTGGTTCTTTTTTTTTTTTTTTTTTTTTTTTTACAGGTAGAGTGGACAATGAGAGAGAGAGAGACAGAGAGAAAGGTCTTCTTTTGCCATTGGTTCACCCTCCAATGGCTGCCGCAGCCAGCGCACCGCACTGATCTGAAGGCAGGAGTCAGGTGCTTCTCCTGGTCTCCCATGGGGTGCAGACCCAAGTACTTGGGCCCTCCTCCACTGCACTCCCTGGCCACAGCAGAGAGCTGGCCTGGAAGAAGGGCAACTGGGACAGAATCCCGTGCCAGGACCAGGATTAAAACCCGGTGTGCTGGCGCCACAGGTGGAGGATTAGCCTATTGAGCTGCGGTGTTGGCCCCAGAAAACAAACAAACAAACAAACAAACAAAAAAAGAAACCTTTAATTTTAGAACAGCTTTAAATTTACAAGATAAAAAAATGTAAAGTAGTGCAAACAGTTTTCATATGCCCTGCATCTACTTTCCCCTAGTTAACATCTCATATTTGCATAAGATATTTGTCCCAATTAATGGGCCATACTCATTATTCTCACCCCCCATTTTTTTATTTTTATTTTTTTGTAAAGGGAAAGGGTTTATTGATAGGAAATCCTACAGGCGGAAGGGAAGGGGTGAAGAAGGAAGAGCGAGCTGTGGTTGAGAGAGAGAGAGATCAGGAGAGAGAGCACATGTCCAGAGCAGGTCCTATTGTACCTCTGCCTGGAGCAGGGAAGTAAGAGCAGCGAATCCCATTAGGGTGGGGGTGAGCTTCACCTGTGGTTGGGCCATGGTGCTCAGGACCGAAGCGCACTGTGCAAGGTGGTGAAGGGGGCTGTGGCCTAAAATGCTGTCTCTTTTTTAAATCCAATTCCATCTCTTCCTACACGTGAGGGAGAACATGTGGTGTTTGTCTTTCTGTGATACCTAGAGTAGTCCAGTTCGAGAGACAGAAATCAGAATGGTGGTTGCGAGGGATGTTTGTGGACGGTATTAAGGACTTGTTCTTTAAAGGGCATATAGTTTTGTTTGGCGAGAGTAAGAACCTAGAGAGGATGATGATAATGATGTTTGCACAGCAGTATGAATGTACTTGATAACACTGAATTTGCATTTAAAGATGGTTAAGACGGTGAATTCTAGGGTATGCTTATTTACCCGCTATAAAATATGTGCTACTAAAAATTCAAGACAGTTTAAGATATTTTCAGATAATACTTGAGAACAGTTAAGAATTGAACTAATGGAATTATTTTAGAAGCGCCTGAGGTAGGAGAAAGCTAACATTCTGAGTTTTAAAAGATATTTACTTATTTTAAAGGCAAAGTAACAGAGGATCAGGGGGCAGAGATAAACACATGTCTTCAAATGACAAATTCTCCATCAACTGGTACACTCCCCAGACAGCTGGGACTGGGCCAGGCAGTAGTCAGCCAACAGGAAATTATTCCGGGTCTCCCATGTTGGTGGCAGAGATCCAAGTACCTGGACCATCAGCAGCCACTGTCTTTGCCACTGTCTTTGGCCTGGCCTAGCCCTGACTTGTTGCAGGCATTTGGGGAGTGAACCAGAAGATTGAAGATCTCTGTTTTTTCCTCTCTCTCTCTGTCACTTTGCTTTTCAATTGAATAAATAAATATTTCATTTTAAAAAATCAGACAAATGGGAACAAGAATGCTACAAGACATGTAGAAAGTAAATAATAAAATTACACCAGTCCTTCCTTATCAGCTATTACTTTAAATATTATTCTCTCTAATCAAGAGAGAGAGAACAAATAAAATAAAACAAAAGCAAGATCCAAGGATATACTGTTTGTAAGAAATTTGCATTAGGTTTACAGACACATGTAAGTTGAAAATGAAAGTAACCATGAAAATAGTAACCAGCAGAAAGAAAGAGTGACTATAAATAAACCAATTACAAAAGACAAATACAGTACGATTATAATTTTTTATTGAGATTAAAGTTCCAAAGTAGTTTTATCAGACAGGACAATCAGTCCTAACTAGCAGTACAAACTCTTTGTCACATATGTCATTTGCAAATACTTTTTGTACTTTGCAGTTTGTCTAGATTTGATGAAATTTAATTAAGGTGTATTTTACTTATATAATAGGTTTTCGGCATCAAATTTAAGTATATTTTTCTAATAAATATATAAGGTGTTGCCTATATTGAAAGCTTTATTTAGCTTTTCCAGAATGTGTACATATATAAAAAAGTCATTACACATCCTTCCATGTAGACATATTTTATCTGTCAATTAAAAAATATGAAATTAACATTTAAGAAAAGATGTTTTTCTAACTCAAGTTGACTAACATTTAATATGTTTTCCTTGCATTTTAGGAGCTTTTGCTCATATATTTAGGTTTATGAAAAATTTCAAGTTAATTTTATAACATAGTATGGGATAAGCTTTGAGGTTCAGTTTTACAAATTGATCTGAGGGTATTAACATAGGCATTGAAAGACATAAATTTTGCTTGGTCATAATCTATAATTTTTGAATATTGCTGGGCTGTTTTTTTCCAATTTAGATAGAAATTATATGCATATGTAAGAATATTATTGGCCTACACCTTATTGTCTTTATCTGACTTTGCAAAACAGAAATATACATACATTTGAGGACTTGATAAGTGTTTCCTCATTTTTTAATTTAAAAATAATTAGTTTATATTGGTTATTATGTTCTTGTTAAAGTGCTGATTGATTTTGTCACTTTTTTTTATTTGTGTGAATTTGTATTCTTTTGAGTAAGTGGAAAATTTATGGTAGAATTCCAGCTTCTTAACAAGACAGTACCACTCAGATTACCTATATGTTTTGAGTAATTTTGCCTAATCTATGTTCTTTCAATATTGCTTTCATTTCATCTATGTGTAGAAACACACTCATTTCTCTATTTTTTCTTCTTATAACTTCTATTTGGATATTATTTACTGATATGTCAGTTAAATAATTTTCTCTTTAGCTCTAGCTAATCTACTATTAAGCTAATCCAGCAATTCTCAATTTTAATCTTTCTTTCTGTATTATCCATTTGATATACTCTTATAATTTCTAGTTCTCAACTAAATTTTTTGTCTTGACAATTAATCGTTAAACATATCAATCATAATTATTTTTATGAAGATTTTTTTTTTTATTTGAAAGTCATAGTTACAGAGTGAGGGGAGAGGCAGAGAGAGAGAGCGAGAGCCAGAGCCAGAGCGAGAGAGAGATCTTCCATCTTCTGGTTCACTCCCCAAATTGCGGCAACAGCTGGAGCTGTGCCAATCCGAAGCCAGGAGCCAGGAGCTTCTTCCGGGTCTCCCATGAGGGTGCAGGGGCCCACAGGTTTGGGCCATCTTCTACTGCTTTCTCAGACCATAGCAGAGATCTGGATTGGAAGCAGCCGGGTCTCGAATTGGCACCCACATGGGATGCCGGCGCTTCAGAACAGGGCTTTAACTCACTGCACCACAGTGCCGGCCCCCAATCATAATTATTTTAAAATTTGTTTTTGATCAAATCATTATTTGACCTACGTGTGAGTTAGTTCTCCTGTTTCTTTTTTCTTAGTAAAATTTTCTTTTATACTTGTGCATTTACTGATTGTGGATTGAGCATTATATGTGAAAAACTATAATACAATCTGTGTCTGACATGTTTTACTGCTTAAGATAGCATTTACTTTTAATTCTGACAAGAATTTAGATTAGGAATAGATAATCTATTTTCTCAAAAATCTGGAATTGCTTTGATTAAAGATGTATTTCCAGGCTTTGTGAATTCTGATCTCCTTTTAACCTAGTATGTAGAGTTAAGATTCCCACTAAGAGCTTGGAGTGCATTCAAAACAATTCCTTCTCCTCTCATCAATATCTAATCAGCTTAATTCAATTTGTTTATGCATTTTTTTAAATTCTTTTTACCTCTACTTAGTATCTTAACCACAACTTACAAATAGAAGAGAAATGTGGTGCTTAGTTTGGGCCATCCAACTTCATTTGTTAGAATGCTTGTGAGGGAATGCTTCTTGGAGAAGGTGGGAAGATCACTTAAGATACATACCTGTGAAAGAAATGAGGAAAGATAGGGGATTGTATAGGGAGAATCTCAGACTACACCCTAGTTAGAGGAATATAGAATTCCTTGGTTACAGTGAGGTTATAACCTGATAGAGGAATTATAAGTTGAAAGGCTCCTAAGGCATACATGCATTAGCTAAAAGGGGGAGTATAACAGCACTTCCAAATTTTTGATGTAGTTTATCTTCAGCTTACAAAAATGATGTTTGTAATTCAAAACATGATGTCCTTTGAATACAGCAAAGCAATAGGTTATCTGAGCTGATTTTCAAACAATTTACTGATAAAACTGTAGCAGAAAATAACAAAAATGTTCAATATAAAAAGGGAAAATATATGTTCACCTGTATGAAAGGATGTTGTGAAAGTAATTGCATTTTATAGCTCTAAATAAAACCAACTGTGAAAAGTTGAATTAAGTTTTTTAAAATCAAAATAAGACTCAACTTGCTAAAGTTATCAGCAGGTAAAATTCTTGAATCTTATTGTATATAACTGATTAGGTAATGAGTTTATTTAGAAACTAAAAAAATAACTTACATGGGCCGGCGCTGTGACTCATTTGGTTAATCCTCTGCCTGCGGTGCCGGCATCCCATCCCGTATGGGTGCCGGTTCTTATCCTGGCTGCTCCTCTTCCGATCCAGCTCTCTGCCGTGGTCCGGAAGGGCAGTGGAAGATGGCCCAACTACTTGCGCCCCTGCACCCGCATGGGAGACCAGGAGGAAGCTCCTGGCTCCTGGCTTCAGATTGGCGCAGCTCCGGCCGTTGCGGCCATTTGGGGAGTGAACCAACGGAAGGAAGACCTTTCTCTCTGTCTCTCCCTCTCACTGTCTATAACTCTACCTCTCAAATAAATAAATAAATAAATAAAATCATTTTAAAAATCATTTATAAAGATCATGGGAATGTTCGCTGCTTGATTGAGAGCTAAAAATGAAGCCAAAGGTCATTTAGAGACCAAGAGATCTTCCGACTGTGACCCAGCCCCTTTAAATATTCAATAAAAGGTATTTTGTGGTCTTCCTTAAGTAAATATTTACCAAGCATCGGTATAGCCCCTGCCATTGTGAAGGTATATAGTTTATTAAAATCTCTGCAAATGTTCTGGCTGCAGAGGGTTTATCATTTTCTCTCTCATTTAAATTAATCATATGGTTGCTTTGTTCTTTTCTTTTTTGTGTTCCTTCACTCCTTTTCCCATTTTCTACCCTTCACATTTGAAGTGAGTAACTGTTAACTACAATGCAGTTTATATATTCAGTATGTGGAAGTAAGATTTTACACTCTGTGTGCATTAAGGAGTTCTGGAAAAAAATGAATATTTAAAAGAACAAAATAAGGTCAAAACTTCTGAATTTGTTTTCTGATACTGCAAAGCAATCTATAAAATTCCACAAAGTGAATGCTAAACATCCTCTCTGATATATGCTTCTCAAATGAATATATCAAATGTTTTGTTAATGAGAAAGGTCTAGAAAGACTTCAATTTCCTTGCTATCCCTTTTATTTAAATAATTGACGTATGATTTGTGCTTGAATTTTTGAACTTCTCCTTTTATCTTCTATCATAATTTTAATAAAATTTGGCTGGCAGTTTGTACAATTTTTATTTCCTGCTTAAAACAATTTTCAGACAATTATTTTTCAACCAAGAGTGGCTTTTTGTTTCTATTTTCTTTCTTGTGTGTTGAAACAAACTAAATCAACTCTTCTCTTTGCAAGGCTTTTAATCTTTACAAAATACACTTCATGATACCTAGTCTTTAGCATTGTTCATTTGGAAATCCTCAATTTCAATTTTAATAGCATTTCTCTTGTTCAGTAATGAATTATTTATTGATAGAGTCATTGTTAGTTTTCTTTTAATGCTTAACCATGAACTAACAATTCAGTTCTTAAAGTACTATAATTTTTATGTTTCAGTTCTCTTACCAGAGTAAAATATTTCTAATCTTAATAATTTCTGATGTGATTTATATGGAATGTGTTTGTCATTGAAGCAACTCATCTTACCAGACCTGGCATTTATTTGACATATGGTCATCAACTGATATTACCACGAAAATAGTACTTGGTCTTATGAATGGTATAATACTTCTCTAATTTTGATATTAACCTTTGATGGAGAGCATTGCATGTTTATTTTTAAACAATAGCTGGTTAAATATCTATTCTGAGTCAGAATTCTCCTCTTTGTTTTAATTCCCATTTTAATGAATTTGTCAAGGATACTGGAAATAAGTGCCCTTATGAGTTTTCAAATAACAGCCTTAACTCTTTTTGAAACATTTGTTTTGAAAAAGCACACACGAGGATTTTACATGTTGGTGATATGAGGAACACATTTCCATTCCTATTCCTCCAATTATATTCTAGGCTAGACACTTTAAAAATGCAAAGAAGACTAAATAGATTTATGAAGGCTCCGTTAGAGTTGAATTTTGAGGTGAACCCTCATTTCTTTACTCTTGTACATCTCAACTTTTGATGGGTGAAAAACGCATCATTCTCTCTGATGCCCACACTCACTTTCTGTTCCCCAGTTAGTCAAGTTGCACCTACAACATGACAATATTTTAGTGTGTTCAGATTATCTTCTAAGGAAATCAAATTTCTTATCTGTGGTGATTTTAGGGTTTTCTACTCTGCCTTTCTTTCTAAACCATTTCTTGCATGGTATAATTTTATCCTTCCTGGGTTCATCTGCATTCAGAGTCAATGAGCATATGTGCACGTTTGCTGGCAGTATCATCACAGGGATATGGTGACTGTCTCTGTGTGCACTTGTGATTAGCATATGATAGTCCTCAGGACCAGACAAACGCCCTGTCACAGAGTGCTTGGGAGGATAAACAATATATCTAACTGTTGGATTATGAGTTACTGCTTTGCCATGGATCTTTTCATCTGTTCAGTACTTCTACTGTAGAAGAATAGATTCTTAAAACAGAAAATTAACATTTTAACTAAGTACCTGACTTTCAAATTATAGTCAATATTAGATCATAATTTAAAGTTTCCAAACCAGTTTGTTTCTTTATAATATTACATTTATGGTATTTTGATATATAGGATGTGGATGTGAAGTCATCATGAAGACTGATTATGTTGCCTTCACCACACAGTCACTTCAAATTTCCATAAGGAAAAAAATATTAAAAAGACATCCTTTGTGGAAGTGAAGCAATGGCCACTCACAGTGTGACAGGTAAGTAGCTTGTGAAAACAGGATGACAGAGTAAGGTGCGCTTACCACGTGTAAACTGCCAACAAACTGTCAACTGCCAGCATGAATTAGACTCTCATACCTTGGAGGCCTCAAATCTTAAATGTTTAAACATTCAGAAACTTCACTAACACATCCCTGACATATACTTAGTACTGTTGAAAAGGCAGAAAAAATAAAGACATTCTTTATCTTGTATAAATATATTCTCAATGTGTTTCTGATACTGTGAATCAGTGGTGAGAACAAGAGGAGTGAGAAAGTAAAAGAAATGAAAAAAAATCCTAGGAATAGTGTCATGTGTTATTTAACAGGGCGGCTTCTATTTTTTATTACTAATTTTCAATTTTTTAAATTGTATGCATATTGTGGGATATGTTCCTCTTTTCCCAAACCATTAGCATAGTACATTGACTACATACAGTTAAGCACAGGTATCACTTTGCGTTATTTCTGATGTTGATGACTGAGTTCAGGAAATTAACTTCAAGGATAGCTTCCCTTTCTTCCCACCCTCTGTGCCAACAACGCACAACTCTGGGACTTAATAATAATAATAATCTCTTAGGTTTCTGTATTATTGTACTTATTTCATATTTTCCCATTTCTCTTCTTATGTTTTATTTACTTTATGTCTGTTATTCCCAAAATGTTTATGGAAAGTAGTTATGTACCAGACATTCACTTGTGAAATGAGCAACTTTAGGAAACACTCATCTAAGGGTCTTGGATTTTCTTCCTCTATTGGAAATCAGCAAAATAGAGTAAATGGGAAAATAACCTCATAGATTTCTTTTTAGCTAAGAAGCAAAAATTATCACTAGAGGGCTCTTGACAAACATCTGCTGAATAAAAGATGTTCATAAGCTTAAGGTGGTTTTCTGCAATTGTTGAAATGATGATTACAAATAATATAGACTTTTGCACCTGCAACTTACATATTGTAGTACTTTTCTTTTCAACAGTATTATAAGGGTATCGTATCACCCAGAGCACTGGAAGAGGTTAGGTCCTTTTCTCTATCACACCTTTGGGTTATTCAAGGAGATTTTTTATGTCTCTCCAATGTTTTAACACCATAAAGATATGTTGCACTATTGTTCAGTACTTGAATTTGCTATAATACTTTGAATTTCATAAGAATTATAACTACTCAAAGGAATTATAGTATAAAGAGAGTATGAAATAAAATGTTCTAAGCACAAAAGCAATTTAGCCAGACATAGCCAAAAATCACATATTCTTGTATTTTATTTTCATTATATTTTGTGGTGGACTTCTTAATTTATAGTTAGCTTTGGTGACTGAATCTTTCTCTCTGGTTTTCACTAAAGGCTGGTAACTGTTACTTTCTTCCCTTTAATGAAATTAACATGACTATAATAAAATAGTTGCACCTTGAATGGTGTGTTTCTTTCAGTGTCACCCAAATCAACCAGAAGCCCATATTTGCTTCCTTTTAACTTTTAGTTATACAATTAATTGTAGGCTATGTTTCATCATGTCTTCCTAGAATATAAGCTTATGGAGACAGGACAAATCTCTTTTTAATCTCTAAAATACATAATCCCAATACTGCCACTTATAAGTACTCAACATATGTTTGGTTACTAAATGAGTGGATGATTGATGAAATATTCTGTTAGCTTGCTTTTGGCTTAGCTGCTTTGTTTATTGGCATCAAAAGAATTTTGGGCAATTAGGAAAATTTTGACTCAGTGAATCCTGCAACTCTCAATCAGTCTACTATTAAAATATGAAGCTTTCTGCATAAGGATATTGTAAATGAATCATTGGTGCGATTTCTGGCACAAAAGAAGCACTCAATAAATATTTTCTTTTAAATACACAACTGAACAAATTACCAGACAACTATCTTACATAGTCTTTTTTTAAAGATTTATTTATTTATTTGACAGTTGTTGTTAGAAAGAGAGAGGGAAACAGTGAGAGATAGGGAGAGAGAGAGAGAGAGAGGGTATCTTCCATCCACTGGTTCATTTTTCAAGTGGTCGCAATGGCCAGGGTTGTGCCAGGCTGAAATCAGGAGACAGGAGCTTCTCCCATAAATATATATATATATATATATATATATATATATATATATATATATAAAGAAGAAAGTAAGAGGTGTCTTGTGATATGAGAAAAAAATAAAAATTCTATTGCCATTTAAGAAAAGAACAACATTATTTTGCTATTTAAAATTTACCTTAGATGATTTTTCATTTGTTCCTGGCAGAAAAGAAGTTCTCATCCTTTGCAGAGAATCAGATACCTCTGAGAAGTCTATAAATTCTGGCACAGAGGGAAAAGGAAATGAGCTAACACATATGGCCCCACTGTTAAATAAGATTTTCACAATCAGTGATGCTACTTAGTGTCAGTTTCACTAAATGATTTCCACTATATATAGAGGTCCTGTTGATAAGCAGATTAAGTCAGGTCCCCGACCTTTTTTTCACCCCAGATGTGGTAAACTTGCCTTCTTGATTCCTTCTATTGCCCGTGGTACATCTGGCACTCCACCTAAGTATGCCTGAAGCTTGCCAACGCAGATAGGAGTGGGGGAGAAGTACATAATTAACTCCATTGATGATGTATAAAAATAGGTTGAAATAAACAGCAAACAACCAAACAAAATATCTATGTGTGGTAAATATCCACATTCAGCCTCAGGACTTGGTCTCCTAAGTTCTTGTCAAAGTTGACTATATTTTTAACATAGTTGTGTAATTTAGTGATAGGGATATCTTAAAGAAGTATGTCCAAATGTGACTTCCTCAGTGTACCGGTAACATGGAGTATACTTATATAAATCTAGATGCTAGAGTCTACTATGCACCTGAATAGTAACATTTTTATTGTCATACATTGACCAAATGTCATTGTACGGCACGAGTGTACCAGGAGTTAACATCCTCACTATACCAATGGCTTTGAAAAAGTTTAGAAATAGTTAATCATTAACAAGTATTTTATATTATTAAAATGATTAAGAATTGTCACTTATAGTATTATATATATGAAGACATTGAAATTCTGAGTAGTTAAAATCGTTTGCAAAGTTGTGAAGTAAATAAAGAAGTCAAAATATGCCTACATGGAGGGAATACAGTAACTTGGTAGAAATATGTTTTATAAGGCACGGACAAGTACACAGGAATAACATGAGTGATTTCAAAAAGTTTGTGGAAATTACATGTTGTGGAAAAGTATTCATGAGTCAAAATTTTTGAAAATTTCTTTTTTAATTCTATTTATCACGAACACTTTGAAGTAAACATTATATGGATATTAAATTTATAATAGCCTTCTCAAAATTAGAAATAAAACAATGTAATATTATGACACAGTTGTTTTTCTTCTCAAGTAGATCAGAAACATGGAAATCATACAAACTGCCAATTTGCTTATAGCCTTTGGAAACAGTCACTCTATTTTATGGTTAGATATATTTTATTTAGCAATATTTAAACGTTTATTGCTAGATAAACATTGTGGGATCGTAAACCACTGTAAACTTCTAAAGGGCAACTTGTCAACATACCTAATATTTTAAAATATGTCTAACTAATTTATGTAACAATTTCATTTCCTCAAATGTTTATTTCTGAAATATAGAAGCTAGAAGTAGTCTAAAGGTCCATCAAAAAAGGTATTTAAATAATTTTTTAGATTAAAAATACCCTGTTTATTTGAAAAGCAGAGAGAGAGAGAGAGAGAGTCAAAAAGATATCTCTTGGGGCTGGCACTGTGGTGTAGTGAGTAAAGTCGCTGCCTGTAGTGCTGGCATCCCATATGGGCACCAGTTCGTGTCCCGGGTGCTCCACCTCTGATCTGGCTCTCTGCTGTGGCCTGAGAAAGCAGTAGAAGATAGCCAGGTCCTTGGGCCCCTGTACCCATGTGGGAGACCTGGAGGAGGCTCCTGGCTTTGGATCAGCGCAACTCCAGCCATTGTGACCGGCTGGGGAGTGAACCAGCAGATGGAAGACCTCTCTCTGCCTCTCCTTTTCTGTGTAATTTTGACATTCAAGTAGATATATAAATCTTAAAAAAAAAAGAAGAAGAAAGATATCTCTTATGTGCTGGGTTACCCTCCCCAGACATCCAACAGCCACAACTGAGTCAGAATGAAGCCATGAACTCAATCTGAGTATGTCGTATAGGTGGAAGGGAACCAAGTACTTGAGCTATCACTTTTTGCCTCCCACGGTACACATTAGCAGAAAACTGGAATCAGGAGCAGGGCCAGCACTCAAATCCAGGTAGACTGGTATGTGATGCGGGAGTCCTGTGTTTCAGTCTTAACTCTTACACCTAACACCTGCTCATAAGTAGAACTTTTATAATGTATTGATGCAATAGAATATTATGAAGTTTTTCAAAAATAATATAAATCTAAATATGCTATCATATAAATGTGCCTAGCACCTATTAAGTGAGGAAGAAATCAAACTAAAATGTTAGCAAAATGATCCCGTACTGAAAAAATTAAAGTCTGTTACATCAGTCTGCTTTCAACACAATATTTATTCCACATTCCCCTTTACCCAAATAAGATTAAGGTACATTTAAAATTCATTTCCACTGATATTTTCCCTGGTCAAGCAGAAAAACTGTGAATGATTTGCTATTACTTCTACACATACAATTTTAGCCATATATTTTGTTCACAACACTATAGCATATGTGGTCATATTTTAACATAGATTTGAACTCTTATTTATCATTTAAAAATATTAAAATATTTCACTATTTTTACTATGAGCATTTGTATGAAACTGTTCATCTCAAATATATCAGCCAATGAAATTTAAATTAATAGAAATCACCATATATTTTCAAAACATGTTATAGTATTTCCAACATTGAGAAGTGATTACTATTATTTAAAATATTCATAAAAATTTCTGTCTGACTTCCAGCTATGATGAAGTAACCAATAGATTAGCTTTCTACTTGTTAATGACCATAATTCTGGATAAAATATATGAGACAAAAAGATTTTCTGACATTGGACAAGAAGCAATAGAATATTATTATTCCTCAGAGGAAGGAAACTTTGAGTGAGCTTTATAATTGCTCTTTATTTCTGCTTGAGGACAATTTTCCAACTAAAGTACAAAGGGTTGAAATATAAGGAGAACTTTGCATTTCTGATGCTCTGAGGAATTCAAGGATTTGAAGCAGCTAGAGGAACTGGACAGTGTATGAAAGAGAGGAGCCAGAAGGCTGTGTGAGGGGTCCCTGTAATTTCCCGACTTATGGGTGGGCTACCACATGCATATGCAGGTCCAGATATTTCCAGAAGGCAGTTGATACAGGGTTGAAAGTGGAAGAGACATGAGCCGTCATACAATGATGGTGGCATTGAATGTTCAGCCCAGTGAAACTCAAGAAACACAAAAAGTCCCTATCAGTGCATCAAGCATTCATCTGAGAACTCAGAAGAGCCAATTTAGGGAATAAAAACTAAACTGCAGAATAAAGTCCGTTCTGGACCTATCTTGACAAAGCCTAAAATCAAATGATAAGCTCCAAAACTAATGGATCTTGAAAACTCTTTGTGTTTTTCAGAGCTCCTTAAAAAAAACAAATATCAAGCACAAGTAACTGTACATCAATCATCCAAATAACATTTAAGGGAAAAAATGAACAATAACAGAATAAAAGAATCAAGAGTTTCTATAATTTTTACTATCAAAGTTAATGCATGCACAATAAGCAAAAAAATCTGTGAATTACAAAAAAAGTCAGTATTATTGATTCCAAATGACAAAATGTTGTATGTATTTAAAAGATTAAAGTTTAAAAGCAGTTATTATAGATAGTTTCAAGTAACTAAAAATATAAGGTAAGTTGTTTAGCTGTGTGGTTAATACACCCACATCCAGTTTTGTAGTATCTGGGTTTGATTTCTTATTCCAGTTCCTGATTCTATCTTCCTATTAACACATACCTCAGAGACAACAGTGATGGCTCATATAATGGGGAGTGGAGCCAGGACTGGAATTCAGCACTCCAGTATGGTATGTGGGCACCCCAAGTGGTGCTTAACTGCTATGCCAAATGCTCACTCCATAACTGAATAGTGAATTTCAATGAAAAGACACATAACCCAATTAAAAAGCAAGCAGAAGATAAGAGTTGTCATTTTCCATAAGAATAATCAGGTTACATATGGTCTTACAAGACTGGCTAACTTACTAGCATAAGGTTTTCAAGTGTTACTCATTATACCATATATCAGCTCAGCACTTTATTCTTTTTTACATTCAAATAAATTTCCATGATAAGTGCACTCCACATGTTATTTATCTATTTGTCCATTGTTTATACTTTTTGGCTATGATGGCATGTATGTATTGTTTCATTTCCCAATATACCTAGGAGTAGAGTAGTTGAATGCAATTGTGCCTTCACAGCTTGGATAAATCTGGATTCTCCCAAGAGCCTAGAGGAGGCACCCAGCCCTGCTGACACTGTGAATTTATCCCAGAGGCACCCATTTCCAATGCATGACTGAATTGGAGCAATGAATTTGATTGATTTAAGCATCCTAATTTGTGTGAATATAGCAGTGATGGGAACAATTACATTCAACAGCTCTACTCTTAGGTATATTGGGAAATGAAAAAATGCATACATGCAGTAACTTGTATATGAATGTTCACATTAGTATTTTCCATAATAGCCAATTATGCACCAGTCTTTGACCCACCCCCCAACTCCCTTTTTAAGCTTGTTTATTTGAAAGTCAGAGTTACAGAGAGAGTGGGAGAGAGAGACATATCTTCTAGCTCTTTGTTCACTCTTCCATGTCTTCAGTGAACTGAAACCAGTACCTATTGAGTCTCCCAAGTGGGTGAGTGGCTTGGGGCAAGTGCTTGGGTCATCTTCCACTGCTTTCCCAGGTATGTATTGTATTTGTGAAATATGAAGTATGATATATGGAGTGGTACTCTGTGCTATATTTTTAAATTTTGAATCAGATTATTATACCCCCAAAAATGATATCTCTAATACCGCACAGGCTTTGGAGTCAATTTGCCAAAATCAGATACTCCTGCCAGTACTGAAAAATGTTTTGCTCTCAGACACATGATTAAATCTTTTCCATATTCTTCTGATAAGAAAAGTTCATATCACATTAAGATTATGGTGAGGGTACAATGATGAATGTCCTCTAGTTTTCTGTGTGTAATAAATATTTGGTAAAGAGTTGTTCACTTTTATTACCTAATATATATACAGACATTCATGTTTATGTCTAAGATTATATAAAGATCATCTTTCTACTGAATAGGAAAACACATTCCCAGGACATTAGACTCAAGAGTGAGTTCCTAGCTCCAGGCTTTGGGTAGTGACCTGCAAATGGGGGACACCTCTCTTTCTCACCCACTTTCATCTCCTTCCCTCCCTCTCTCTCAAATAAACACAATTGTAAAACACAACATACTATAAAATTATATGATTACCATATATTGGATTGTGAAAATTGAGTTGACTTTAACCCAATCATACGTACCTACTGGATTGTTGTCTCCTGAGCAATCCTGGCTGTTTACTATTTTTCTTAAACATATCAGATCCTTGGGGCTGGCTTTGCGGCACAGTTGGTTAAGCCGCTGCCTGCAATGCTGGCATTTCATATAGGTGTATGTTGGAATCCTCGCTGCTTAAATTCTGATTTGGTTTCTTGATAATGCGTCTGGGAAAGTAGAAGAAGATGGCCCAAATACTTGGATCCCTGTCAATCATATGGGAGACCAGGATGGAGTTCCTGGTTTCTGGCTTTGGTCGGGCCCAGCTCCAGCTGTTGTAGCCATCTGGGGAGGGAACCAGAGGATGGAAGATCTCTCTCTCTCTCTCTCCCCCCCCCCCTCCCTCTCTCACTTTCTCCCTCTCTCCTTGTCTCCCTCTCTCCTTGTCTCCCTCTCTCCCTCTCTCTTTTTATCTCTTACTTTCTTTCTGTAACTCTGTCCTTCAAATAAATAAGTAAATCTTTTTATCAAACAAGGCATACCCAATTCTGAAATTTTCAGTCCAGCCTTGATAGAAAGTATTCCCTTGTGTTGGCCTCACAAATCATGAAAACTAGGAAATTCAACAACTAAACTTGATCTAATATAAATTGCTACTTGTGCTGGAATATAGCAAAAATGATAATAGCAATAACAGAAGTTAAATATGCACGCTTTGTGTTATAACATTTATCTGTCATATCCGTCATATCCATGAATTCACTACAATAGAAAGATAAGTAACTTGGGACAAACTATTTGTGCCATACATCTTTGTAGTAATCAAAATATGCAAAGCAAAGCTGAGAAGAGAATTCCAGTGTCAAATCTGTATCACTTGTGCCTCACACGCCACACATCTCTCGCCTGGAAGAGACCTTTCAGCCTTTGTTACATCCTCATCAGTCTAATCTCTTTTTTTTTTTTTCTCAAGAAACAATGAGGAAAGTCTTCACACTTCCTGAGGACTTTTAAGAAGAGATTTACTCAGCATGAGTTTTGAGTTTCAAGAACTTATGTGCGATTTCCACACAACCTGATCATTCTAGAAGAGCAATTTCCACAAACATTGGATGTTCAAGTTGCTTTTAGTTAGTCAACAACCCTTTGAGAGTTTATGAGGGATACCCAAAATAGAGTTTAAAAATTTATTCAGATATAAAAAAGACACTAATATAAGCTTAAATACTTTTGTTTTAGTTGTTTCAGAGCTTTTATCATTGTCAGATATATGAAGGGTGAAGTTCACATTCAATGCAGTATTACACTGCTCTCTAGTCTATCCCCTTAACTAGTGACTTAACTGTAACTTTAGTTTCTCACAGTTTAAAAAGTATAATGAGAAAACATCATAAAAAGATAGTTATCTAAGTAAATAATTCATTTTAAAAAGTAAAATGCATCTTAACTAAGTTGACTAGTATTTGTAATAAAACCCTTGCCACTTACCTCAGGAATGAGATTGGTATAGCAATGTGTATTGGCTCCAGTAGTTCAAAGTGCGCTTCATTTGATTTAATCACATTATCCCCATCTGTTAAGATGTGTATTTTTTCCTTCAGTTACACAACAACAACAAATGAACTGATGACAAGAGAGGGGAAATGCCATTTATGGCCATGAAGGAACTACGCTTTATTTATCCTTGTTAACACAGGTTTCACATATCTAACTCTAGCACTTTCATATTCTGAGAACAATGGGTTCAAAGTGAATGATGACAGAATGAACAGAAGTGTAGTAAATGTGATTGCTTATAATTTTAAGTCCATTTGTTTCCAAAAATCTTTGGAAATTAAAATTGAAATTAATTGGTGCCTTACATCATGTTTGGTATCTATGGCCAATGACCAGTTCAACACAGCCAGCCTTGTACCTGCTTACCTAGTATTACTTATTGTAAAGCTTTGATAATCACATTCTCATATTTTATGGACTCATCCTCCTGTCTGTGGATTAGACATAAACATGCAGCTGCTATGCACAGCTCAGTCTGTTGCAATGCCTCAGCAAATCATTTGACTTCAAATTAGGCATTCTGGAGCACAGGCAGAAATAAGAGAGGAAATTTGCTTTTCAAATAAAAACTTCAAAACAGCCTTTTTTTTACTGGCCACTTTTTTCTTTGATTCTAGGAAGGTAAAAAAAGTTGGTCACTGTGGGCCCAGCAAAGAAAATTTAAAATTGACATTTGTATAGTTATAAAAAATAACCAGTTCTTAAGAAAAGAAAATCATCAGAACCGCCCCCCACTGATATCTTGTAAATTGTTTATGTGGACACATTATTATGTCCCTAAAGCCTTCCCATATTCTTTTTGTTATAAGATCCACTGTCACCATTATGCCTTACAGAGACATATCATGCCTCTCAGAGATGGGCAGACCCCTGACATGTCAACATTAAGTGGAAGCTTCTGCTCTCTCTGTCTCTCCCTCTCTCTCTAACTCTGACTTTAAAATAAATAAACCACTCTTTTAAAATAAAGACAATTCTTTGCTTTCTGGAATTCACATTCTAATAAATTAGATTTTATTCTATAGTTATTTTTGAATATTGAGCCATTATGATGTAACTTGTTTAAATTCCAAAGCAGAAAATAAAGTATAAATTAAAAACAAATTTGCATATGTATCTCTAATTTGCAAACCTCAGATAAGTAATTCAGTAAAATAACAACTATATTATTAGGAAAAAGGATGGAGTTTGTTGGCTTGGTGTTGGATGCTCAGGAGATATATATTTTCTCATTTTCAACAAAACAAGCCAACAGCTAATTTCTATTCTTCAAACCATTTACCAATTTCTAAGAGATAATATGGTTAGCTTTAGAGTTCAAAACTTTCTTAATCTCCATGTAAGGTTAATGTTATGAGAATAAAGTAAACTGAAAGTACATCTTTATAAAAATTAAGAGTGAGAATAGGAGAGAAAGGAGGAAATATTTTCTCCCATTCTGTCAGTTGCCTCTTCAATCTACTGAGTGTTTCTTTTGCAGTGCAGAAGCTTCTCAGCTTGATGTAATACCATTTGTCAATTTTGGCTTTGATTCCCTGTGCTTCTGTGATCTTTTCCAAGAAGTCTTTGCCTATGCCGATGTCTTGAAGAGTTTCACCAATGTTCTCTACTAAATTGATGGCATTGGGTTGTAGATTTAGATCCTTGATCCTTTGTAAGTAGATTGTTTTGTAAGGTGTAAGGTAAGGGTCTTGTTTCATATTTCTGCACTAGGAGATCCAATTTTCCCAGCTCCATTTGTTGAACAATCTGTCCTTGCTACAGGGATGATTTTAGCTCCTTTATCAAAGATAAGTTGGTTATAGTTCAAGACTCTTTACTGAGGGTCTAATACTGTGGATTAGCGGGTTAAGCCTGTTGTCTCCAATGCCGGCATCATATATGGGCTTTGATTCTGGCCTGGCTGCTCTGCTCCTGATCCATCTCCCTGCTAATGTGCTTGGGAAAGCAACAGAGGATGGCCCAGGTAAAAGGGCCCCTGTACCCATAAGGGAGTTCAAGAGAGGCTCCAGACTTCTGGCTTCAGCCTGGCCCAGCCATGGCAGTTGCATCCATTTGGAGAGTAAACCAGCAGATGGAAGATTCTCTCTCTTTCGCTTTCTCTTTCTCTCTGACTCTTCCTTTCAGATAAATAAAGTAAATCTTTGTAAAAGTTTTAACTGACTCATAGAAAAATGAAGAAAGAGTACATGTAAAATTTAATGACTTAAAAGAGCATTGCCAGCCAGCGCCACGGCTCAATAGGCTAATCCTCCAACTGCAACGCCTGCACACCGGGTTCTAGTCCCGGTTGGGGTGCCGGATTCTCTCCCAGTTGCCCCTCTTCCAGGCCAGCTCTCTGCTGTGGCCAGGGAGTGCAGTGGAGGATGGCCCAAGTACTTGGGCCCTGCACCCCATGGGAGACCAAGAGAAGCACCTGGCTCCTGCTTTTGGATCAGTGCGGTGCACTGGCCTCAGCGTGCCGGCCGTGGCGGCCATTGGAGGGTAAACCAAAGGCAAAGGAAGACCTTTCTCTCTGTCTCTCTCTCTCACTGTCCATTCTGCCTATTCAAAAAAAAAAAAAAAAAAAAAAAAAAAAAAGAGCATTGCCAAAAAGAAACATAACCTCAGCCTGGAAAACTCCTTTGCCTCTCTTTTTAGTCTTTACTTCTCAGTTACTACCTAGAGGAAACCATGATTCTTCTTCTATACCATAGATTAGGGATATTTGTTTTTGAACTTAATAAAATAGTTTGTATTTTTTATGGTTGACACCTTTTGCTTAATATTACATTTATTAGAACTATCCAGGTGGTTTTATATACCATTCTTTGTCAAAAGTTTCCGTATTCAAATTTCATTGAATAAATACACCAGTGCATTTATTCTTTCCATTGTTGATGGATGTTTGGATTGTTTCTGGTTTGTAACTAGTTTGCTAAATTCTAGTATTAATATTCTTGTACATGCTTCTTTTAATAAATTCATGTGTGCTTTTCAGCTAATTTTTATCATTATGTTGGGTGTTTAGTTGTATCTGGTGGTTGTTTTAATATGAATTCCCTGAAAACAAACGATGCTGAGTACATGTTGACTGATCTACAAACTCTTTGAATATTATTTTTGATGAGATGATGATTTTACCTTTTTTCTTCAAGCTGAATTTCTTGTCTATTTCTCATTCTTCATATCTCTGGACTTCATTAAAATAAAGAATTTGCATATACCTAACAACACAAATGAGAGACTACAATTAAAAACAACTTGGTTTTGAAATATAGGATATATAGGATCTGTTTTATGAAAATGTGATTCTCAGTCAAATCTACAGAAATATCTCTTACATGAATTAGAAATATGTCTATGCAAAGACATGCAGCTTTATAAGAATATAAGATAAGGATATATTTATTATAATATAAGAACCTAAAACATAATATAAGAATATTAATTCATTAATTTTATATTAATATTAATAATATTATATATTATACTTAATGATATATAATATACAATTTTATATATGATATATAATATGATATTAATTTAGTAATAATTAAATAAGAATAATATTAATAATATGAAATAATATAAGAATAATATTCTACAGAGGAAGAGTTGACTCAGAGTTTGTTTTCTTTAACGTATATGAGATCAGTATTAGAAGAAAGCATTCCACATTAGTAGTTATATGTTTTACATGTGATTTCAGTAGTCAAAATCTATTTTAAAAAGCATGATATTCTGCACCCCCATCACTGAAGTTTTGATAATTCACAAGAACAACTTCTCTCAAGTCTCACACGAAAGATCACAAGTCTCACTGAAAGATCTGTGCTGGGCACCTGACCTGGTTTTCTAACGTGGGTTCTATCGCTTTCTTAGGCTTCTTCCAGCAAATATCTATCCTTCATTGATAAAAGATAAATGACTTTATGGATGTGGGTTTCCATGCTCATCTGATCACTGCCTTAACTTTGCCATTTTCCTCGTATCCTCATATTACCTTTTTTTTTTTTTTTTTCAGACAGAGTAGACAGTGAGAGAGAGAGAAACAGAGAGAAAATCTTCCTTTGTCGTTGGTTCACCCTCCAATGGCCGCCATGGCCAGCGCGCTGAGGCCGGTGCACCGCACTGATCCAAAGGCAGGAGCCAGGTGCTTCTCCTGGTCTCCCATGGGGTGCAGGGCCCAAGCACCTGGGCCATCCTCCACTGCACTCCCTGGCCACAGCAGAGGGCTGGCCTGGAAGAGAGGCAACCGGGAGAGAATCCGGCGCCCCGACCAGAACTAGAACCCAGTGTGCAGGCGTTGCAGTCGGAGGATTAGCCTAGTGAGCCGTGGCGCCAGCCCCTCATATTAACTTTTAATATTAAATAATAACCATATAAGAAAAGGAAATGTAACAGGAATATATGAGTATGTGTAATATACCACATACGATATACATAAATAAAATATATGTAAAATATATCTCATACACAAAATACATGTGCATAATAGATATATGTATGTTGAAGGATGTACTTACATAAACACACATTTAAATAATTCATACTTATGTACATACGTATTTAGGACAATAAGTTTATTTTTGTGCTCTTCCTTAAATTAGTTTATTTTGCAGGAGTAAAAGACATAACTATTTTATGGCTAATTGCCTTATTAAATATTTATATTATATGTATCCTGACACGATATTATTTTTTCCTTAGTCTTTATCCATGTGCTTGCTTAACTTTAGTTTTATGCTACAAACTGCAGATTAGCACCGGGATTGAAGCTGCCTAAAGTATTCTGTGCAGCATCTTATTTGTTTTCAAAGTTCTTGAACTATGAATAAGGATAAAATTTCAAATCCAAAGCATGGAAAAAAAAGACTAGGGGAAAAGGTTTTTATGCTAATGACCATAGCAATGATTATAAAGCAGAGTGCACACAGAATGCACCATGGAGATGCTAAATAATATTTATGGAGCATATGGCCGTTGCATAGCAGAAGTGAAAATGTCTTTTCTTCAAATTCTGTTTGCCAAATTACTTTGGATATTAAGGAAAATGCTGAAGTTTCATTTGAACTGTGGACCAAAAACCCTGACCAAAACAGTGCTGAGCTTTGTGTGCTGTCTTTATTCACCACAACATTAAATATAAGTGTGTCATGCTAGAATAATTCCGAATAAATTGTCTTTTACTTGTTTGAGTTAAGATTGTTCTGAAGGAAAAAAAGTTGAGTAAGGAATTATAGTGTTTTAGAAAAGTTTGAAGATAGAAATTCTTAATGGAGTCAGTATGATTCCAAAGGCTAAGCAATGTTTTTGACTGGTTGATTTTTATTTATTTATTTGAGAGGCAGAGACAGCACAAGATTTGCTATCTTCTAAATCACTCCCAGGTTGCCCACGTCTACCGGGATTAGACCAGACAGAAGCCAGAAGACAGGAACTCAGTCTGTGTCTCCCACTTGAGCAGCAGAGACCCAGTTATTAGAGCTAACTTCTGCTGCCTCCCAAGGTATGCATTAGAAGGAAGCTGGAATCCAGAGCAGTACCAGAACTCCAATCCAAATACATCTATATAGACTAAGGATATGCCATGCAGTGTCTTAACCACTAAGCTGAATGCCTGTCTCTAGGAAATGCCCTTTTAAGAAAATGATTTTTCCAAATTTTGTTGTGATCATCCAGTATATCACTAGATATTATAGACATCTGGAAAACATTTTTTAATTGGAAAAACATATACTTGTTGACTGTCACTTATCCCTCAAAATAGTAGTATTTAGATGAATTTCCTTGAAAGTCACTGATGGTCTTCATTTCATTTACTTAGATAATAATAATGAAGTACTTGCTGTGTGATGTGTCATATTGACTTTTACCTCTAGTATTGTAAGATGTATTTTATTTCTCTAGGTTTATGATAAAGAAATTGAGATTCAGAAAGATTAGGAAATTTATCCAAAGTCACAATAAGTAGAAAAACTAGAGTTTAGTTCTGCTTGATGCAAAAGGCCCTGTCTTTTTCAATATAGAACAGTTTTGGAAAAAATAAAAGGAACAATAATGTAATGTAATCTTATTACAAGCCAGCCAGTATAAAGCCGGGATGTGGAATCCTGCCTTTGAAACAGCATCAGACAGGAAGGAAATCACCAGGAATTTATTTTCTGTTCACAAGAAAAACTTATCCTTTTTAGGATCATTTTAATACTACTGAAATTGGTTCCTAAATATCATTGGGTATTTTTAAAGATTTCCTTTATCTGTTTTAAACAGTAGATACTGTATAACTGAGAGGAAGTGTATAACTGTATAACAAGAAGAGGATACTCTTCTTGGTACAAACTTTTAATTCCAAGAGGAGTTTCAATAGCTTTTGTGAGACAGACATCCTCTGCCCAAACAAATCTGCCTATGTATATACTGTTATATTAATAAGTTTGAATAGTCAAAAAACCAAAATTAGACACTTAGAACTGTCACATTCCCATGATGTGACTCCCTAATTGTAGGATGAAACCCCATTGCACTTACTTCTGCAAAGTCTTGGGCTTCAGAAAATATGAAGGATCTTCAAAAGTTCATGGAAAATGAATATCATGAAAAAAATGTGCATGGGTTTGAAAAATGCACCAAAACAAATTTATCATTTTATTGCATGTTAAACTTTCCAAAATCTTGAAACTGTTTTCTCTTTGGGGGTAAATGAAAGACACTTGGCTCTATATGCTGCACTCCTGGCTGATAAAGCACAAATCTGAAATAAGAATCTGTGGAAGCACGTATCTATCAAACTATTCTTGTTATTCATGCTGATGAGTTGTTTAGTGTCACTGGATCGATTATATTAGAATTCACTCATGTGCCTTGGAAATTTAAGGTTCATTAATTCTGCTAATATAAAGCACTGAGGTAAAACCTATTAGTCATCATTTGAACCTTGATTATTTTTATATATATATATATATATATCTCAATATCTTTCTATTAATTATTGTGCTTATATATATTCCCACATAATATGCAATTCTTATTCTTTACCCTATTTATTAAGAACTTTGTAATACAGATATGTTTCCTGTAACATAGGTTTGCAATCTCATTGTCATTACCAGGTGAATGCAAACATGACATTTGGAGAAAGATGTCTAGATTGCTTTCTCCTCAAAATTCTTCTATTACAACTCTTGGCCTAAATTTACACAAAATTACATTATTCCTATGGCTAAATTTCTAGTAAAGAATACAAACAGAAGCATTTCATCATTGTAGTAAAAATTTCAACTTTAATCAAATTAATGTATGCAAGTAGATGAAGCAGATATTTTTGTAGGGCAAGAGGTGAAAAAGCATGTCTTTACTAAGCCTAAGTAAGAAAATAAATGCAAATTTTCTCCTACCAGAGGAAGGGGCATCAGGGGACATAATCTCTAATCTCTGGTGAAACTGAACAAAGAAGAGAGACTAGAGTGAACTCTTCTCCTCAATACTGGAACTGTGCACAAGGACAGAACAAATTAAACAGGGATGCAGATGGCAATCACTTCAGCAGTATTCGGTAGTACTTTCCAGTTTTTAGTCTCCCTGGGAAAGTTTATGTGCATATATAACTTTATGAAAATTTTATCCTTGGCAATATTTCTATAGTACAGACTCATATTTTAAAACTTTATATCTGGAGGCTCAAAATAAAAGAACTATATAGTGATAGACAACTAGCAACTAGCAGGTTGATGATTAATAGTGGTTATTGTAAAGAAGAAATTAGTTATCATAGCCTCTGAACATATACACAGACAGTGTTGGGTCTTAAGCATGTTTAACCACATTGGACAAACCACATTCAGCTCTGGTTGCCAAAACTGACCTAACTCTGCTGGATATAGTCAAAACCTAATAACAGAAAAATCTAGGAGGATCCAAGCAAATGAAATACTTCATTGTGCTTATATTTTAGTAATGTCACTTAGAAGAATATAAAATACTTTTTATTACAACTTCTGAGTTGAGGATTTGAGAAGCTGTGTCTCAGCTAGTTCTTCAATCATTCAACAGAGATAAAGCATATATATTTACATTTTATGCCAACAAAACAGAGTTGCGATCCTTTGGGGCTATAATTATGTGAGCTCCATCTCTTAGCTTTAAACAAAAGAACTGAATTTAATCTTTACATGCTCATTGAAATTGTATTCCTTTTGTTTTCCTTTCAATTGTCATATTTATTTAGTATCCCTTAATTGCAAGTTTTCATTACAATGGAAGAGTTTCTATCATTGTGTTATAAGATGGTCCAAAGTAGAGAGTGGCTCTCAGTGCTGGATGCACCTTAGAATATTTGCAGAGCTTTAACAGTATCAACATAAAAGTTCCATATCCAGAAATTCTGATTTAATTTGTTAGGGAGATAGTGAATTTGGGAAAAAAAAAACTTTGTTTGGAGGAAAAAGCATAAGATTGATAGTTATAATTCTTCAAGTTTGTGTGTGATTTTGAGCAATTACTTAAACTCTTTATGTCTCATATTCCTTTGTTCATTTGATCAACAAATGCTATTAAATTCTTACTGCAGGTCAAGTGTTGTGCTTCCCAGAAGCAGTACACAAAAATAAGAAAAATTTGCTACTTTCTAGGGTAGATATTTTAATAACACAATAATCACAACAATGGGATGGTATTCTACATTTAAAAGAGTGTGCTACCAAAAGATCTTGGATCTATGAAATTCAGCAAAAACAAATCTGGCATAGTTTGTTTTGTATAATGGAAAGACTTTTTTAAAACCCAGAAACAAAATGGCAATTTGGTCAACAAAAGAGCACTTTTTTAGATTTATTTTATTATTTATTTAAAAGAGAGAGAGAGAGAAGGAAAAATAGAGAGAGAGAGAGAGAGAGAGAGATCTTTCATCTGCTGATTCACTCCCCAAATGGCTCCATGGCTTGAGCTAGGAGTCAAGAGCTTCTTCTGAGTCTCCCACGTGGGTGCAGGGTCCAAACACTTGGGCCATGTTCTTCTGCTTTTCTGAGCACATCAACAGAGCTGGATCAGAAGTGGAGTATCCAGGACTCGAACAGGCTGCCCATATGGGATGCCCCCACTGCAGGCGAGGGCTTAACCCTCTATGCGACAGCATTAGTGCTGAATCATATATTCATATATATATATATATAAGATTTATTTTATTTATTTGAAAGATAGAATTACAGAGAGAGAGAGAGAGGTTTTCCATCTGCTGACTTATTCCCTGGATGGCTGCAACGGCCAGAGCTGCACCGATCCAAAGCCAGGAGCCAGGAGCTTCTCCCAGGTCTCCCACATGGGTGCAGGGGCCCAAGGACTTGGGCCATCTTCTATTGCTATCCCAGGCCACAGCAGAGAGCTGGATCAGAAGAGGAGAAGCCGGGACTAGAACCGGTGACCATATGGGATTCCGGCACTTCAGGCCAGGGCTTTAACCTGCTGCACCACAGCACCGGCCCACATATATTTTGATAAAAAATAAATAACCCTCTTTTATTCTCTTCATGAAAATAAGTATTTCTTATTTCCTTAAAGATTTAAGAATTATGGTAACGAAGGGTATTAGGGACAAGGGTTTGACATAGAAGCACTTGAGGAAAAGAGTGATGCAGTTGGAAGCTCTGTTGCTTTCTGAAAGGAAACTTCAAATGTGAACTTTTAGAGTTGGAAACTCCTCAGGTGTAAGGGCCAGAGCAGCAGCTACCAGCTGGGACACCGCCTTGTTTGTGGTCCTCTAAACTCCAGGGGAAAGAGATGGGGATAATATCTCTTGTAGAAAGTGGTGTCCTGCATATAAAGAAATTTTTTCATGATATCTAGAAAAATGGGACATTCAATAGTAGCTATTTTGGCTACTTTGGGAAAATATGTTCAAAGTTATACTGCATTCAATTAAGGGCCTCAAAAACTTTAAATTAAATATACATCTTGTTAAAAAGAGATATTTTATTTAGTAATTCTAGAATACGGACTGAGACTCTACATTTGCAACAGATTACCAGAAGATTCACATGTTACGTTATGTGGACCAAGGTTTGAATAGGATCTTATTATTTAATTCTCTGCTTTCTTTTGTCTATCATGCAGTGTTTGATAAATTATTATAATTCTCAACTATAAAAATAAACAAGGTTCTGCCTGGGTATAACCTGAATGTCTTTTCTGAACATCGTTGAAGGATTAACTTATGAATATGTCTTCCCAAAGGTAGAAATGCTCAAACATTCATCCTATATGACCTTTCACCTTAATCATTTCACTTATTTGTTCAATGGTAATACAATATCCTGGGGATACCAAAGTATGTTTAGATTTCTTGACACCATCTTGGCTTACCATCTTAGTGTATGTCTTGACTGAATATTCTAACCACAGCACCGGTCACCAGTTAGTCAATGTACTCTGAAAACTGCATTGATTAATATGTCTAAATGATCAAATTACTTAGCTAAAAATCAATATTGCATTTTAATATTCCACAGAACGACTGCTTACTACTCAACTCTGGAGAGAAAGGATACTAAAGGAATAATATTTGTACATCTGAAATTAGTGCCAAAGAAAGAAAAAAGCACATTAGAATATTATTTTATTAACCGAGAGCTCATGTAGTAACTATTCTCCCTTACTAATACAGTTTCCTATTCTACTTTCAGAAGTAGTCTTTCTGCAGGAGGGAGTTTTAATTTGTAAATCTAAACTAAAAAGGCATACAGATTATTTAGAAGTAGCATAGATGCAATAGAAGAATATAAGGACAAACACTTCCTTAGGCAGTGTCTAGCTGATTCACACAGTTTGTTCTTCAGATATGAAGGCAATGGAAGGTAGAAGAATTTCTAGAATTAAGCTAGTTTGTTAATAATAAAACTGGTGCCATCATCCTTAGTCTCATTCTTAGTTCTGGGGACTGCAAATCTGGAAACCTGAAGGTTGGCATCCCCCATGAGAGGGCTGGTTGAAAACCCAGAAACTTCACTTCAGATCCAGCTTCCGACTAAGGTGCCTAGGAAGTTATATAGGACCCTGACACTCATGTGGGAGACAGAGAGGGGATTCCTGGTTCCTGGCTTCAGCCTGGAATAGACCTGAATGTTGTGATGTTGTAGCCATTTGGAGAATGAACCACAGTTGTAAGATCTATCTATCTATCTATCTATCTGATCTCTTCTCTCCCTTGGTTAAGTAAATAAATGAATTTTAAAAATTAGAAATCCAGAAACCAGGATTCTATTCATTGGTTTGCGTAGTCACTGGATTTTTGAGAACCATTTTTCCTCATCTATAATTGAGCTAAAGTTTGTTAACATATCATTTAGGTTAAATATGCTACAAGAAAATTTATATCAAAAATGCACAGAGCACTTAATGCTAACTCAATTTCTCTTTTGAACACATGCATACTACTCAAAGAAATAATTTTAATGAATAACAAAATGTTAACATGATGGAATGAGTGAATTAACTGTATAATACTGGATTCATTTTAAGTTTAATAATTAGTCATTCTATTTGAAATGATACTTAATTTTAATATTGACAGAAATGATCTCTCCAGAGATAACAGGCAAAGAATTTCTCATAACAATCAAAAAATAGAATGTTACTTGAGCTGTTTTAATGCAGGTTAATTAAGTGCAGAAGCTCTATTTCCATATACTTTAAATGTTTTTAAATTTTATGGAAAAATTCTGAGCTATGTGATAGCTATAATAACCATGATGATAAAAGTCAATAGATTTTGTTTACCTTATAGGACACTATAGTTAGGTCTACATGTAGGAGATGCAATTCAGGGAGGCACCTATTTGTGCTAGCTTGCAAATGCTGTTTTGTACTAAATTCATGGATTGTTGAATTTCCAGAGATACGAATGAGGCATTGTATTCAAATAAAATGCTCAGTTAACAAAATAGGGACACAGAAAATATCTGCCCCCTTGGTTTCTGGTCGGTAAAAAAAGATGCATAAGTAATTTTCACTAGGGTGTGGAGGCTTAAGAACATGAGTATTATCCAATATAAATCCCTAGACATGTAAACTGCACAAATGAGAAAAATAGACGTTTACTTTTCTCCCTTGGATTGCTTCTACAGCCTACACTGGGAAAGAATTGGTCTTCTTGGAGCCATAAAAACAGTGTGGTGTATAGTTACCATCCCAGAAGGGAGTCGGAGGCAGTTAACCAAGGAGCATGTCTGGAACATATTTTAACATCCTCGAATTTGTAATTTCTCATGTATCTGTTGGTTTTCCTATAAAGGAAGTTCCCTGAGTGCTTTTTCCATGTGCATCAAGGGAGGGACTAGAAAGACTTTCTCTCTAAACAGCTAAACATGAAAAATAATCCACATGGGATGTATTGGTAGAGAGAACTGTAAAGTGAGGAGGAAAGGCAGCTGGACTGTTGGGGTTTTCAGGACAGTGAGGGGAGCTGAGTAGGAGGCTCCATAGAAATTATACAACATATCTTTTCCAACTGAACAACTGAGACTAAAGCATAGTTTTTTTTTTTTTTTTGTTTTGTTTGGTTGTTTTGTTTTTTTTTTTTTTTTTTTCCCCGGAAGGAGGGGCTTTGAGCTTTGAAGTATGGAGAAAACCTGTGCCTGTCCAGATTCACTAGAGAATTCCACACTCCATTTTCATGTTGCAATGACAGAACATCTTTAGAAAGCAACTTTGTCCTGTTTAATCCCTCTGGAGGAAACAGTTCATACTTGATCAGTTGGAGAATAATGATAAAAGTACTTTGTTAGGAGAGAGGTAAAGGAAACTCTACCACTGTCTGATGGCATCATTTGTTAGATAAAAGCCCCACTTTGAAAAGAAACATAGTTGTCTGCCTTTGCACATTTACAAAGTGAAGACAATTTACAAAACCTTACAACTTGAAAAGATGAAAGCTATGTCAATGCCCAGACACTTTGTTGTTATCGCTGCTTTGTTGTTGTTTCTGCCTTGTTGTGACACTAGGAATTATGATCATCAAGGGAAGTGACCTAATCAGGAAGAGAGACCTCAGTTTGATAGAGTGAAGCAGATACCAGCTGTCAAACAAGGGTCCTGAAGAATAACACATTCTTTATATGGAGGCTGCTTGCTGTTTGATAATTATCCCGTTCTTTTCAGGTTAGTCAACATTCTGCTCTCATTCCCCAGTTAGCCTCCCTTTTCCAAACACACTCAATCAGAAAACGTTATTTTTCAAAATACTTGAAGAACCTGGAAGAAGGCTGTGTGGAATGTTTTGAATACTGATGCAAAAGAGATTGCAGTCATAATCAACAGATCTTCAGTAAGTGTGATCCCCACGGATTCCAAATGAGGAAAAAGTCACACTCCATGAACTGTATTTTCTTTCCGGTGTCTCCAACTTGATAATTAGATGGCTATCTCCAGTCCACAAGAATGTTTATGTTTTTGCATCTAAATCTGATCCACAGTCTCTTCAACATTTTTAAACATTAATTTATTTGAGAAGGACACATAGAGGGAGAGAGGGAACAAAGGAAGGAGGTGGAGACACACAGAGAGACAGAGCATCCTCATCTGTTAGTTTCCTCTCCAAATGCCTGTAATAGCCAGAAACTCAATCAAGATCTCTACACTGAGTGTCAGGAACCCAATTACTTGAGCCATCATCAGCTGCCTCCCAGGGTACACATCAGCTGGAAACTGGAATCAAGAGTGAGACTAGAATCTGAATACAGATATTCCAATGTGGGACATGTGCAATCTAACTAGCTTCTTAATAGTTTAACAGGTAGACTAGACACCTGCTCCTCTCAAATTTTTATTGTAACTTACACCATGATTGGCAGTCGCTATAAAACAATAAAATTATTGGATAGAAGAAAGTGAAAGGATGAACAAAATTGACTAAAATGCCATTGTGGAGTAGAAACCACTAATAGCACTTATACAAGATTGTTACTCCAAATCTTTTTCTTGCAGGGGTAGGCACTGAGTTTCGTAGTTAATGTGGTCACATTCCACATTGGAGAATCTGAGTTCAAACTCTGATTACACTCCAAGTGGCAGTTTCCTGCTAATATGTACCCTGGGAACAGCAGGTGATACCTCAAGTAGTTGGGTTCTTGCTACCCATACAGAAACCTGTACTGAATTCCAGGCTTTTGGCTTCAGCCTGGCGCAGCCTTGACCACTGAGGGCAATTGGAGAATCCACTGGTGTATAGCACCCTCCTTCTCTGTCTTCCTCTCTCCTATTTCTCAAATAATAAAAATCAATTAAAATTTTTAAATTTCATGAATCTTTAAAGGAAAATAGCATCATGCCATATATACAATTTTCTATTTTGTTTCATTGTACTTTAAAGTGAGCCAAACATTTATTAAACAAAACGCCAAAACCCTGAATTATAAAAATAATGACAATTTTGAATACACTAAATGTAAAACTTCCATGTGACAGTAAAACAATGTTTATAGGTGTTTTTGTCAAAGGTATCTGAATTACATATATGCATCAAATATATAGTATATACTGTATAGAGTATTCTACATATCAGGAACAAGACAATGAAATGGAAAGACAGACGAGCTACATTCACAGAAGAGGAAATCTGAATAGTCAACAAACAATTAAAATGCTGAATTAGGCCACAACAACAAATGTTTAAAAAGACATGCAATGGGGGCCTGCACAGTGGCGTAGCGGGTAAAGCTACAGTGTTGGCTTCCCATGTGGGCACAGGTTCGAGTCCCAGCTGCTCCATCTCTGTGCTATGGCCTGGAAAGCAGTAGAAGATGGGCCAAGTCCATGAGCCCCTGCACTCACATGGGAGACCCGAAAGAAATTCCTGGCTCTTGGCTTCGGATGGGTGCAGCTCCAGCCATTGCGGCCAATTGGGGAGTGAACAGTGGATGGGAGACCTCTCTCTCCCTCTCTCTCTGCCTCTCCTCTCTCTGTGTAACTCTGACTTTCAAATAATAATAATAATAAAAACTTGAACTGTATAATGTAAAATACTGAGTTTTGATAAAGGTATGTAATGAGAAATGTTAAACTTAGCTATCAGATGTATTATTAAATGCTTTGAAGAACAATTTATCCTTAAATAGAATGATAAAATACATACATATTCTAAGACTCAGCATTTCCATCCCTACATATATACCACCTTTAGAAAATTTGAGACACAAAAAGAGATATGTAAATAATGTTCACAGATCTTCATAGGAACAAATAAGGTAATTTAAATGTTTATTGACATGGAAGTGATGATCGGAGTATGGTATATTCAATCACTGTAATATTTGAATACAAGGAAGTGAATTCATTGGAGCAATCTATATCAAAACTAATATATCTCTTTTTTAATTTATTTATTGCAAAGAGAGTTACAGAGAGGCAGAGGCAGAGACAGAGACAGAGAGAGAAGTCTTTCATCTGCTGGTTCACTCCCCAAATGGCCACAATGGCCACAGCTGTGCAGATCCGAAACCAGGAGCCAGGAACTTCTTCCAGGTCTCCCATGCAGGTGTTAAGACCTGATATCCCAGGCCATAACAATGAGCTGGATAGGAAATGGAGCAGTTGGGTCTCAAACTGGTGCCCACATGGGATGCTGGGACTGCATCCATGAATTTATCTAAATATATGGTAATATTGAGAGAAAAGTAGAATGACTAAATGATGCAAACAGTGGTGGCATTGGTAGAATTAAATGTGCAGAGAGATATGATGTACTGCTAGTACCCATTTATCTATTAACTATGTATATATTGTAAATACACAAATTTATGCCATTGATACGTATTTATACATACATACACATGTATCATAAGTCATTCCTCTGAACATATATACATTCATATCTCTATGCAGCATATACTATATATATATATATATGTATTCTTCATATTTATGATAAATTATAAAAAGCCAATCGAGGCTAATAGATACCTTTGGGTTGAAGAAAGTTTGATGTATTTATATAGGGAATTAAACTGTACTTATGAAGTTTCATTTCTTAAATAAGAATAGGAAATACCTACTCTCTGGCTTCCTAAAGCCAGACACATTCACGTGTTTTAAATATATTAAAATGTTTTACATGTATTCCTCCAGATATACGGTATATGGTTCTAATTTTACCCTCTGTAGGGCATACGAGAGTTTTGAGGAACAGGGTGGTTAAGAAACTCGCCGACTGTTACTCAGCTTGTCCGTGCCAGAGTCAGGATTCAAAACCAGGTGATCCAGCTCTGAACCCTATATGTTTTGCACACAGCCTGAGCTGCCTTTGTCTATTCTCTTGACAGCACAGGTGATCCCTCCTTACCTTTCATATTCACCTTTCTGAAATGTCTCATCATGCCAAACATCAATACAATAGTTATGAATACTGATATATAGGACGAAATCATAAGAAATTAAGATCTTCAAAGCAGTCTATCCACACCTATGAGAAGAGAGACTTTTAGGCATAGGATGGATGATTTTTTGGAGTTTTTGTCTGATTTAAGAAATCATGAAATTTAATTTCATGAAATTAGGATAAATAACTATACTTAATAGTTTTATACGAAGTATGATAATTAGAATAGCTACCTGACCTGGATCCTAGGAAACAGTGTCATTTTAGAGATAAACAAGTGAATAAATCTCACCTCTTCTGACCCAAGAGAACAAAAACTTCTCAGCAATGGGGTCTGAAGTCTTTCAAAGTTTCTTGCATTGGGTTCAGAATGAGGAGTAGTAGTCAGCCGAGCAATTGTAGTGTGGAGTGAGAGGTGGAGTGCACTGGGTCCCTGGTGACACCCAGGCTCTCCAGTTCCCTGCTATCTGAATTCCATAGGTGTCTGGAGAGCGTTTTGTGAGGCGGGGCAGAAGCAGAAGCATAGAAAGAAGGGATGGGTTTCTATTCCTCCTTTCGGCTGACCTCGTGTGAACGTCAATGGACCATGAGAAAGATAAGCTCAGTGGCACAGGGTTCAAGCAGAGCTGGTTTCCATTTGTCTCAACTGCATTTACTAAATATCATCCCATTACTCCACCACTATCGTAACACGCATTTTACTTAAATGTTTACTGAGTTGCTTATTATAATTTTCTTGTTTGGCTTTCAAGTGCATACTGTTTGACAAGAACCTTTACTTTCACATAAATGTGATTCTCTTCGAGTCTTTTGCTGTGATGTATAATGTCAATTAAGTGTTCAGGAAAATGAAAGCGTTTTTGAGATTTGCATAAGAAGAGAATGCATGTGCTTGCATACAAATGCTCCTTTTTTTTTTCTTTTAGGACACATTTTCTAAATAGCAAAAATGTGTTTTGCTGATTTATTCTAGAAATTAGAATTAATTCCTTCCAACCACTGGCATGATCTTTCGTTTAAAACATTATTAAAGATTTTTAATGCTGAAACTGATTTCATTTTTCCAATTAAAAATAGAGTTAAACCAAAAAGCTACATATCATATTTAAAGTGTATGACTACTCAAGCAAATGGATTATTAGCAATATTTCTAATTGTATGCATAATTTATACCAAAAAGGTTTAAACTGTTTCTCAAAATTACTTGAGTATTTCAAACGGTTTTGCTGTTCCACTAAAATGATTATTTGTCTGAAGTTACTGTCAAATACGGGACTACATTGTTTAAGTATAGCACAGATACTAGTTTAATGACAAGCTTGAAATTGTTACCATCCGAATTTGAAATTACTAAGAATCAATGAAAAAAGCTTATTTCCTAAGAGATTATTTGACTCTTTTCTGATAAGTCAACGTGCTTTCCAGAGCTATGCCATAGTAGAGAAAGGCCAGTTTTCTTTTACTCTGTCCCATCCTGACAGGTTGCTGGTGGCAGGCTGAGGTACCCTCAGGACCATGATGCTGTGATAAGTGTGAAACACTCACTGTGACCACTGAAGAATGGAGCAGAGACTTCGTGATGCGTGTTATGTCTCAAAAACAAATCCACAGAATTACAAAGAAGTGTTTTTTTTTGTTTGTTTGTTTTTTTTTTTTTTTTTTTTCCTTTTAAGTGTTGCTTCTTTCCACATGGAAGGCACAGGCTTATCTACTTGAATCTAGTCATAGGAAGATAAAAAGTCAAAATTGTCAATATCAAGAGGAGCTGGTGTAGATACAAACATACACGCTGTTTGTTAGACATAACCGTTAAGTAGTGAATGTGGATAAAGTACACTATCATAACTGTAAAACTTCTATTAGGATCTCCCGTTTGCTCTTTTTAAAGAATTTATTAAGTAGTGAGTGGCTTCCTTTTGGGGAGTGAATATTCTTAAATCCATCCCAAGTATTCTGGAATGTAGGGACGGGCCTACTCTTTAATCAATAACTGACACTGATACAGGAATTTGTGATTTTTGTTAGTCTGCTCACCTTAAAAGTTTCGATATAATGGAATTTTCCAACCAGAGAATCCAGACGTGACTCTATTTCTGTGATTCTCCCATTAGGGGTATATTAAGTTATAATCTGCTGCATGTTCCTTTTAACTTCTCCTACCTATAGCAGATCAATTTATTTTTTAAGCCAAAAGTTTACTTCATGATGGTAGTTAATATAATCATACACTAAATGCTTACAATTGACCAGATTCAGTTAATATGCCAACAGTGATTTTGCACATTTAAATAGATCAGAAAACTTTCAATGTTTTCTGATACCACACAAAAAAGACTCATATGTTGTAGAATATTAAAACAAAATTTCTATAGAATAAAAATTTTCATGTACTAGAGAACTCTCAAATGCAACATTTGGCTTGAAGCATATGTTTCTCAAGAGTGTTTGTTTATGCATGTGTTTATCCTAACTGTTGCTCTTTTATTTGGTATTGAATCTTGATACTCACAAGTAACAATTTATACCCTTGGAAATTTGCAATAATTCTGTTAAGAACCATTGTCCAGCCTAACCCTCTGGAGGCATTCAAGGAGTAAAATTCCATGACTGGAAGCTGTTCAGCTTTCATTTCTACCAACACATGGTATCAAAGATCAGGAAAGTAATGTTTTCATCCAATGAAACTTGCTAAAAGCTAATGAAAAATGCCCAGAGAATTTCCCTTTGCAAATTAAAGACACACAACAAAGATTGTCATTCCATTGTCTTCCATTGGCTTTGTGCGGCACTAATCATTTTGGTCAGCATTAGTTGTGAGGAGTGCATCTGTGAAAGGCAAATCACAGAGAGCAGAGAGATTAGCCAGAATTCGGCTAAGCTGCTACCAAAGTTTCAGTGTTTATTCCAATCATCTTCAAACTCGTTACATCTACAAAATTGAGTTGCAAATCTCTGGAGCACATGTCTTATTAAGAGATGGCTGGAGCTTCCCTCTTCCAGTTGGGCAGGAGCCCTGCAAGGACTCCATTTTTCCTCCAGGAGGATGTTGGCACATCTGTCAATAGCCCAAGCCAGAACCACCAAGAAGTGCATCTAAGTGTGAGAGATTATTATCAAAAACACTATGTGGAGATTCATAGTTTTAGACATTCTGTAGCATTCTAATCTGCCTATCTACTTTTTCTCTCTTTTAGAAGTCCTGTTTAAGGAAAATAGCAAATCACCTTGCAGATTCTTTTTGTACACAAATGCCAAAGGTTTCCGGTTATCTGACATTTTCCATTTTTTAATCATTTTCCCCTCAATGTGCACATTTTTCAGCAGTATTACATTTATTAGGGCTGAACTTGCACTAATGGAAGCAGCTGTGTGAATGTGTTTGCTTGTTTCACGTATTTTGTCTTTTAGAGGGTTAAGAACTAATAATGAAATTGAGGAAGTATTAGCGTCTCATATCTTGGCTTCCAGAGGGTTAAAACAGACGGAGAGGTCCAGAAAATACTAGAGTGGGAGGACAAAGTCCCTGAAGCAGCTAGGCTTAGAGCCACAGAGTCCAAGCCCAAAGCAGGTCAGATGCCAGGATTTCAAAGGTCATGTAAAGATCAGCCAAAAACAAATTCCAATAGAAGCCAGTTCAGGTGTCAGCAGATTTCTCTGAGACAACTGGATTGCTTTGTTCCAGTACTTGTCCGTGTCAGACTCATTCACATTAAAGGGAGGAAAAAGGCCAAAAAAACTGGTTATACAATACATCTTGTGTACAAGAAAAAGTATAAGGGCATTTTTTACAAAGCTTTATTTCATAGAAACACTAAAAAAAAAAAAAAAAAAAGGACAAGGTTCAGAGACACGTCCTCAAAAAGTCAAAAAGAAAAAAAGAAACAAATGTTCATAAAGACAAAAATAAATTATGATAACATCATTGTTCATGCATCTATGTAGTATCCTATCTACGTGTAAATGACTTAGCTGACAATTTTAATCCACATAAATTTAGTTGTTTTCTTTTTTTATAGGAAGTTTGGATTTACACACACCAGTATTTATTTGAAAAAAAGTCTACTTTAAAAATAAAGGTATGTAGAAGTTTTGAATTTGCTGTAAATATTTTAATCTGCACTTCCCAGACCTCCCCATCCTACAGACATGAGTGTCCTAAACTGTAAATGCAACCAGAGGGGCCAAGCAAAAGCATACAAAAAATATAGGGAGTGAAGACAGGAATGTAAGAAAGAACTAAAAAAAGACCAGTGAAGTCAACTGGAATAAGCATTGCAATAAGTAATGACCTTGTACATATGAAGAAGGTTTCAACACCTCAGTTTTGTTTTTTATTTTTATTTTTTTATTTTTTTTTTAATTTTTTGACAGGCAGAGTGGACAGTGAGAGAGAGACAGAGAGAAAGGTCTTCCTTTGCCGTTGGTTCACCCTCCAATGGCCGCCGCGGCCGGCGCGCTGCGCTGATCCGATGGCAGGAGCCAGGAGCCAGGTGTTTCTCCTGGTCTCCCATGGGGTGCAGGGCCCAAGCACCTGGGCCATCCTCCACTGCACTCCCTGGCCACAGCAGAGAGCTGGCCTGGAAGACGGGCAACTGGGACAGAATCCGGCGCCCCGACTGGGACTAGAACCTGGTGTGCCGGCGCCGCAAGGCGGAGGATTAGCCTAGTGAGCCGCGGCGCCGGCCCAACACCTCAGTTTTGTTATCTGAAGGACACTCAATGTAGTTGTGAAGGGTTCAGATTTATTTCTCAATATTGCTTTTCTCATAGAAAGGAACTATGAAAAAAAGGTTTACTTGCTTGCCTCTATTTTTTTTCTCTGAACTTTTCTATTTCAAAACTTGGCCATGGCATAATGTCACTTCACTAATTCATCAAGAGCTAATAATTATCCGTGTTTCAATTCATGTTACCACACTGGAAATTTACTACACCTGATTAAGTTTGTCCTTAAGTGAAATAGGTTATGTTATCGCACAGCTGGTATCTCTAAATTTTCTTTTATATTCAGTGGCCTCAGAACTCATTTGGAACAGTCCTGTCACAATAGTTTGATGATATATATTTTTTTATTAGTGAAGACCAATAGCATCCTAATTATATAATTAAAACTCTGACAAGAAAAATAATAAATAATGGTTAAAAAATGAACTCATTTACCCAAGGCATAAACAGACGACATGTGCCTCAGGACAAGAAAAAAAAACCCACTAATGAACATCCAAACAAAGCAAATTATAATTTGAAGAAGGTATGCAGAGCGTGATCATTCTTTATCTCCTGACAGATTGTGGAGCACAAAGCATGCGAGTAAGCGGGACTACTGGCACTGACTGGCTTAACGCTGGTGTGGTCACATCACTTCACCACAAATAGGTTTTCTTTTTTTCATTGTGTGAGTTTAACTCATGTTTTGGGGTTGTTCTCCACGAGAAGAGGGGAATTCCAGAAAGCCTGAGGTCAAACTTCGAAAATACTTTATAAGCATATTTAGAAGAGGTCCATGATTAACATGGCATTTTAGGTAATATCTTAGATTTAACATATATGGGATTTTTTTAAATAAAGTATGTTGATTGTGTTCATTGGACTTTCAAAGTAGTCAACATCAATGGTGCACTTGCTCCCCATGTAGGACCTCTGTACCTATTGAATTGTAATATGAGAATCGACTGCAAATTCTCTCTCCAAACTAGACTCTATATGTAGTGTGTGGGCGTGGGTGCAAATTGTGGAAGTTGTGATTAGCATAGAGCTGGCCTTCTGTATATAAAGTCATACTAAAAATGAACCATAATGAAGAAGGAGATGGAAGAGGGACTAGGAGGTGGGGTGGGAGCTGGGGTGGTATGGAAGAAAGAACCACTATATTCGTAAAGTTGTATCTATGTAAAAATACATTCATTAAATAAAAATTTTAAAAAAAGAAACTAAATCAGGACATAAGGGGTAGCCAGTGGGGAAGATTAGTGGGGAAAAGTCCAGTAATTGATAACTAGGCAGATTTTCAGGCTTTGTTCTTATGATCATATGAGTGAAAAAAATCAGTGGACTATTATTTACATGGAACTTAGCATCAACTGAGTTGAGGCTTCTTTGATATGGAACTTAGCTAGGTGTAAGATCTGCAACTCCAGTCATTTTATCTCAGTATGTTCCTGAAATTCTTATGCAAACATTATTACTCGCAAGACTAGTCATATCTAATTCACAATTTAATAGTTGACTGTTATTTGTTAAAATATGAAAAGAAAGGAAGGGTAGATGCCTTCTTTAAGGCAAAACTGTGAAAATAAAGGAAGGTGTCTTTATAACTTTTATAACGGTAGACACAAAAGTACCCCATCCATATTTCTTCTTTTTAAAAAGGATTTATTTTATGTATCTGAAAGGCAGAGAGAGAGAGAGAGAGAGAGAAACAGAGAGAAACACACAGAGAAAGAGATCTTCCATCTGCTGATTCTACTCTCCAGCTAGGGCTAAACCAGGCAGAAGCCAGGAACTCTATCCAGGTCTCCCACATTGGTGGCAAGGGATCAAGTACTTGGGCCATCTTCCAGTGCTTTCCTAGGTGCATTAACAAGGGTGGGATAAGTAGCAGGGTAGCCAGGACTGGAACCAGTACTATAATATGGGGTATAGAATGCTAGAATTGCAGGTGGCAGCTTAACCCATTGGATAACAGTGCCCATCCCAAGATTTCCCTTTTGATTTAAAAACTAACTTTCCCAGCAACTCATACAGTTAGTGATGGAAAGTCCTCAGCCTCATTCCTGAATTGAGTGTGATCCCTGACTGAAAGAGGATAACGATGTGAGAAATTGAACTTTGTTGATAAGGTACATATAACCATTCCACAATGTATATATACTTCTAAATGTCATGTTGCAATATAATACATACAAATAATTTTATTTGTTAATCAAAAAGAATAGAAATTTGGGGAAAGAGAGTCATTCATCTTTGTAGTGAGGAATTAAATATTCTGGAACAGTCCCAGACTCTGTCTCCAATCTGTTGTCTCTGAAGATTGATAGAGCTATTTGGAGGCTTTGTGAAAATATCAATGCTTTTGGGTCAGGTGTTTGGTCCAATGGTTAAGATGCCAGTTAAGAGCCCATGTCCTACATCACAGTTCCCGAGTTTAATTAACAATTCCAGCTTCTGATTCTAGTTTCCTGTCAGAGAAGATCCTGGGAGTCAGTAGTTGATCGCTCCATTAATTGGGTCATTGCCATGCACATGCAAAACCTGGATTGACTTCCTGGTCCCTGGATTCAGCCCCAAGCAAGGGCTACTATGGGCATTTGGGAGTGAAACAGCAGATGGGTGCTATCTCAGTCTCCGCCCCGCCCCCTGCTCTCACACTTCTTTCTACCTCCAAAATCTATATACACTTGTAAAAGATTGGCCATTGTGGAGAGTACTTGGTCAAGCTTCTCTCCATCAGTGGCAATAAATGGCAAGAGGGATATGCAAGGCAATACTAGACATCAGATGGTCTTGTTGGTAGCCATCATTCTCCGTGCTGTAGATATGCTGCTTCTTTTACTGGATGCAGGCTATGCACAGAAATCATTTTAGTTTTTGTACCAGTACTCGTTCAGGACCTGAGTAATAAGAAATACCTCCCTCCTGCCAAAATTAGATGTCAATCTCCTTTTTATTTTGCCACGTTAGGTCTTTATTTTTATTATTATTATTGGGGGGAGGTCTGTTCTGCTCTGTTGGCATATTGGCGTATTCTCACACTTATTTCCTTTCCTTCCAGGAGACCAATGCCTGTGCACTAGCTCCAGTGGGTACAAATTTCATCTGAGCTGCCATAAAAACCACACAAAGGATCTGTGCAGTCCTCAATGTGAACATGGATCTTGTAGCAATAACCTTCACCAGGGAATCAGGGATCCCTGGGCCTGAGCATGTGGAGCCATCCACAGTGACTGCCCAAGGTCCCAGCCACACCCTGTGCCCTCTCACAAAGCCACGGTGTTTTCACAGTCCCTGCACACAAGGCTCCCTCAGTCACCAGCACTCAGCCCCCTGTCAATTCTCCCAGCCACACTCAGGCATCTCCTTTTGGCTGGTTACTGGATATGCAGACACGAGCTGACTCAGTTGTTAGTATGTCCAAAATGGTGCCTGCCCTCTTTTGGCTATTTTCGCGATGTCAGTACTGGATGATTGGGGAGAAAGAAACGTGCCCCCCATTTCTTTCCCCTCCAGGTTGGCAGGTACACTCTCCCTCACAGTGTTCCAAGCCAGGCCCACGCCAGGCTCTTCCTGCAGCTTTATCATGAGTGGCTTGGCTGCTAGAGTCTGGTATTACCTCTCTCCAAAGCCAGTTGGTCCCAAGCTGTGGGCATCCATACCCTCAATGTAGGTTCACAGTGTCCCCTCAGTTGCGTGGAGTTTCCTCTGCCATTTTCTCCCTAACCCTTCCCTGAGATTGTACTCTCTCCACTTTTTTTAAACTCTCCTCCTCTACACTAGAACAATAAGCTGCCTCCCTATTCCATCATCTTGAAAAACTGCTTCACCTGCATCTGAACCCTAGATTAAACACCTGTCCAAGAAGAATTTGAATTTCAATACTAGAATTTGAATAGACTCAATATCAAATTGTTGTTAATTAACAGCTAAGATTAGTAGTCATTAAGTATTTAATGTTAAACCTATGCCAGGGAATGGCGCTGTGGTGTAGCAGGTAAAGCTGCTGCCTACACTGCCTACAGTGTTGGTATCGCATACGGGCACCGGTTCTAGTCCTGGCTGCTCTACTTCTGATCCAGCTCTCTGCTATGGCCTGGGAAAGCAATGGAAGATGGCCCAAGTCCTTGGGACCCTGCACCCACGTGGGAAACCTAGAAGAAGCTCCAGGCTCCTGGCTTCAGATCGGCTCAGATCCTGCCATTGCGGCCAACTAGGGAGTGAACCAGTGGATGGAATACTTTTTCTCTTTCTGCCTCTCCTCTCTCTGTGTAAGTCTGACTTTCAAATAAATAAATCTTTAAAAAAATCTATGCCAGCCATTGTACTAGAAATTTTATAGACATTTAACAATTGTAGCATTTCTTGCAATATAAATATCTTTATGATATACAGGAAAATAGTGTCAGCAAATTAAGCAACATATCCTGGCTATATGACACTCACAAATTATGTAAATCAAAGAGAAAAATGATTTTATGAAATAATTGACATAAAAATGAACCTGAATATGACACTAGACATATCTTTGTTTACAATTAGCTTAGTCCCTTCCATTATTAGTGTTTTAAATGTTTCTTTATTTCATCTTTGTTTTTAGGCTACAGATTATAACTCTTTTCATTGTCAGAAAATGGTACAATGTCATGGCTTCATCTGTGAATTCTAAATTAAGATTGCTTGAGATTAGATCCTGGCATGATCACTTATATTTGTGTCACTTGGAGTAAATTAAAAATTGCCTATGCCTCAGGATCAGCATATGGAAATAAAAATACCCATGTCATTCTGTTGATGTTAGAAGTTGTAAACTATTTCAAACAATAAATATCAAACAGTGTTTAATAAAGGTTTATATATTGATGTTATATAATCATCTGCCTCAAGCAGTCATTTCTTTGCCGTTACTTTTATTGTTATCTGAATTGGAAACCCATATTTTGTTTGTGAGCCTCGGTATTAATATAGGAATTTTATTTTATGCATATAGATATATTTTACTTCTTCCTGACTTTTTGAGTCTTTGAATACTGATAATGACAGATTTGTGATCTCTGGGTGAATAAACTAATCTTATATTATAATTTTTGTCTTTACTGTTTTGCTTTCTCAAAGTGAAGGATGGATGAAACTGCACAGAAAGATGGTTTTCCTCCCCCTCAGTACTTTTCTATATTACATCCTTAGAAGCTGTAGGAAAAGGAGCTTTGCACTAAGGTTATGAAAAGAAAGTTCTAAAGTTGGGGCAGCCCATAGTCACACACTGATGCTGGAAGTGATTGACTCAATATATTGGATGTGAAATCACAGGATGTCAACATTTACAGATTTAGTGACCTGAGGAGACAACTTTGTTTTGTACTAAAGGCCAAGTTTTCCCACTTTTGCAAAAACTCTAGTGAACTTCTTTTCTAGTGTGTATTACAGCGACACTATTGAATGGCAGGCAGTTGGAACCAGTACAAGGGTACATTTCATGCAATGACTTGCTCTTTTCAGTATTTCTGGATTTACATTTTCTATACATCTATGAGAACTAGTGTAGAAATGCTCTTTGATTATAGTGAACATATCAATTTTATATTGTGAAGAAAAGAATAAACTACTTTTTCATGTCAAATTATTTAATAGAAATCAATATTAACTCATTCAATTTTGAAAAGATTTAAGAAAAAATGTATTTTTTCTTCCCTAATGCCATAGAATATATTAAAATAAGTGAATATTAGAAAAAAATAAAAATCTATCACCCTAGCTTGAAAAATGAAAAAGCTAAAGTTCAGAGCCACCAACATTTATGCAGCTCACTGTTTAGGTTAAATAAACTTTTATTTACATCACTTTTCAGTCCCATTATGTCATTTTCAGCTTTTTTCTTATTTCCTTTATATTTTATTTTTCTTTCATGAAAAAAATTAATTCCAACTAATCCTATGACAACATGAATTTTGAAAAGTATGTTAATATGTATTTCATAATATTGAATAGCATAAAGTAGAAAAAAGAAAAATGAGCCTTTATTCAATAATTCTACCCACTTTGTAAGCCATTGTGATTGCATATTATCATACAGGCACACTGATTAAAATAAAAAGGTAAATATATATTCTAGATGAATTCATCCTCATTTTTACAGTTATGAAATAACTTGTATGAAGAATGGAGCTTAAAGTATCATTGGGTTATGGAATATGCAAACATATTCTCAGTTGCTAAGATGCCCAGTGATCATCTCATTTCAAGATAAGTTACTTCAATAACTCAACTAAATTTTCCTGAGTGCTAGATCCTTCTACTTACCATTCTGACATCTCCAGGATGTTGGTTTCTCCACAAACCTAGGGCTACAGCTCTTAAGTTGGATTGAAGTCACCAGAAATAAAGTTTTCTAAGAAAACTATTCTAAGGTGAAAAAACAGGTAAAATAACATTTTATCTTCATATGTCTTTTAAAAAGAAAAACTTACCCTTCAACCACACAGAAAGCTTTCTAGAACATCTCCATTGCCAGGAATAAAATGCAGGTGTATTTCTAATCCAATCACTGACAAGAAACACAAGGCAATTATGTGTGGCTAAAAATAATGAAGTTTCATCCTTTCAAACTAGAGCCACTAGCCTATGTGGAAATACACAGGCACTCAGTAACTGATTAAAACTATGTTTTGCGTTTCTACTGTCATTAAGTGAAGAAAGATGATCCTTGGCTTTTGTCTAAGACAAACAAAGCTACACATTAGTTGAAATGGTAAGGACAGGCTGTACTTAGTAATAATTATTTTAATAAAGAAAAGAGCTTAGTATGAACTAAACAATTTCAATCCATACAAAAATGAATGGGCTTTTTAAGAGACAAAGTAAGGAGGTTGCAAATTGAGGTTCAGGAGAAGAGAGAATGAGGGCTAGTCAAAGTAAATGCAGTTAAACTAGCTGTGTCTTCTATTGTAAATTATTAAAATTAGGATTCTATCCTCTGGTTTTGACTAGGACAAACAAGAAGTAGATATTTTGGGCAGCGTTGAGTTGTCTGAGGAAGACACATTCATGTGATTCTAGGTGTGTGTCCTTGAGTTGCTAGAGATGTGTGTTACTATGTATTCAAAACTATATAGACCAAAGTTAAGGCCTAGTTGATAAGAGGGTTCATATGAAAATGGTTAGAGTTTGATGGAAGGAGAGAATCCATCAGAACACAAAAAACACATTTACCACATTAATGCAGCTTTTCCACTCTTATCATCTCTACTGGTACAATAGTCAATGTTTCCAAACTTAAGTGTTATTTATCTACACAGTTCAAAAAATGTATTTCCTTCCCAAGCCATGTTTGTATTTACTATACAGATTTGTTTATTACTGGAAAAAACAGATATAAAGATTTAATGCTTACCTTATACACACACACACACACACACACAAGCTTAAATAAAAACAACAATTTAAAAACAAATTAGGGACTTCAGATCAATATGAAGTAGCTTTAACATACTAATACTCTGTGTGAGACTTCAAAAGTTGTGTGATTTATAAAAGAATCATATCTATTTCTAAGCATTAATAAATTCGAAAGGTAACTGGACAGAGGGGATAAAATCTTGGAGAGAAGAGATCATTGAGACAAATGAGTTGTTGTAGTTAATATGGTTAATACTTTTTCCTCTTGCAGCAGTTGGTTAAATCTTGGGATAAGGGCAATGTCAGCCTAGGAGGACCAGGTTAGAGCAGCTGCTAGTGCCAAAAAACCCTCAGAGTTTTGAGCAATCTCATTGGTGCAGGCAGGACAAAAATTAAGTTCTTGCTAAAGCATCCAGAAACTGGAAATCCTAAATTCTGAAGAGAAGAGGAGCATTAAGAAATAGACCTGGAATGGTCTACTTTTTTTTCTTAAAATGAAAAAAGAGAAGAATTAGAAGCCTACACATGATGCTTAAATATGGAATAGACATTTCAACAGACATACTGGAACAGATGAGATAAAAGTGGAACTTAGCACCTACTAACAAAATGAATAAACACAACCGATCATCTAAACATAGACTAATTCTTCTAACAACTCTGAAGCACCACCTAAAATTAGCCCAGTCCCTGATTGGGTTGAAATGAACATCCATGGCTTTGTGCTTAGCAGAAGAGGAGTAAATATTTGAAGGAATAATAAAGTATTCTGCTTTATGTCTTCGAATTATCTCTAAGAAATAATGTAAAATGCAGTATACATTTTTATTTCTTTTATATTTTCTTCAGCTTTTAAAATGAAAGCCAATAAAAAAATTTTGGGTAATATTTCATGACCTCAATATAAATTTCAAAATATTTATATTCATATGGAAAAGGATTGAGATGGAAAAATACAACTTTTGAGATTATATTTTTGTAAAATGTAAATATATGCATTTTTATGATGTCTATATGAAAAAAATAAATATGTCTATTTGAAACAGACAGCAATTTTAGAAGAGTAAAACTTTTAGGGAATAAAAATGATGGAAATTTCTGTGTGTTATTACTTGAAGATCTAAAAAATTTGGAACCTGTGGAAAAGTTCTCTAATAACATATAGAGGAAAAATTATGATTCCCTTTTTTCATGTTACTGTTGAAAAGAAAAGTTTATATACATTTTCCTGAAGTCTAACATTTAGTTTAAATATGATAGAAGAAGTCACAAAAATCTTACAGAACAGTCCACTCTGCCTGTCAAAAAAAATGTATAGAGCCAGAGATATCAAGTGAGTCATTTTGAAATAACTACAGTTCAGGTAAGAAGAAGGGGACTTCCAGCAAGAAGAGATTGTGAGAAATCATCAACAGAAGAAGCAGGTCTAGGAGGCAATTAGCACATAGCAGACCAGGCTATCTCTCTGGCTTAGACAGTAACAGAGACTAAGCTCAAATTCATAATATATCAAATAACCTCCTAGCAATCTTGACACTACACTTAGTCAATATTTAGAAGGACATTTGCATTTCCATTCATTCTGTACTCCAGATTTTTAGATATGAGTTACTAACCAGGAGTGTAGGATTTAGACAAAGTATCAGAGTGTCTGAGACAGTTTGTAAGAACAGAGTCTCTTGAGTGTCTTTATTTTGCCCACAGAATGTTCTAGGAAAGCCAACTTACACCATTGTACTCCATGAGAGCCAGACCTACCATGAGCAAGGAATGTTTTAAGCTGTAAAAAATAGCTTCAGTCCATTTTTGAACATACAATGTATGAAGATGTATGCTGCTTGAGCCTACCCCAGCTTCTTAAATCCTGGGCACCCCCCCCCCAACCCATTCTATACAAGTCCTGGCAAAAATTGCTCCCCAGGGAAGAGAACTGGTTTCATTTTAAGAACCATACCTTATCACAGTCTTATACTCACACTAAATAAAATTGTCTTCTGAGCAAATCACACTTATGGCTATTTGGTCCACTGTATCTACTGACAATATTATATTGTCAGTAGCTCTTTTATATAGATTAAGACTTGTCTGTGACAAGAGGAAATGTGTTTTGAGGAAGGAAAGGTACAGCCAAGCTAGCTCATTATCTTGCTTAAATAATTGACTACAAGTTATGACAATTATAATTTTCTTGTCAAAATAAATACTGAGTCTTCTTCAACCAAATCATTTCCAAATATTCTTCCAAAAATTAGATTTTTAAATGACTATATGCACATCTTGAGATTCTATAAATGAAATAGTTTTAAAATGAAAGGAAATATCTGGATCCAGAAATTCTACCAGAATTCAGTTGACCTCTTTTGATAGTGCAGCTGTGGGGGTTTAGTGTAAAAAAGAGGATAAATAAAAGTGAATTAGCCTGTATCATAAAATGGACAGAGGGTAGGACTTTCCTGAAGGAACACTGGAGGTCTGACACTAAACAGAATATATTATTGACAGAGAAATTTCAAAAATATTTCATACTACCACTTAAATTTCCCACACCTAAAGATATTAATAAAAGCACAAATAATTTATAAGTTATAAGATGTTAATCCAAATGAAATGCCATTTTAATTTGTTGCAGAAGAAATGAAGTTACTGTAAAGGAAAAAAGTCACCTAGAAGATAGCTATCAGTAAAAAGTTATGCTTGGTTTGTTTGTTTTTTGGTTGGTTTTAGTTCTCTCCTCTTGTGATAATCACACCCCCTGGTTTTCATGGGGACTGTCCCTTCTGCCATCTGCAGCTATTATCAACCACAGGTTCAGGAATAGCACAAGTTTCCGGACCATCTGAAGATTATATTAATTGCTCACAGCAGGAAGCTTTCGAGTTAATGGAAACCTATGAATAAATATAATATCATTGATGGAAATTTTGGGAAAGAAAACTGCATTCTACTACCTGATTCATGCTTAGGTGCGCCAGATCCCAAGCAGCTTTCAGTGTCATGAAAAGACAGATAAAACATCTTTGAATATGGAAGGCAACTGGAGAAAGGTTAGATTTGAGAACTAGAGTGTGGAAAAAATACTTTGCCCGTAAGACATTCCATCTAACTGCCTCTTACATTGACCTGGCACTTAATATTACAGTCACATCAACCAGTAATTTTCTCATTAAGCCAGTTTGGTCTGAATTTTATGCTACTTGCAAACTAGAGTCCTTACTGATCTATCAACTGACCTGATAGGTGCTAAAAGTTCACCATTAGCATTTAATTCTTATGGAGGATTATTGAACTCTTCCTGCTCTTTTGCTTTTAAGTTGGTGACTTACATGTTAAATCACTAATATATCAAGGTCAGTGGAATGTAGATCACTTGTGATGAGAACTGGAAGATCTGCTGCATGGAAGTCGTGATACTGCTGGGACAGGAGTGAGGGAAACAAAAACTACTTTTTTTTTTTTCATTGAGCAGGGTCCAAGCAGGTCTTCTACAACGTTTTTCAAAAAGATTATGGATGGAAATTTGGTGCGTGAATAATATTCTCAGAAGCCATCTGATTATAGTTTTCTGAAGAAACGTTTTGGTTTTCATTTATTTTTATGCCAAAGTATGCTCAAATTTATTTAAATAATGTGCCATACAAAATCAATAGAAACCTTTAGATCAATAAATATAATTTTATTTATTTATTTATTTATTTTGAGAGGCAGAGAGAAAGACAAGAGACCGCTCCTGTATCAAAATGTTTAAATGTTGACAGTTGCTGAGGCTGGGCCACGGCTGGGCCCAGCCCAAAGGTGGAAGCTAGAAAATTGGTTCAGGTCTCCCTTGTGGGAGCAGGGATCCAACTACTTTAGCCATCAACTTCTCCCTCCCTGGGTCTGTGTTTGCAGGAAGCCACTCTTGGAGGCCAGAGCCAGGATGGATACCCAGGCATTTCGATATGGGAAATGGTATTACTCATTACAATCTAAACTGCTAGGGCAAACACTCACCACTATATAATAATTTCTTTGAAAAATTATTATTGAAACATTAAATTAGGTGAATCTAATTTGTATCTGAACTCCCTTAACATTTAATTCATTTGTTGCAACAGTTAAAGATGGAATTTGCCAAGTTACCTCCTTCTCTGTTTCTCTTGCTATTTAGTCTACTCTAAATTAACAGTGCATTATTTCTGAGACTGACAACTGGTATTTCCACAGCCATAAGTTTGTCTATCAAAATGTATGCAGTTCTTATTAGAAAAACATCATGTTTTCCAAACATATCAAGTTTTAAAGACAAAATTAAAGTTCTATTTCTATCACCAACTATCCCTTTATTTTATCATTTAGAAATAATTTCTTTTTCCACTGAACACCCAAATACTTTCACATATAGTTTTATTCATCTCAAAATATTTTTACTTTTTATTGTTTTGTTTGCATATACATATATATTACCTTTCTAGATGGAAAAATTTGGTTTCTATACACTTTGAATTTTAAGCACAATTGAGCATCCAGAAGAGTGATATTTATATGAATAACTTAATAAATAAACATATGGCTGGCAGTCTAACTAGATAATGAATCAATAAACATACTTGTTTGGAGCCAGTGCTGTGGTATATATGTTAAGACTCTGCTTGCAGTGTTGGCACATCCCAAATGGGTGCTGGATTCAGTCCTGCCTGCTCCACTTCAGATCCAGCTCCCTGCTAATCCTACTGGGAAGGAAGCAAAAGATGGCCCAAGATTTTGGGCCCCTGCACCTACCTGGGGACTTGAAAGAAGTTCCTGGCTCCTGGCTTTGGCCTGGTCCAGGCCTGGCCATTGTGGCCATTTGGGGATTGAACCAGTGGATAGAAGATTCTCTCTCTCTCTCTCTCTCTCTCTCTCTTTCTCTGTATCTCTGCCTTTCAAATAAATAAATAAATGTTTTAAAAATACTTGATTCATCATATAATTGAGACTATTATTTTCCCGATACTTATTTTTTCATTGTAAATTAATATTAATACAAAGCAAACAGATTCAATGTAGTTGATAGACAATTCTAAGACTATAATGACTGTAATATTTAGTGTCCCAATGTTTAATTTCTTGTTTGAACACAGATTATGCCAGGAGAATTTCCCGAGTTGATGTTGAAGTACTTAGAAAATTATAAGATAACAACCTTTCATAAAATCTGTAATAAAAACTACAAAATTATAGGGAATAGCATAATGGATTAGGTTGATGTTTGAAATGCCAGCATTCCAAATCAGAGTGCTAGTTCAAATCCTGGTTGCTCTGCTTCCAAGGCAGCTTCATGCTACCAAGCCTGAGAAGGCAGGGGAAAATGGTACAGATAATTGGGCCCTGATATCCATGTGGGAGAACAACTTGTAGTTCAAGGTTCCTGACTTCAGTCTGTCCCAGACCTGGTTGCTATAGACAGAGAGTGAACCAATTGATGGAAGATATTTATGTGTGTGCATATGTGTGTGTATGTGTGTATCACTGTCATTCTGCCTCTCAAATAAATATTTTAAAAAGTTATAAAATTTTATACACTGAAAATTGATGTTATGTAGAAATTGTTTAGTTTTTATAAATTTGGGTTGTTTCTATTAAAAGCTTCCTTTGTACCATGTCTGTGCATCTTGATTAATTCAATTAGTTCATGCTACTGTGAAGTACAGAAGCAAACAAATATTTACTACCTTGAGAATTCTTCATTATACTTTAATGAAATATACACTTAATATCTGAAAATAGAATTATGTAAGAAGTGCATATCTAATGTATGTGATCAAAGAAGACATTTGGCCTAGTTAATTTAGACATTAAGATTTACTTTTGTCTGAAATTATTCAGATAATTGTTTTTGTCTTTAATACACTTCATCTTTATGAAAATAGTCTAAATGATTTGCCCTAAACATACTCAACTAGGCATTAAATTGAAATTTAATAGGATCATTATGGAGGTTAAATAGATACTTTAATGATTTCTTAGAAGACACTTTAGAGTGTGTAGTGCGATATATTCACTATGTACTTGAAAATCCTCAATAAAAAACTTACATTAATAACATGTTGTTTAATCAATATAATTAGATTTCAGAAAGATCGAGTTATAATAAACATATCATAAAATGATCAATGTTAAAACATATTTTGAGGACCTGAGCTGTGTACCAGCTAAATGTTGACACACTTATTGATCTATCACCTGTGATGACAGTTATTTGAACTTAAATTATTAAGTGCCACATTAATTTATCAATTCTTTTTAAAATGAATATGGTGTCTGTTTACTCAAACTATGTTTTAAATTGTCTGCCTACATTTATATCATCAGTTGTATATAATTTACTTGGGCTTTTGAATTTTAAATTGTTCTGTTCTGTTATTATATGGTCATCCCTCAATATCAATGCAAGGTTAATTCTAGGAACCCTTGTGGCTACCAAAAATCTGTGAATCTGTGGATGCTTTATTCCATGATATAAATAGCACATTATTTGCATATAAATCATAAACATCCTCTTTTATATCTTAATACAAAACAACTCAGTGTAATTTAAAATATCTAAGTAACTATATAAATTGTTATTATACTGTATTGTTTAGTGAGTAATTACAAGAAAAAGAAAACACTCCTGTGTATGTTCAGTACAAACTCATTTCTTTTTTTACTGAGTAATTTTTGATCCATGATAGGTTGGATACAAAAATGTGAAACTCAAATGTACAGTACATGCTGTATGTGAGTTAGGAGAACTCATGAAAATAATACCACAAATAAATGAATAGCACCTATAAATATGTAAATAAGTATGCAACATATAAGAAATCCGTACTAGAAAAATCTTTGAAATATTCCTAATATTTGGAAACAAAATATCTTGTTAAATAAACAGTGGGTCAAATAAGAAGTAAAAAATAAATCAGAGAGTATATTCAAATAGTTAAAATTACAATTGCATCTTATTACTTGTGAGGTATAGCCTCAGATCAAAATGATGAAATTTTATTAAGAATAATTTTTTAAAATATGATTAAATTGATATGAGTGGAGACAGATCTCAAATAACTATCTCAAATTAAATTGAAATTAAGCATATAAATGGTATAATAAAAATCATTTCAGCACTTGAACAAACAGAACACAAAAAACAAAGAAAACAATCTAGTTCTTTGAGAGGACTAATATTGGTAAATTTCTAATCAGACTGAGCAGTGAAAATTGGGAAATTACAAATTACTTAAAAATGCAAAATATGATATTATTATAAAATCTGGATGTACTAAATGAATTATAAAGGGATCTTTGTACTAAATAGAAAAGTGATCTTTCATTGCCTGCAGGTAAGCAAGGTGGTTGGAAGGAGAAAGAATGAGAAAATGCAAGGGAACACAGGAATCTTTGGAATTGATTGTTTTAAATTTCTTTTTTTTCTTGTTTTTATAGTTTTATGTTAAAATGTTTTACATTTTACACTTTAAATGTGGATAGTTTATATTAATTCTATCTCAGTACACTTGTTTAAAACATTAAGAAATTATGATGTGATTATTAGAAATCCAAAAGGAATGTGATGATTTTTACATACCAAAAGGGGAAGGTATATAAATTGATGGAGGTACACTGATAAAAGATAAGGAATGAAAGAATATTGTTAGGATGAAACTGTGAGATGTAAGGATCATGATAAATGTGGTTTGTTAGAGAGGAAAATAACCCAAAAATGCATTATAACTATATTGGAAAATTTAAGTATAATTTGCATTTCCTTATTAATTATGTCTTGCATACATGTGAGGATACTTCAAAAAGTTCTTAGAAAATGGAAACAAAAGATCAGTTCATTTTGGTACAATTTTTTTAAAGTGTTATTTTTATTTCATTCCCAACTCTGTACAAATCAAATTTCAGTATCAGTTGGAACACTGCTACCTTCTTTTCCTGTTTCATACATTTTTCCCCAAGAAACCTTTTATTTAAGGAATACAAATTTCATGCATTTCATAAGTACAACTTTAGGAATGTAGTGATTCTTCCCACTGTATCCACCCTTCCACCCACACTCTCATCCCTCCTCCTCCTCCCTCTCCCATTCCCAGTCTCACTTTCCACTAAGATTCATTTTCAATTAACTTTATACACAGAAGACCAAATCCATATTAAGTGAAGAGTTTAACAATTTACATGAAAAAAAGATAAAAAAAAAACTGTTCCTCAATAGCTGAGACAAGGACTGTTCAACATATTGCATCTCAAAATTAATTTCACTTTTTTTTTTACTTTGAGAATAAGTTTTACTATTAACTCTCATACTACTACTCTTTGAGGATAGAAGTCATCCACAGGAAGTTAGTACACAGTGACTCCTATTCGTATTTTAACAAGTAACACTTTTACTTCCATATGATGTCATTTGAGGATAGAAGTCATCCACAGGAAGTTAGTACACAGTGACTCCTATTCGTATTTTAACAAGTAACACTTTTACTTCCATATGATGCTCTTGGCATGCCTAGCTTATGGAAGCCTTTTGACTCCATTAACTTCATTGGTATTTAGACAAGACCATAAGCAATGTGGAAGTTCTCTCTTCAGATTAAAGTACCTCCTTCTTTGATGACCACTTCTTTCCACTGGTACCTCACCCAAAGGTCCTTCATATAGAACAATTTTTGACACAGTGTCTTGGCTTTCCATGCCTGATATGCTCTCCTCAGCCTTTCAGCCAGAACATAATGCCTTAAGGGCTGATTCTGAGGTCAGAGTGCTACTTAAAACAATTGTCATTCTATGAATCAGCTATGTGGACTGCTTCCCATGTTGGAGCATTCACTCCTTTTTATTTCTATTATTATTACCAGACACTTAATCCTATTTATACAATCATTTTAACACTTAATCCTATCCATATGATCACTTCAACACTTTTATCACTCAGCTTATGGTAATCTGTATATATAATGGTGCTTTAAAAAGTGCAAGAGTGGTATTGTGGTATAGCTGATTAAGTTTCCACTTGTAAAACCAGCATCCCATATTGGATTGCCAGTTTTAATCTCATTGCTCAATGTCTGATTTAGCTTCCAATTACTGGGTTTGGGAAGGCAGTAGAAGATGATCCAAATACTTGGGTCCCTTCTACTGATCTGGGAAACCAGGATGGAATTCCTGGCCTCTTGCCAGGATGGACCAGATCTGAATTTTGGGTTCACTTGGAGAGTGAACCAGCAGACAGAAGTTCCTCCCTCTTACTTTCTCTCTCTCTCTCTCCCTCTCTCTCTCTCTCTCTCTCTCTCTCTCTGTGTGTGTGTGTGTGTGTGTGTTTGTATGTTTCTATGTTACTTTGCCTTTCAAATAAATAAATATATAACTCTTTTCAAAAAGCTAGTGAAAATTGTGTATTATCAAAATATTGGGCATGGTAATTTTCAATATTCTTTAAATTGCTAAGAGATTTATTTCAGAGCTACTATGTGTTCCAAATGTACTCCTGCTGTTCGTTGTAATGCTTTGTATGTGACTTAGGTTTCTCTAGCTATTCATGTTGTTTACATTTTTTATTTGTTTTTACTTATTTGAAAGTCGGAGACTGAGACAGAGAGACTGAGAGAGAGAGAGACAGAGACAAAGACAGAGATCTGCTGGTTCACTCCTCAAATACCCACAACAGTCAAGACCTGGCAGAGCCAAAGACAAGAGCCCAAAATCAATTTGAGTCTCCAATGTAGGTGACAGGGCTCTAAGTACTTGAGCCATTACCTGCTGCCTCAAAGGGTTCACATTATTAGCAGAAAGCTAGAATTTGTAGAGGAGCTGAGACTTGAATGTAGGTACTCCAATGGGATGCAGATGTCACACTTGATAACATAACCATTGTGCAAAATATTTGCTTCAAAAAATTGAATTTTTTAAGACTTATTTATTTGAGAGGCAGAGTTACGGACAGAGAGAAGGAGAGACAGAGAGAAAAGTCTCCCATCCAGAGGTTCAGTCCCCAAATGGCTGCAACAGCCAGAGTTGAGCTGATCCAAGCCAGGAGCAAGGAGCTTCTTCCAGGTCTCCAACACGGGTACAAGTGCCCAAGAATTCGAGTTATCTTTTACTGCTTCCCCAGGCCATTAGCAGGAAGCTGGGTCAGAAGTGGAACAGCTGGAACATGAACCATATGGGATGCTGGTGCTGTAGGTGGAGGCTCAGCCTACTACCCCAGCATGCCAGCTCCTGCTTTCATTGCTTTAAATAACTTTCTTTCCCTTCCTGTCTTCAATCAAAGACTACCATATGAACATGTTGGCCCTTTAAATAAGGACCATCAGTTAGCGTTAGCAGGTACTAGACTTGTCTATGTGCTCCCTTTGACTCCCAGTCCCTTCACCATGACCAACTGTGAACTGAAACTGATCACCTGGAACAGTGAGATGGCATTGGTACATGCCACCTCGATGGGATTGAATTGGAATCCCCTGGTATGCTTCCAACTCCACCACTTGGGGCAAGTCAGCCTGAGCATGTCCCAAATTATGCATCTCTTCCCTCTCCCATTCCCACCACCATGTTCAACAGGGATCACATTTCAGTTAATTTTCAACACTTAAGAATAACTGTGCATCAATTACAGATCTAAACCAGTCATATTAAGTAGAACAGATAAAAAAAAACTACTAAGAGGGATAATGTATTAAGTTGTTCATTAACAGTCAGGGCTATGCTGATCAAGCCACCATTTCCCATAGTGTCCACCTCACTCCAACAGGTTTCCCTCTTGGTGTTCAGTCAGTCGTCACCGATCAGGGAGAACATATGGTATTTGTCCCTTTGGGACTGGCTTATTTCACTCAGCATGATGTGTTCCAGATTCCTCCATTTTGTTGCAAATGACTGGATTTCGTTGTTTCTTACTGCGGTATAGTATTCTAAAGAGTACATATCCCATAATTTCTTTATCCAGTCTATCGTTGATGGGCATTTAGGTTGGTTCCAGGTCTTAGCTATTGTGAATTGAGCTGCAATAAACATTAGGGTGCAGACCTCTTTTTTGTTTGCCAATTTAAATTCCTTTGGGTAAATTCCAAGGAGTGGGATGGCTGGGTCGAACGGTAGGGTTATCTTCAGGTTTCTGAGGAATCTCCAGACTGACTTCCATAGTGGCTTGACCAGTTTGCATTCCCACCAACAGTGGGTTAGTGTCCCTTTTTCCCCACATCCTCGCCAGCATCTGTTGTTGGTAGATTTCTGCATGTGAGCCATTCTAACCGGGGTGAGGTGAAACCTCATTGTGGTTTTGATTTGCATTTCCCTGATTGTTAATGACCTTGAACATTTTTTCATGTGCCTGTTGGCCATTTGGATTTCCTCTTTTGAAAAATGTCTATTGAGGTCCTTGGCCCATCTCTTAAGTGGGTTGTTGGTTTTGTTTTTGTGGAGTTTCTTGATCTCTTTGTAGATTCTGGTTATTAACCCTTTGTCTGTTGCATAGTTTGCAAATATTTTTTCCCATTCTGTCGGTTGTCTTTTCACTCTCCTCACTGTTTCTTTTGCAGTACAGAAACTTCTCAATTTGATGCAATCCCAATAGTTGATTTTGGCTTTGACTGCCTGTGCCTCCCGGGTCTTTTCCAGAAATTCTTTGCCTGTGCCAATATCTTGAAGGGTTTCTCCAATGTTCTCTAGCAACTTGATGGTGTCAGGTCATAGATTTAGGTCTTTAATCCATGTGGAGTGGATTTTTGTGTAAGGTGTAAGGTAGGGGTCTTGGGGTCAAAGGGAACACATAGACAAGTCTAGTACCTGCTAACGCTAACCGATGGAGTAAATAAAGGGGAGAGTGATCCAACATGGGAAGTGAGAATCTCAGCAGACTCATAGAATGGCAGATGTCCTAAATAGCACTCTGGCCTCAGAATCAGCCCTAAAGGCATTCGGAGCTGGCTGAAAAGCTCATGAGAGTATTTCAGGCATGGAAAGCCAAGACACTCTGGCAAAAGATCTCTGCGAGTGAGATCCCAGTGGAAAGAACAGGCCATCAAAGAAGGAGGTACCTTTCTCTGAAGGGAGGAGAGAACCTCCACTTTGACTATGAGCTTGTCTAAACAAGATAAGAATCGGAGAACTCAGAGGGCTTCCATAGCCTTGGAAACTCATGACTGAAGCATAGGGAGATTACTGATGCCATAGACAGGAGTGTCAATTGGTAAAGTCAACAACAGGAGTCACTGTGCACTTACTCCTCATGTAGGATCTCTATCCTTAATGTGCTGTACATTGAGATTTAATGCTATAACGAGTACTCAAACAATATATTTCACTTTGTGTTTCTATGGGGGTGCAAATTGTTGAAATCCTTACTTAATGCATACTAAACTGATCCTCTGTAAAAAAAAAAAAAAAAAGAAAAAGAAATTATCAATTCCCAACTTGACTCTCACTGGGATTAAACATGACAATAGGTCTGCTCTGATTTCATCATCATTTTAAAAAATCATCTATTATTTTTCACTTTATGTTTCTGTGTGGGAGCAAACTGTTGAAATCCATACTTAATGTATACTAAGCTGATCTTCTGTATATTAAGATAATCGAAAATGAATCTTGATGTGAAGGGAAGGGGAGAGGGAGTGGGAAAGGGGAGGGTTGTGGGTGGGAGGGACGGTATGGGGGGAAAACCATTGTAATCCATAAGTCGTACTTTGGAAATTTATATGCATTAAATAAAAGTTTAAAATAAAAAAAAAAGTGTATGTATTCTAATCATTATAATAGGCTCCTGTAGGGAAAGACTTTCTTCTATTAAAGTAACTAGTAAAGTAGTTAGAGATTTATGAGAATCTCTCATATCTTTTTTACAGATGTGCATGTTCCAGTCTTCTCAATCCCTATTAGAAGAAGTTTTGGGATTGTGAACCTTTTGCCAATCCTGAAGATTTGGATTTATACTGAAGGATGTACACCCCTTACCATTGTGGTATTGCTCTTAAATATTGAAATGTTACTACAGGCTTCCTTTCCTTTCATGCCTCCAATAAAAGAAAACTCAAGATTTTAATTTTTCTCTCAATCCTATTGAGCCATGCAAGATACCATGAGCCATCTTTACTTTCCTGCAGGGCACTGCCATGAGATGCAGGGAAATTGAAGAAGTCGTGCTTTTTCCTCTCTATAGGACAATTCTCTAACGTATATTTCTTGTCATCATACAGAGGCAAATGAGAGAGCCCACAACTATTCATATATTGGCTGACTGCTGAGATTATCAGATTCTGATGATAATCCTTGTCAATTTCCAAGATTCTCATGAGCTGCAACTCCCTGTGGGTAGCAACACTGTAGGGAGCCCTGTGCTGGTTACTGTGGCTGTATCAGTCGCTGAGGACCATATTACCATCTAGGAGCCATAGACTTTGTTTGCACTACATGACTCCTGCACTGGACACTTTGATCAACACTGCCAGCTGAAATCTAAGCCCCATTCTTGGGTCCTATGGCTACTTGGGTATGCGCTAATGCTGAGAACCAACTGTCCCACCTCGCTCAGTATTCCAATTATTCTATTTTTTTTTTTAGAAGATTGAATGAGAAGAGTTAGAAATAGGTCTTTCAGGATGTTTTCTGAAAGGTTGGTTTGCTGCTGAATGTATCCCTGTCTCTTTTCCTCCCCCATGAGAGAAATCATGGGCCAAAATGACCTCTATTGGTGTTGATGTTTGTCAGTTTGGGAAAGGTGGGGGCCAGGTACATGAAAAAAAGTGAAATGACTGCTATCACCCATTTCAATATGATCTGATCTTTCCTAGTTCTGTGGTCTTGGAGTATGGTTGCTGAATGGTGTTTCTGTAGGGGAGTAAGAGTTGGGACCATCTGTTTCATTCTAATACTTATGTATCATCTCTTTTTTTATTCGACTTTATCTCTTTTGTTGATTTTTTTCTTATATTTCTTAATTTTGTATTTTTAAGCATTTTGATAAGATTCATAATGTGAATATTTATCATGATATATTTTTAAAAATTATATATTTTTCAAGAATAAAATTAAAAATTTTGATACTATACCTTTATTTCTTTCTTTTTTTTTTTTTTTTTTTTTTTTTTTTTTTTACAGGCAGAGTGGATAGTGAGAGAGCGAGAGAGAGACAGAGAGAAAGGTCTTCCTTTTGCCGTTGGTTCACCCTCCAATGGCCACCGTGGCCGGCACGCTGCAGCCGGCGCACCGCGCTGATCCGATGGCAGGAGCCAGGTACTTCTCCTTGTCTCCCATGGGGTGCAGGGCCCAAGCACTTGGGCCATCCTCCACTGCACTCCCTGGCCACAGCGGAGAGCTGGCCTGGAAGAGGGGCAACCAGGACTAGAACCCAGTGTGCCGGCGCCGCAAGGCGGAGGATTAGCCTAGTGAGCGGCGGTGCCGGCCCTATTTCGTTCCTTCTAAACATGTGTTATAGTGGTCATGCACTTTACTTTCATATATATTACTTGTCTAGGTTTAAATCTTACTGTATTTGTTTTCCTTTTTTGCTATAAGGAATTACCTGAAAATTAGTACTTTAAAACAATAGTGATTAATTATCAAATATTTCTATAATTCAGAAGCCTAACATGGGTCTCATCAGTCTAATTCTCATCACATTTGAAATATACTTACAGAATAACAGATTACATGGGTTAAAAAATAGGTGATTTTAATTTGCTTAAATTTTTAAGTGCATTTTTCTTTAGTTGTTTAATTGTGTATTATTTTCAAAGTAAGAAAAAATGTTACATGCTACAAATATATGTATATACTTACCACACAGAAGTAATAATTTTTAAGATAAATATTTCATTGTCATCTAAAACTTTTTAAATTAAAATAAGATGTTATTATATTTTAAAATTAGAAATGTTTCTATTCAAATAGTTATAAAAAATAAAAAAACATTATTTTGTGGTAAAAATATAGTATTTAATGTAATAATACACTAATTTGAAAATGAAAGCCGGCCAGCACCTCAGCTCACTAGGCTAATCCTCTGCCTTGCGGCGCCGGCACACTGGGTTCTAGTCCCGGTCGGGGTGCTGGATTCTGTCCTGGTTGCCCCTCTTCCAGTCCAGCTCTCTGCGGTGGCCCTGGAGTGCAGTGGAGGATGGCCCAGGTCCTTGGGCCCTGCACCCACGTGGGAGACCAGGAGAAGCACCTGGCTCCTGCCTTCGGATCAGCGCCATGCACCGGCCGCAGCGCGCCAACTGCAGCGGCCATGGGGGTGAACCAACGGCAAAGGAAGACCTTTCTCTCTGTCTCTCTCTCTCTCTCACTTTCCACTCTGCATGTCAAAAGTAATAATAATAATAAATAAATAAAGAAAATGAAAACCAATTTCTTTCTACATATCTGTACATAGAAATTTTTCAATCTTTTCTGATTTGATGATTTTTTTTTTAAGATTTGTTTTGTTTATTTGAAAGACAGAGTTATGGAGAGAGGTAGAGACAGAGAGAGAGGGCTTCCATCCACTAGTTCACTCCTCAGATGGCCGCAAGAGATGGAGCTGCTCCCATCTGAAGCCGGGAGCCAGGAACTTCTTCTGGGTCACCCACGTGGGTGCAGGATTCCAAGGTCTTGGGCCATCTTCTACTGCTTTCCCAGGACACAGCATAGAGCTGGATGGGAAGAGGAGCAGCCAGGACTAGAACCAGTGCCCATATGAGATGTTGGTGCTTCAGGCCAGAGCTTTAACTTGCTGTGCCACAGTACCGGCCCCAGATTTGATTAAATTTTAAAAACTGACTGGTTATTACGACTTAATTGAACTGAAATAAATATTTTCCATGAATTCCCATTTGGAAACACCTTAAGAGTTTCTAATATTCCCTTAAGAGTTGCTAATATTATTTAACTGTTCATTGTCTACTTTGAAACCCAGAAGTCCTCACTGACATCAATTTCTTTGTGAAAATTGAAGTTTTCAAGGAATTTATATTCACATATATTTGCATAGTTATGTTTTCTCCATTATATAGCATTCAAAAGTGACAGTGAAATACATTGACTAAAAAGAAGCCATGACATTTATATTCTAGATTAGGAATTTGTATGTACAATCGTGGTGAACCCACCCAATCCTTTGTTTACTAGAATTCATTGGAAAAAATGAAAATCTTCAGAACAATGCAAAAGAAAGAAAGGAAGACAAAGGGAATGTGGAAGAGAATGAGAAAGACAAAAGGAATGAGAATCATGTCATTTTCTATCTTTAAACATGTCATTACTCATTGCTATTGAGCACTGGCTGATCACTTTAGACATCAATGCATTTGCTTTCTCTCCATAAGTATAGTCTATGTGGTGTCATTTGTATTCACCTCGGGCAGACACAGAGCCTCTGCTCATTTCATCAAAGAACTATTTATGAGGCTGTAAAAAAGATGAGTTTCTCCGAATAGTCTCCAAATTAAACTTTTTAAAGTTTAATGTTGGCACACAAGAATAATTACAGTTATAAACCATTAAACATTTAGAAGAAATTTATAGGATTGGAGGGAGAAAATTTACAGCTGTGGCCTAATACAATAAATTTCTGCTGTAGAAGCAGAACCATAGAAACATTTCTATTCAGGGCTCCTGAAAAAAGAAAATGCTTTATTAACATTACCCAAACATGCAGGCAATATATTCGGACATTATTTATATAGAAAGATGAATACCTTTGTGGGATACAGTTAATTAACCTTACAAGCAAAAGTGTATATGTTTTTTGTTTTTAACATCAATAAATTGAATGTACTAAGCACATTTTATTAAATTAGCCTTTATATAATCTTTTATCCCAGAAGATATTTCAGCCTCTTAGCATAATTTTATTTCTTCTTGGAGTTATGATACATCTATTTATTACACTTCCTTTTGAGTTGGTGGTGATGAGGCCCCCTTAAGAAGTTCAATCATGATGTTAAAACCAAAATCAAACCCAGCTCTAGAAGTGTAGTTCGATTTCTGGGGAGACTTCTTCACCTGGAATTCTAATATGTCTTCATAGTACAGGTTATGCTTGGTTTCGGTTGCATTTACCCTAACCAGGATTGTATTCTAAAAACCCATTAGTATGATGAAGTAGAGTTGTCAGGCACCTGCTCAGTCTTTGTGAAAGAATATCTGGAAACCCAAATAGATTGACTATTCAGTTAAATAATCACCCACTGCTTAGCGTTCAATTCTACCTGCTGTGCAACTTTAGACCAAAACAACAATGACTTTATTTTTCTTCTAGTTTTGTGACCTTTAGAAGCACTTAAAATGTTTTTCCAGTAGAGCTTGTATATCTCCTATTGATTTATAAGTATTCCCATATTTTTTTTGCTTTTACTAATATATCTACTTCATTAGTTTTGTTACCTCACTGGTTGTTACACACCTCTTTATTGAATTATCATATCACTTGCAATTTTAATTAATTCTCTTGGGTTTTCAAAGTAAACAATAATATGATCTACAAATAAGGATAATTTTACATCTCCTGGTCTAGTTTTATCCTCATTCTTTTGTACAGCTTTAGAAGACATTTAAATGATTATGGAAATAAAAACAGGTCTTTAATTTGTTTATTGACTTTATTAGAGAAACTTTCATATTTTTCTCATTACCTATGATGCTAATTCTTGTGCTAGTTGTAAAAATATGTAAATAAATAGATTAATCAAATTATGCTTATAAGGGCATTTTCAGAGAAGTGTTTTAATGAGAGGATTACCAACTGTGTGTTTTATCACTGAGTTTTTACAATCTAAGGAGATTATCCTATTCTTTTAAAAATTTTGCTCTATTTATGTGGTGAATTTTTAATAGATGTATCAATAAAAAGAAATCTTTATATTTCTGAATAAGCTCTATATGGGCATGTTATATTATCATTTGGATATGCCTTTGAGTTATTCAATAAAAATGTATTAAAATATAAGTAAAGAACAACATTGGACTGCACAGGTTGGAATGCCGGTTCAAATCCTTCCTCTTTGCTTCCAATCCATCTCCTTGCTAATGTTTCTGGAAAAGCAACAGATTATGATCACAAGCCACTCATGTGACCCAATTGGAGCTTCTAGCTCCTGGATGCAGCTTGGCCCAGTCCCAAGTTGTGGCTAGATGTGAAGTTAAACAGAAGATGAAAGATTCTCTCTCTTTCTCTATCTCTCTGTATGTATCTCTCCATGCCTCACTGTCTTTCAAATTAAAAACTGCATTTTTAAAAGTTCAATAAAAACAATACATGTAGTATATATATTATATATACATATATATATATATATATATATATATATTACCTTTCAGGAGTGGTGATTCAATGATTAATCATGAAAATGTTAATGAAAGAAAAAAGTCATATATAAAAACAAATTTGTTCTCAGTAAAATTTCCATTGGAGATGAAACTAAATAAAGTAGCTGGGAAGATTAATTGACCACATAGGCTACTTATTTGTGTTTTTACAAAACATAAAATAACTGCTGCAACTAAACAAAAGAGTTTTAGTAAGGGACTACCATTGTTTTTATTTGGTAGGCAATGAAAGACACAGAATACTCCCATTGACTGGTTCATTCCCTAAATGACTACAGTAGCTGAGACTGGGACAGAACTGGAAAACTTAACCTCAACCCAGATCTCCTATATGGGTAGTGGGGATCCAACTACCTGAACCATAATCTGCTATTTCCCAGGGTAAAGATTGTCAGGGTGTTGGAATCTGAGTAGAGCTTGGAGTTGAAACCAGGAGTTCTAATGCAGGATGCAGGGGTCATAGGCAACATCTGAATTGCTATGCTAACATCCATTCCATTAGTGGCTATCTTTATTAGTATGTTTTTGCAGCTGGTTAATGAAGTTATTTTTAGTACACACACATAAAAATTAAGTAGTGTAAATTTATAATCAACACTGTATTTGTATCTCTGGAATGGTGAGAGGAAGAGCATGACACATTGCCTACAATAAAACAATGATTTAACTTGAACAGGTTATACTAAAAAAGAAAAAAATGTTGAAGTCTCTAGACATTGTAATAAATACATATAGTAAATAAAGAAACATTCATTCAGGAAAATCTTCCATGTCATACAAAGAACAGGGAGAATCTATGACATTTGAGACACAATTTGTTCCCATTCCATTCCCCATCTCTGTCCATGTACACTCTGCTTTGGAGGTGTATGGCAAGGAAGGGTGCTCTGTTTCTCCATTGTTCCTAACCTAGGGTGATGATTTTTTTGCTCGATAAGAAGGCCGTCAATGAATGATCCTTCCCTGTGACATCTTAGGGAAGCACTATTCTGAAAGGGCACTGCCATAGTAAAGATACTTCTTTCATCTTCAAAAGAAATGGAGTTTTGGGGAAGGAGCAATTAAAAGGAACTGGTAGCTCCATAATATTGGTAAACAAAAAAGCCAAGCAACAATAAGTTAAACAACACGCAATAGCAAATACATTCAAGATCCTTGTTGGGATTACTTGCAACAATGAAAATCAGGAAGACTGTGATCCTCATCAAATACTGACTGAACGTAAACTACTCTAATTGAACGACGATTCTAGGAATTCTATTTATTTAAAATAAAATTGAATGCACAGGGCATAAACTGTTAGGAAAAGTTATTTCACAGAATCAGTTCAATAAGGTCATTAAACAAGTACATGACAAACACAAAATATAATTCCATTTGTGTGCACTGACGATATAATTAAGACATAACAAAATGCTTCAGGATGACTTCTCTATAGTGAAATTAATATGTATTAATTATCAAAATACATTTAATAGAAATTGTTGAGTCATGGATAAGGAAATATTAGATAAGACATCATGTTGAGGAAGAAATCTGTTCTATCAAACCTGTACATTTAAAATACTTAATTTTCCAGTAAAAGGGAAATGTAACTTGGTGAAAATAAAACAGAAAACAAAGGGGAAAGTAAAAAGATGAACCTAGCCAGGTAAGCATGTTTCTGCTTAAAATATTTTTATTAACAATATCGCATCATATGCAACAAAGGCTTTTAGGAAGTTTCTTTTTCATTCAGTGTTTAAGAAGTGGTGGATTAACAATAACTTCAAAAATAAGATTTTTGTGATTCTGCTTGTGTATTGGAAAGTATTTGAAAATGGAAGAAGAAAATAATAGAAAACTGAGATGGTGCAAGTTGGAGAGTAAAACAGAAACATCTCTTTAACAGATGAGGTTAGTGTTTGTTCTTATTTCACTGTCTTCCTGCCCGGGACTTGTTGACTGGTGTAATCAAGTGAAGGAGCCTACTGTGATGGATGTCAGATGATTATAATTTCTGTGTTGTTGTTCCAGCCATTACAAGTCTGAAATATTTTCAGAATTGCTGCAGCTGCAACTGATGCCATTTCTGAGCAATGATCATAACGATTTGCAAATATACATGGATTAGTGTGGTACTAATGTGAGCCTTGGAAACCAGTACACTGTGCAGCTGTTCATCTGTGGTGTATAAATGTCCAGTCCTATGGGAATGGTGCCTTTGAACCCATATGAGGCTACCCAGTGGCTCTAAAAGGGCACAGATACAAACTACAAATTGCCTATACACCTGGACAATATATTTTCTTTATCCATCAATAATGATGAAATGAAAAATAAAGTGTATATCTATGGAAAATTTTTCTTTGTAAAGAATGTGCATATATGGACTTCAGCATAGATTGATTAACTGCTGGTGGAGTTAAGCTAAAAGTAATGAAAAGGTATTTTAAAAATCATATTTAAGGCTTCAAAGATTGGTTTCCCAATAAATTTAATTTTCACTTTAGAATAGAACTTCATTTGTGTAGTCTTTCTGCAAACATTTTCCCTGATAGAACCTAGAGAATGACTTGTAGCTCTCACTCATGGGAAAGCAAAACAAAGATAAACAAACAGGACATTTCAGTTTTCCTATCATTATATTTTGTATAAATTTCTGCATCTCTTAAAATAAATATTATATTAGAAGAAAACAAAGTCATGCATATAAATAAATATTATATATATGTATTATTTAATGATTGCTTTTTTTAAACCAGTCCATATTTAAGGATTTAGAACTAATTTGCTATACAACATGTAATGTGTTTCCTTTACCAAAAAAAAAAAAAAAACACTACATCTCAGAGTACTTCGACCATGAGGTCATAAATAGAGCTTTCATTTCTGTTTATTATTTTCTATTCATGATATTTTAGACAGAAACCATGGAAAAGCCACCCACATGTGGAAATAGAACTACATATCTTTCACTAATATAATCTTATTTAAAAATGCCACAACATTTTATACAATGCACAATGCCTTCTGCTTTGATGCTCATCAACATTAAAATAAGGTGAGGAGCAATTTACGTGTGTTAGCAATCAGATCCAAACTCAGTTGTACTGTCAATTGTGTGCGTAAGAGTTAGTGAAGCTCTTTTTAAAAATTCTTGGTGCTCATACCATGATTCACAAATCTGTGAAAACTAGAGGAGTCTGTGTCTCAATAAACTTATTGGCATATCCATGGTTCACTGATAAACCAGGATACAAGATTTTGTACTTGTAGATGATTTAATCAGATATTAAATTACCAAAATTGTTGCTTTTTTATGAATAATACAATGCTGGGGCTTTTATAAATAAAGCGGAGCAGAAGTTTTGGTTATTAATCCAGAGCAACTATGGATGTTCTTTGAAAATCACTAAAAAAGCACAGGACAGCAGTATAAAAATCTAACAATAATATAAAGGGAGTAAATATTCAAGTAATACTAAGAGATGCTAAAATGATGATATCAATGAGTGCCACTGCTGTCTGATAATCATCTCTATGACACATTTTCAAACAGCAGTGGCACTTATTGATATAGAATGAGTCAGGAAGTATTTTCTCTAATTTTCTTTTCTAGGACAGATTGCAGAGATTTAATAAATTTCTTGTTTAAGTGTTTACTAAGAGTCACCGGTGAACCAATATGGGAGGGTACACTCTGTTTTGAAAAAAGTCATTAATTATTAATTCAATTTCCTCAGTAGACTTAGGACTTTTAGAATATCTATTATTCCTTGTTTGAGGTTTTGTAGATTGTGCATTTCAAGGGATTTGTCTAGTTAATATACGCTAATTTGTGTACATGAAGTTCCTTGTTTAATGTCCACATAATCAATAGTAATCATATTTCTTCTGTTTATTATATTAGTCATTTATATCTTCTCTGTTTCTTATCTGGCAAGAAGAATATCAATTTTGTTAACTGTTTCTAAGAATTTTTTAGTTTTGTTGATTTTCTTTGTTGGCTTTTTTAAATTCTTGATTTTTGCCCTCGTTTTATTGTATCTTCCCTTCTACTTATTTTAGATTTAACAGAAAATTACTTCAGAGTTTATCTCAACTTTTTTTCTATACTTCTCAAATACATTTACATTATATCTAAATTCCTAGTTTGGAAGCTATTTCTAAAATTACACATGTTTTGTCATTGTTTTATTGCATCATCATTTCTGTTAGTCAGCGGTAATTCTTTACATTTTTTAAATTAGGATGCATTATTCTCTACAAGCGTTTGAGATCTTTTTCATTTGCCTTTCAATTTATGGAGTTCTATTTATATGTGTCTCAATATGCTTTTTATTGTCCTATTGTAAATTTCCAATGTGTAATTTGATACATTCATTGATTTTAGAATATTCTGAGCTATCCTCTTCTTAAATAATTCTCCAATTATGTATCTGATAGATTTTTCCAGTGTGTTCAACTTGTTTTTAGATTACTTTCTTCATTTCCTACTTGTTTTCATCTCTTTCTTGACTTGGGCATTTTAATATTGTCCTTGTCTGATTCATCATTTCTCTGTTATATTTAATACTCTGGCAACACTGCTTCTGACAAAATTTGTATTCAGTATAGTAATCTTTATCCTAAGCATGCACACACACATACACACACAAGATAAGGGAAAAAATGAAGATTAGGAAAATTGTGTAAAATCGTCAATATTTGCCAAAACTATGGTTGAATAGCAAATTAAAATTACTCTGTGGACACATTTTCCTAATTAAAGTAAATTTATCAAGTTTATTGAACAGAAAACTACTGTATGAAGAAAACAGAAGATAAAATATTTAAGTGGTCATATTTTTACTTTTTTATTTTTAACTTTTATTTAATGAATATAAATTTACAAAGTACAGCTTATGGATTACAATGGCTTCCCCCTCATAACGTCCCTCCCACCTGCAACCCTCCCCTTTCCCACTCCCTCTCCCCTTCCATTCACATCAAGATTCATTTTCAATTCTCTTTATATACAGAAGATCAGTTTAGCATACATTAAGTAAAGATTTCAACAGTTTGCTCCCACACAGAAGCATAAAGTGAAAAATACTGTTTGAGTACTAGTTATAGCATTAAATCTCAATGTACAGCACACTAAGGACAAAGATCCTACATGAGGAGTAAGTGCACAGTGACTCCTGTTGTTGACTTAACAAATTGACACTCTTGTTTATGGCCTCAGTAATCACCCTAGGCTCTTGTCATGAGCTGCCAAGGCTATGGAAGCCCCCTGAGTTCACCGACTCTGATCATATTTAGACAAGGCCATGGTCAAAGTGGAAGTTCTCTCCTCCCTTCAGAGAAAGGTACCTCCTTCTTTGATGACCCGTTCTTTCCACTGGGATCTCACTCATGAAGATCTTTCATTTAGGTTCCCCCCCCCCCCCCCCAGAGTGTCTTGGCTTTCCATGCCTGAAATACTCTCATGGGCTTTTCAGCCAGATCCGCATGCCTTAAGGGCTGATTCTGAGGCCAGAGTGCTGTTTAGGACATCCGCCGTTCTATGAGTCTGCTGTGTATCCTGCTCCCCATGTTGGATCATTCTCTCCCTTTTTTATTCTATCAGATAGTATTTGCAGACACTATTCTTGTTTATGTGATCCCTTTGGTTCTTAGTCCTATCATTACGATCAATTGTGAACAGAAATTGATCACTGGGACTAGTGAGATGGCATTGGTACATGCCACTTTGATAGGATTGAATTGGAATCCCCTGGTATGTTTCTAACTCTACCGTTTGAGGTAAGTCAGCTTGAACATGTCCCGAATTGCACATCTCTTCCCTCTCTTATTCCCACTCTTATATTTAACAGCAATCACTTTTCAGTTAAGTTCAACACTTAAGAATAACTGTGTATTGATTACCGTATTCAACCAAAAGTATTAAGTAGAACAAACCAAAAAAATACTAAGAGGGATAACATATTAAGTTGCTCATCAACAGTCAGGGTGAGGGCTGATCAAGTCACCATTTCTCATAGTGTTCATTTCACTTTAACAGGTTTCCTTTCTGGTGCTCAGTTAGTTGTCACCTATTAAGGAGAACAAGTGTTATTTGTCCCTTTGGGACTGGCTTAATTCACTCAGCATAATGTTTTCCAAATTCCTAACAGGGATCACTTTTCAATTAAAATTTAAACACCTAAGAATAATTGTGTGTTAATTACAGAGTTCTTTTATCATAGCATTATAAAATATCAAGTGCCTATGAATAAGCATAACAAAATACATGCAATACTTCCACACTTATAATACAAAATCTAATTAAGTGTGAGCTTTTAAAGACCAAAAAAAAAAAAAATTGGATTTGAAAACTGTAGTATAAAACTGATTTATAAATTTAATGAAATTATATTCAAAAATCTTGTAAGCTTATACATTTGTATAAACTTGCAACCTCATTCTAAAATGTATGTATTATAATGTAAGTCCAGAACAGTTGAGGGATACTTGAAAAAGAAACAGAAACCTAGAGAACATTTTGATTAAGTATCAAAGATTATTATAAATAAAAATATAGGCTGGTGTGTGAAATGGAAGATGCCTACAGTGCCGGCATTCCATATAGACTCCAGTTCAAGTCCCAGATGCTCCACTTCTGAGCATGCATCCAGCTCCCTGTTAATGCATCCGGGAAAGCAGTAGAGAATGGCCCAAGTGCTTGGACCCCTCCACCCATGTGAGAGACCCGGAAGAAACTTTTGGCTCCTGGCTTATGCCTATCCCAGCCCAGCCTCTGCTATTTGGCCATTTGGGGAATAAACCAATGGATGGAAGATTTCTCTCTTTCTCTCTATCTCTCTCTCTCTTTATCCATCTTTCTTTTATCCTTCTGTCTCTGTTTCTCTGCCTTCCAATTAAATAAATATTTTTTTAAAAAATGTTGACTATGACCTTGTCTAAACAAGATAAGAGTCGGTGAACTCAAAAGGCTTCCATAGCCTTGGAAACTCATGACTGCTGCATAGGGAGATTACTGATGCCATAAACAGGAGTGTCAATTCGTAAAGTCAACAACAGGAGTCACTGTGCACTTACTCCTCATGTAGGATCTCTGTCCTTAATGTGCTGTACATTGAGACTTAATGCTATGATGAGTACTCAAACAGTATATTTCACTTTGTGTTTCTATGGGGGTGCAAACTGTTGAAATCTTTACTTAATGTATACTAAACTGATCTTCTGTTAAAAAAAAAAAAGAAATTATCAATTCCCAACTTGACTCTCACTGGGATTAAACATGACAATAGGTCTGATCTGATTTCATCATCATTTAAAAAATCATCTATTATTTTTCACTTTATGTTTGTGTGGGAGCAAACTGTTGAAATCTTTACTTAATGTATGCTAAACTGATCTTCTGTATATAAAGAGAGTCGAAAATGAATCCTCATGTGAATGGAAGGGCAGAGGGAGTAGGAAAGGGGAGAGATGCTGGTGGGAGAGACGATATGGGGCGGAAGCCATTGTAATCCATAAGCCGTACTTTGGAAATTTATATTCATTAAATAAAAGTTAAAAAAAGTTAACAATATTAAACTTGTATTTAGAGAAAGAATAGATAATAACTAATAGAATATTTTTTAACTATCTTTGAATCAATGTCTGCGGCAAAGCAGGGGAAAAGTTGTCTTTCCAATAAATGCTTTCATTTCGATGAGATATCCACATTTTAATGGGAATGTTGACCCTTTATTAATATCATATTCTAAATTAATCACAGATACATCATGGATCTAAGGGAGAAATGCAAAACAATAAAGCTTTCAGATACATATATTCTTTTTCATGACCATGAAGTAGAAAAACTTTTCTTCAACAAAAAGCAATGTGAGAGTGTTTGATAAATAAACTCCATTAAGACCTAGTATTAATCGAAATGCTCTATTAAGGTGAAAGTGAAACCAAACAGTGTGAGAAAATGTGTGTAATACATATGTCTCAAAAAGATACATACCTAGATGATATAAAATCCTAAGAAAAGACAGACAGTTAAAAAAAATGAGTAAAGATGTGTACAAACTCTTCACAAATGAGGATTTTCACCAATGGTCAATATACACATTAAAGGTGTTCAAATGGTTATTCATCAAAGAAATGAAAATTAGCTATCACTGTGCAGCCAATACAATGGATAAAATAAAAATGACACACAGTTCAAGGTTTGTAGAGGACATACAGATCAATTGAAATGTCCATGCACTTCTATTGGGAGTACAAGTTGGTAACATCACTCTGGAATTTGTGCTCCTATAGATACTAACATGAGGCACAGATTCATTGCACCAGTTACAATTTTTTACTCCATAAATGCTTGTACATAGCATTGTATAGAAAAGTTTCTGGAAGCTTATTTATAATAATCAAATACTGAGAAAAAAATAATAGTTTGAATAAATAAGGCTAGAGAAAGAGTATATATAAATTCATTTAAGTAGGTGTTTATAATGGAAACTAAAGGGGTCTGGCATTGTGGCGTTGTGGGTAAAGCCACCACCTGTAACACCGGCATCCCATATGGCCACCAGTTCATGTACTGGCTACTCCTTTCACAATCCAACTCCCTGCTAATATGTTTGGGAAAGCAGCAGCCGATGTCCCAAGTCCTTGGACCCCTGCATCCATGTGTGAAGCCTTAAAGAATCTCTCGGTTCCTGGCTACAGCCTGGCCTACCTCTAGCTGTTATAACCATTCAGGGAATGAACCAGTGGATGGAAGAACTCCCTTTGTGCCTCTCCCCCTCTCTTTCTTTAACCTTGCCTTTTAAATAAATACATAAATCCTTAAAAAATGTAAAATAAAAAAACTATGTCCAAAGCATACTCAAAAGGTAAAACTAAGCAAAAATGCAGGAGAATATTTATTTTAGAAAACATTGTCTTTTAAAGATATTTTCTCATTTAAAAGAAATATATATTTTCTTATAATGAGATGTTAATTTGTTCAAGCATCTGTAATAATTGAGAACCTCTGACGTTTGAACACTGAAGCCTACATTTCTTTCTGGGAGGAAAGTGTTTGCTGACAGATTAGTAAGTGTGGTGTGAAGCAAGTTTTGGGCTTAGATTTTATGTTTGAAAAACTTACATAGAACTCCTTACTGCAAATTTTCTTAAACTCTTCCATAAGTTAATGCTTTATTTGAAAAACAAAGGAAAAAGTGATCTGATATTAGTGGGCTTCAAAAAGTTCCTGGAAAAATAGAATTCAAAGGTAAGTTTATACTTTTTGAAATCCATATTTAACATTTTTCATAACATACATTTTTCTTCAACTACTGGAATATTCCTGCTAAGACTTTGGCATCCTTTCAAGTAAGTTTTTATGGGCCAGAGTTGCATTAGTAAAATTGCACTTAATTCTAAGTAGAAACAACAATAATTTTTATCACTATTCTCTGGGTAACACAAAACAAAGACTGTATTCACTTTTTGGTAGCTTTCAAGATGTATTTCTCAAAATTAGTCAACATAATTATTTATTTTCTATAATGGTGCAGGCTTTTAAAATTGTGTATTTCTAAATCTTCTTATACTATCTTGGTAAATGGAAAGTTTTAAATTACAAAATTGAATTGTGAGAGCTTAGGATTGATATGACCCTAAAAGATATTTTATACTAATTATGATGTCTCTCATCTCAAGTGTACTTGATATGCACAATTTTATATCTGTTGGTAATAGGAGACAATGGTTGTTTAGGAACTGATACTATACATATAAACATCCAAAGGTTGCCCAGATGATTAAGGTTATAGCATATCAGCTAGAGTTTACATCGATAAAATTTGGTCAATCATCTATTTGTCTCATGGGATGCACTCTAAATCATGAATCAGAGTCACAGGCTCAGAACAGTTATACAAAATCCATATCCGGTGTTTTATTGTAGATACATAGGTCCATGATTTTGTACTTTTCAAAAATAATTTGATTTATTAATTTAAGATCCATAAGATTTGGTACTTTAAAGGAAATTTTTAAGAGTAGTTAGTTTTTGTGGCTTTAAAACAAGTGCATGCCAATTATGAATCAGTTGATACTTAAGAAAGTATTGAGATTTATTATTATAGATGCTGTGTAATTGGTTTAAAATTACAGGACACTAATATAATTAGATTTTTAACACTAAAAATTTTAAGGAATATTTACACACTTAATCAGAATTTTAAAAGCCAGTGATAACAAGTTAATAATTTTGACAACGAATAGAGTATTTAAATAAATGTCACTATTTTTATTAATTGATATTTAATTTGCTATAGCCTGCATTGGTAAATGTTAATTAAATGCCAGAAAATTTATAATTTTAGCATATTAATAATCTTATAATTATGCCTTTATTGCTTACCTAATTATGAGTTAATTACACAGCTACAAGATTTACTGTACCCTTTATAGAGAGCTCAAGAATATCCGTTTTTCTCCACAGGTCAATAAACTTGATTGCCTGCTAACAGGGAATAGAATATCAAAAGCTATTTGTGAGTAAATACACATTTCCACAAAACACAGTAAACATCACACATCAAATGTACAAAAACTTAATAATGAAAACGTGATTATCATTTGTGTTAATATATTATCGTTTGCCTCAGAAAACATGAGACAATTTAGGAAATAAAAAAGGGGAAATGTTACTCTTTCACAGAATTTCCTTAATTGATGTACAATGATATACAGGAAACATCTTTTTTTTTTCAAAGTATTTCATACATTTACACTAATTTTATATTTATAATAACGTTGTTTAATGTAATTATGATCATTTTACTAATGAGGAGTCTGGTTTAGAAATTAACTTTCACAGTACAATCCCAGTATTACTTTCCTTACACATGTGGCAGACCCATCAACCTCAGTTTCTAAGTAAAAAATTAACTTGTTTAAGCCCCAATTAACGAGAACCAAAGATTACAGCAGTGACAAGAGCCAACACACAGACTTGCCAGTTGGTTCAGTTTACACAATTCTGACTGAAAAATTAAACCTGAGTAAGCTTTCCACTTGACGAATACCAAAACCGCTGGGTCCAGAACTTCTGCCGATGAAAGAAGAATTCCCAATGGAACCAAGTTCCTGAAGCACTTCTTGGAAGACTTGTAATAGGAGATAAAACACGCCTTTGTTAGTATGACCCTGAAGGCAACAAAGCTCAATCAAACCAATGACTATCAGGGGTAGAGGGGCCAATCACAGGAAAAACACGCTGGTCAGCGGTGAAGGTCGTGGAAGCTGCTTCCTGGGGGATGCGGAAAGCATTTGGCTCATTGGCTTTTTGAAGGGACAAAGAATGAAATATTTGCTTATTATGAAGTGATTTTAGAGAGTTAGCTAGCTAAAGTTTCAACAGAATATGCCTTGGAAAGGCTCCAGACTGACAGTCCAGGCAATTGAAATATTAGTCTTGTTTTTTTTCTGCTTCCATAGACGTCATAGTCTTGCACTGCTTGTCTGATATCTGCAAGCAGCTGTTTCACAGGTTTTGTTCAGTTTTCAAATAAATTACAATGGATAATTGAGCAAAGGTCTTGTTACCTCTCTGTAGCCTGAAGAGCAAATAGTTAATAACTACTTGATAGTAGTATTTATCAGAAACTTGGTACTTAAATTTTTTAAATGCTTATTTGTTCACTTTAATCTATTTGAAAGGGAGGGGGTGAAGAGAGAGAGAGAGAGATCTTGTTCCTGCTGGTTCACTCTCTATGAACTGGTCATGCACTCTATAAAAACAACTAGGTTTTTGTGACTTTCCAAATAATTCTAATATGTAACAAGCTAATCTTTTACATTAATCAATAAGCCTAGGTATTAACAATTTCTTAACTGTTTTATTAAGATATACAGCCTAGTGATGTCAACATGATGTTCTTTTTTTTTTTTTTTTTTTTCTGGTTCCAGCTAAAGTTTGTATCTAAGGAAAGTTAATATCTAAAGACCTAAAATATTTTTTTCTATTTGCAAAACTAAGATACTAAGAATTCCATAATTCCTGTAATTAGATTAAATGGATGGTTAGGGAATAGGAGCAGTAGTTATTTATTGGCTGTGCCTGTTTAAATTTCCTCATTGTACTGAATTCTTGTCATGGAGGCAATAGGAGATGTCTTACTGGTGTCCAATAATTTATTATAAATATGCAACAGATGAATATTTGTTTTTATCTGTGACTAAAGCTATTTTATGTTATCTATATCAATTACTAATTAATATTTGAATATGAATAACCTTGGAGAGTATAGTTTTCTTTTAAGATTTACTTATTTATTCATTTGAAAGTCAGAGTTACACAGAGAGAGAAGGAGAGGCAGAGAGAGGTCTTCCATCCACTGGTTCACTCCCCAGTTGTCCACAATGGCTGGAGCTGGGCCAATCTGAAGCCAGGAGCTTCCTCTGGGCCTCCTACACAGGGGTAGGGGCCCGAGGAGTTGGGCCATCTTCCACTGCTTTCCCAGGCCACAGCAGAAAGCTGGATTGGAAGCGGAGCAGCTGGGACTCGAACATGCGCCCATATGGAATGTAGGCATTGCAGGCGGCGGCCTTACCCGCTATGCCACAGCACCAGCCCCAAAGCATATAGCTTTATTTATTTATTTTTTAACATAATTCTATAAGTTGTAAGCATCTGCCTTGTATCCTAGTATTGCTTTGTTATAATTTTCTTTTTTAATCCCTTTTACAACATATCAAAATCATATGATGTGTATTCAGTGAAGAAACTTTTTCTTTTAAGATTTTTTTATTTATTTGAGAGGCAGAGTTACCAACAGAGAAAGGAGAGACAGAAATGTCTTCCATCTGCTGGTTCACTCCCTAAATGGCTGTAAAGTCCAGAGCTGAGCGGATCCAAAGGCAGGAGCCAGGCGCTTCTTGCCGGTCTCCCATGTTGAGCAGGGGCCCAAGCTGGGTAATCTTCCACTATTTCCCAGGCCATAAGCAGAGATCTGGCTCAGAAAAGGAGCAATCAGGACAGAAACTGGTAGCATATAGGATTCTGGCACCACACGTAGTGGTTTAACCTACTACAGCACAGCACTACCCCAGTGAACAAACTTTTTGATGTGTTATATAAACAAAAAATAAACAGGAACCCTGATTTCTCAGAAAAAAAGTTTTTAAACCAACTTAATTTGAACTATATAAAAACCAGTTTCATCAGTTTGTGTTTGTTGAGCACAGTGTGCAAACTACAATTTCATTTTCTAAATATTTACATATTCTTTCTAAGTGTTGGCCCAGAAAACACTTTTCTCATATTTTGAGAATTTGGTTAGCATTTCATCAGATAATTCTCAGATCAATTCCCTACAGGGATATATTGATTATTGTGGGAATTTTGTCTGAACTTAAACTCTGAATTGCATACCATGTGTTTTATTGTAATATGGGGATATAATAGTTTATTTTTATTCATAATACTTTAGGATGACTTTATACCTATGAAGATCTTTCATAGTAACTGCATGTAAAGATATCACAGATTCATCTTGTCATTTTTAGTCCCAGAGTGAAAACTGTTTGTGTCTCCATGGAATTGTGGTTTCTTCTTGTGTGAAATATCAGGACCATTACTGCTGATTGGGAAGTAACTTGCTTCTGCACTGGTCATTGTTTCTGTGATATTTTTAATAGGCAGAGCTAGAAATATATTCCAGCTGGGAGACATACATATCTACAGATATAGCTGTATATTTTCACTCATATGTGTGTGTGTGTGTGTGTGTGTGTGTGTTGTATAAACTTTGAAAAGTGAAATACTTTGTTTCTATACTACTATTTCTTTTTTAATTTTAATTTTTGTTTCTTGGAAAGGCAAAGAGACAAAAAGAAACACACTCAAAGAGCCCAGCAAAGAGAAATCTCCCCTTGTCTGTTTCCCCAAATGCCTGTGGTAGCCGGGGCTTGGCCAAATTAAGGCCAAGTGCTGGAAATTCAATCCAGCTCTCCCAAGAGAGTACAGGGACCCAAGTATTGTAGCCATCATTTGCTGCCTCCCAGGGTACAGACCAGCAGGAAGCTGTATCCAATCCAATCTAAGCACTCTGATAAGAGATGCAGGATTCTCTAAGTCTTGACAACTATGCCACATGCCCACAACATACTGATATTTTTGTTTCAAATGCAGCATTATGGGGTCTATACTTAACCTCTTATTTATTATATCTGGGTCATCCTAATTCTACATTTAGAATTCAGGTTTTCAAAAATATTTCATGATGATAAAATTAAAGTAATAGCCAATTGCCTACTTTCAGTATTTTCTTTATATATAACATGGATTAATACCAATACTGTTAGCAATTATTTTTACTGAAAATCATTTATTGTATTTTACTAAAACAATTAAAAGTATTTACATATGTTTGTCTCATTATCCTTCCACTTTTTAATATTTGTAGTATATCTAAATTATTACATCAGATTGTCATTACATGATATTTATTTTCTCTAATTTCCAATTACTTATGTTTCTATAAAAAGCTTTAATGCTTAACACCTTCCCTATGTCTAAATATCTCTAGTCAATCTGATTTCCTGAGAGCTTGTTCTTGAATAAAATCTTTAGGTAAGAATCTTAAGAACTCCATTCCTTGAGTTTTTTCTAATTGATAACAGATTCTTTATGTCTTTCTTAACTGATGATCATTTTTCCTGGATATAAAATCTGTGGTTCTCATATCCTTTCCTTGTATATCTTAATTAAGTATTCTGCCTTTTGCACAAAAAATTGCCATTGGAAAAATCTGATAATTAAATTTAATTTACCTTCTTCATTCTATATTTTAGGATTTTTTATTGATTGTTATTCTCTATGTTCTTAAGATTTTCTTCTTTTCTATATCTATTTCTATGTCTATTTCCTTCTTTTTCTATGTCTATAGTATTTTCTATTTTATCATTTTCTTCTTTTCTATGTCTATTTTGCTTAAAAAAGATTTTATGTTTACCCCATAGAGTGTTTCTCCTATCTTAGTCATGAATTTAAAAAATATTTAAATAATATTCTTATTTTCCTAAAATAACTTTCAATTTCATTTGACTTCAGTGTGTTCTTGATGTTTATTCTTATTTTAGTTTAACTTTCCTAAATGTAAAGAAAAAAGAGTTGACACAAATAGTGTTTCTAACTTCCATGAACTCCAATTTCTCTTATTTTAGTGTTCTGTGAAAAATTCGAGTAGGTTGATTGCTCAGATTTATTCTTTGTATTCCACTCATTTATTTTTTTTAAAAAAATATATATTTATTTAATTATTTATTTGAAAGAGAAGACTAGAGCCAGCAAAAGAATGAAATCTTCCATCTGCTGATTCACATGAAGTCATGTCTGGGCCAGACTGAGACCAAAAGCCAGAAGCCAGGAGCACTATCCAGGTCTCCCAAACGAATGCAAGGGTTTAAGTACTTGGGACAACTTTTCTGCCTTCTCATTAGCAGGAAGCTGGATTGGGAGTGGAACAGACAGGGCCCAAACCAGCATTCTGAGCTAGGATGATATTTCTGCAAGTAGCAGTTTAACCTGCTATGCCACAATGCCAGCCCCATCCTCTCCTCTATTATATTTGTGCCTTCTTCTGTCTGCTTCTCTAAGTTATCTTTTCAGCTTAATCTTCATTGGGAAGAGAGTCTTCAAAGTTCAGTAGGCTCGGGTTACTTTGGACTCTGTAGGCCTTAACAGAATTATTTCTTTTGTACCATAAAATAATTCTGTTCTGTTAAATGGGACTGCTGTAGAGTATTGCTAGAAATATTAGTAGTTTATTAGCATTTTCAGACTAACTTTAGTTTAAATGAAAACATTTGAAATGAAAATGTACTTTTTGAAAAAAATGTGTTTATTAATTTATTTACATGGAAAGCAGAGTTAGAAATAGAGACAGAGATGAGAGAGAGAGAGAGTGAGTGAGAAATCTTCCACCTGCTGTCCAACGCTCCAAATTTCCTTGAAGCCTGGGGCCGGGCCATGCCGATGCCAAGAGCCAGGAGCTTTATCAGGTCTTCCATGTGGGTGTTGGTGCCTAAAGATATGAGCCATCTGTTGCCTTCCCAGGCACATTAGCACAGAGCTGCATCAGAAGCAGAGCAGCTGGGGCTGGGGCCTTGGCTCAATAGGCTAATCCTCCACCTGTGGCGCAGGCACACAGGGTTCTGTCCCAGTTGCTCCTCTTCCAGTCCAGCTCTCTGCTGTGGCCCTGGAGGGCAGTGGAGGATGGCGCAGGTCCTTGGGCCCTGCACCCCATGGGAGACCAGGAGAAGCACCTGGCTCCTGGCTTCAGATCAGTGTGGTGCGCCGGCCGCAGCACGCTGGCGGCAGCAGCCATTGGAGGGTGAACCAACGGCAAAGGAAGACCTTTCTCTCTGTCTCTCTCTCTCTCAGTGTCCACTCTGCCTGTCAAAAAAAAAAAAAAAAAAAAAAAAAAAAAAAAAAAAGAAGAAGAAGCAGAGCAGCTGGGACACAAACTGATGCTCATACAGAGTGATGGAGTATCGCAGCTATACTATAATGCCAGCCCCCAAAACTGTACTTTTCTTTATATAAAAAGATTTATTTATTTATTTGAAAGGCAGAGTTAAGAGAGAGAGGAAGAGACACAATGAGAGAGAACTTTCATCCGCTGGTTCACTCCCCAGATGGCCACAATGGCTAAAGCCAGCAGCCAGAGCTGCTTCTGGGTCTCCCACGTGGGTGGGAGGGGCCTAAGCACTTAGGTATCTTTTGTTGCTTTTCTCAGGTTATTATTAGGGAACTGGATTAGAAGTGGATCAGGCAGAACATGAACCAGCACCCATATTGTATTGCTGGCGCTGCAGACAGCAGCTTTATCCACTATGCCACAATGCCAGCCCCCAAAATATACTTTTGAAAGACATTTCCCCCATCTTGTAGCAAAAACAGAAAGCAAAACCCCAGATTTTTCTTTATTTTACTATATTTTCTAAAAATTTTGATTGCAGCTTTCTTGCTTTTGGAAATTCACAAATACAATGAAGCATATTTTGGAGAAAATTTGATGCAAAGATCAAAGTGTTGGTTCAGATATTCAAACCCATCAAGGATGTCAGAATCAGATGGCTCTTATTGTTGCCAGATACTGGAGACGAAAGAGAAAATATTTAAGGTTTAGATTTAGATTCCACAATTATAGACTGAGAAGAGAAAATGCCCAGAAAACAGGTGAATTCATATCCATGCTTAGAATACTTTTGAAATATTTTTCTCGTAGTTGTGACATCTGACAGAAAAATAACCACATCAGCAGTAGTGAGCAAAAAGAAAACTGGGGGTAGATGTTGTTATACAGCCGCTTAAGTGAACTGATCGGGAGGCTTACATCTCTAGGTGCCTCGGATTAAACCTGCCTCTGCCTCTGCTTCCAAACCAACTTTTTGCCAAAGTGCCTGGAAGATGTGGGCTCAAATCCTGAGTCCCTGCTGCCCACACTGGTGACCCAGGGAGAGTTCTGGCTCCTAGTGTTGGTCTCACCCAGCCCTGGCTATTGTGGGCATTTGCTGAGTGAACCAGAAATTGGAAGATCCTCTCTCTCTCTCTCTCTGGGGCTCTATCTATCTCTCATTCTTCCAAACAAAAAGAAAGATGAAAGAAAGAAAGAAAGAAAGAAAGAAAGAAAGAAAGAAAGAAAGAAAGAAAGAAAGAAAGAAAGAAAGAGAAAAAGAAAGAAAGAAAGAAAGAAAGAAAGAAAGAAAGAAAGAAAGAAAGAAAGAAAGAAAGAAAGGAAGGAAGGAAGGAAGGAAGGAGAAAGGAAGGAAGGAAGGAGAAAGGAAGGAAGGAAGAAGAAAGGAAGGAAGGAAAGAGAGAAACATTAAATATCTAAGATAATTTTCATAAATGCATTTGTGAAGTTGCTGTATTGGTGTGTTATGTATTTCTGAATATTTTATGCCATTTAAATTTGCAGTTGTACATATTACAAAATGCCAGAATAATTACTGAAGTACATGTGTTTACATCATAGTTTGAATAATATGGAAATGAAAGGATCACTACAGTGCTTTAGGAGAGATTTTCAGTTAGACAACCATTTGTTTACCAATCAGAGGACCAAAATATTCATGCTTTATTCAAAGTAGATCTCTCCTCAAGGAATCCTGAAAGATCATGAAAATCTTACTGTTGCTCTTCAGTTTTTTCCCTTGAGCTTGTGAGTGCCAATGATTAAACTCAGTAGTGCAGTTTCCATTGCTATCCACAAGAAAACTTTCACAAAAGTGAACTTGAGCTTTTACTAGGGACTGATTTCTAATTCATTTAGAATGAAAAATATTATTCAGGAAATAAGATGTTCATTTATACAAAGTAGAGCAAATCTTTCAGGATGCTAAAAGTCACTTGAAGACCCACACGCTATAGATTTTACTTTCCATTAGACATAAATATATGCATTTATTTACTTTTGCTTCCACACATAGATATATGAATTCATTGCTAAGTATGTATAAAATGTAATTCATTAGTGAGAATGATATAAATTTTAACACTTTCTAGTGTATAATTCACATATACATACTTCAGCTGCTTAAACTGTATAATTCAAAGGTTTTTAGTATATTTATAGAGCTGTGCAATAATTACCACCGTCACTTTCAGAATATTTTAATCAGAAGCAAACAACATACACATCAGCAGTCACTGTCCATCTTTACTTATGCTCTCACTGACGCATCACCTCCTCTTCCAGGGGCTAGACAACCAATAATCTTTGGTCTGTGTATACTTGCCTTTTCTGGATATTTTATGTAAACATGAGAATGCAATAGGTGATATTTGTGACTAGATATTTACATTCATAATGTGCTCAAGGATTATCCATTTTATAACATATATCAGTGCATTTCTTTATTTAAAAATAATACTCTATTTAGTGGGTACACCATGCTTTCTTTATCTTTTTGTCAATTGATGGTTATTAGAATTATTTGCACTTTTAAACCACCACTAATAGTGCTGATTTAACATGTGTATGTAAATTTTTGTATGAGTATATGCTTTCATATATTTGGGAATATATATTCAGGAGTAGAATTGTTGGGTCATATAATAACCCTGTGTTTTAACTTTTGAGCAATTCTTGTGATGTTATGTCAAAGGAGAACTCATTTACAATCTCAGCAGCAATATATGAGGTGCTAACATGCACTGTGAATTTCTCTATTTTCTTACCAACAGTATTTATCTGTTTTTTTTTAATCATACCAATCAACATATATAAATAAATGTAGTTTTGTTTTTTGGACTTGGATTTCTCTATTAATCGAAGATGTTGAGTAGGGCTTTTGTTACGCTTTCTGCATCTGCTGGTATCAATTCAAGAGTACTACAAAAAGTTCATGGAAAATGGAATTAAACAATAAAGTGCCTTTTCCCTGAAAGTTTGAAGTGCATCCTACAGCTGTTAGGCTGATGAATGACAGATGAATCCCTATAACCTTCAGCAGTTCTTCAGGCGTACGCTGATCCGCCATGTGATCAGTTAAACAGGAACACAGCCACAGAGATTAGCACTGCTACAGAAGCACAGTCACTTCTGTCTTCTCGGCCTTTCTGCATCTGTGAGGCAAAGATCACTATTTCAGCATCACGCAGGATGCCACTTTGGAAGGAGGGAAGGGCTTCACCAGACTTCACAGATGCCAGCAGCTTGACTTCAGACTTCTCAGCTTCCAGAACTATAAATTTTGTTTTATAAATTACCCAGTTCCAGGTATTCAGTTATAGCAGCACAAAATAGATTTAAACACAATTTTTTTGTAGAAAAAGCTTCTGATCCAAACTTGTAAGATTCTATGATTATAAATCACACGATGATTTGGCATTAAAGAAGATTTTAGAGATTTAATTGACAAACATGACAATCTAAGAGCAATTTATTTTAATATATTTAGCATTTATTAATGATTTGTGTTTGTGTTCATACAAATGCAATGTCCTTTAAATTGAAAAAATATATATTTTCCCTGAATTAATTAATAGCATAAAAGGCATAGTTTCCTATGATATACAATACTGAGGACAAACACAAATAACCGAGCTGATTGCTCCAGAAAATAATTGTTTCTAGAAGATAGAAATATAAGCTGGACCAGCGCCGCGGCTCTCTAGGCTAATCCTCCATCTGCGGTGCCGGCACCTGGGGTTCTAGTCCCGGTTGGGGTGTCGGATTCTGTCCCGGTTGCTCCTCTTCCAGTCAGCTCTCTGCTGTGGCCTGGGAGTGCAGTGGAGGATGGTGCAGGTCCTTGGGCCCTGCACCCCATGGGAGACCAGGAGAAGTGCCTGGCTCCTGTCTTCGGATCAGCGCAGCACGCCAGCTGCAACGCGCCAGCTGTCGCGGCCACTTGGGGGGTGAACCAACGGAAAAAGGAAGACCTTTCTCTCTGTCTCTCTCTTTCACTGTCAAAAAAGAAAGAAAGAAAGAAAGAAAGAAAGAAAGAAAGAAAGAAAGAAAGAAAGAAAGAAAGAAAGAAAGAAAGAAAGAAAGAAAGACCATTAAGTAGTGTACTTGTGAAGACTAAGAACTTGATCATGAACACTTGCTTCAAAATTCTGGACTTGGAGTACCCACCTATCCTAAGTCATGTTAAAAATTCTGACCAACCTTAACCAACGCCCCCTCACAAAGCTCCAAAACCTGTAAATAATTTCCCTAAGACTCTCTCTCTGTAAACTGTTGCACTTCTTTCCAAGTGGGTTCTCCTCAATTAGACTAATAAACTTAACTTTGGAGCGACAGATTCTTCTAGTGGTCTCTTAGTGAGTTAAAACTTGACACCGTCTTTCATGGATACAAATGTGTACATGGATGGGGCTCACATTGTTTGCAAAGATATTGAGGAAACTTTATTTAATAATTTGATGTATGAATTAATATTTCATTTTAAAATACATTAAGATTTTAAAAATTATTCATTTTAAATGTTGTCCCTCACTTATATATGTAGTTAGGCATTCTAACCCGGTAGTAATGAGAAAGAAAAGTTTATCAAAAATAGTTTTATTAACTATATAAATATAAGTTAACTTTATAAATTTCTATCTTAAGCTTGGAATTTGTAATAAATTTGCTTTACTTTAAAGGCTTTCTTAATAAATCTACTTAAATCGAACTCCTCATCTCCAACATATTTATGGCTACACATCTCTATACAATGATTAGCATTTTGAGAACATATTTAACATATATTTTCCAAGTGACAGTTAATCAATCTGTTAAATTCCTCATAGGCATTTAAATGAACACTTTCTGATTAAACAAAACACTCAATTATTAATTTTAACTTTCCTCATAAATGTTCTTCTGTAATACTTTTAATGTCCTTCGAAATCATTTACGTATTCTCAAAAAAGAGAATGATGGTATCATATAAGTTGAAATTTTGGTGCAGATTAATATAACAGCACTGGAGAGTTTATTTTTTAAAATAGCATATCCAATAATGCACCATTAATGACTAATTAAAAGAATAAATCATAATTAATAAAAATGTAGGATAAGAGACATATTCAAAAGTCGTTTCAACTATAATAAGTTTATAGAACAATTCAAATTAAGCTAACTATTTGCAAATATTCTCCATAAGTTTTTTATTAGCTATGAAGCATAATTTGTTCATTATCTGCATTGTGCATGTTATACTACAGTATAAATCTTGTTTATAGTATACATTTCTTAGCAGAACTTTCATTTATAGAATACAAAACAATCTTTAATAACTTTTATTTTATGACACATTGTAAATTATATGGAGGCTACACTAAATATTTTTCTCCATATTATTTTTAACACATATGGGACAATCAAGTTACTGCAGAAAACATAGAATGCTCTAATTTAAATTCAACTCAAAGTCTTGAACTTCAGTCTCATTTGCCTGCTGTTAAAAGAAGCATCATTAAACAAATAAATGTGTAAGAGCTATTGTTTCCTCTGTTTCTAGGAGAGCAGTAAGCTCTAATCCATGTAAAGAGATGGTTTGTTATTATTATGTTCTTATTATCTGGAAAGTGAGGTTAGTGTCTTTGGATATCAGCATTGTCCCTGCATTCATCAGCTTCTATGAAGTAGTGCATATCATAAGTTCTGAGGCTTGATATTCAGTGATTATTATAGCAGCATATATGTGAAAATGCTCTTTCAAGGTTGTTTTATTTCCTGTTTGCCACACTTCATACCACAGAGTAGTACCTAAAAGTTAAATGCATTTTCTTGAAATGAGCCACATGATAAAACAGTGCATAAGAAGAAGGCAATGGGGTGCAGTGCAAGTGTGCTGTGAAAATGAGTAAACCAGATGTCAGCAATGCTTGAGCTCAGTTGTGGATGTGTTAATTTTCCCCTAGATCTGCTCAGGAAGCTGGCAGGCAGAATCCCCTGTCTCACAGATCAGGGAAACAGCTCAGAGAAGGCTCAGAGGCAGAAAATGCAATTGACAAGGGAAATTCATTGATGCCTTTTTTTTTTTAAAGAAAAAGTGAGATTGCTTTTTAGCAGAGTTTTTGTTTGTTTAAAAGAAGACTTTACTACTAATAGCTTCAGGACATAAAATGTAGCAGGACCGAATTGAATAGGATTTATTGAACTCTAGGTTATCGGAGCTAATCAACCCCCTTTTCTCAGATGGATCAAAAAGAAGAAGGAGCAGTTAAGTGACTTCATGAATATTACTGAGTCTAGGGCAAATGCAATATTTCACAACAGGTGTTTAGATTTTTTCTATACTGTGTTTTTTCCATTCAAAAGTGGAGTGTTTCAGTGAGAATCCTGCATTTCATGGTGTGTCAAAAATGAAAAGCAGCTCTGTCTAGACCACCATCAACTCTCCATATAATTTATAATATTTTTTCCCATGGATTATCTGAGTTATTCATAGAGTCAAAATGAATTTAAAAATTAACCCCTTTTTACATACTTTTATAGCAAAAATTTATTTAGAAATGTCTCAGGTCTACTAGTTGTCTGTAATAACTATTCTTTCCATCTTATACAATAGAACTATGAAATCAAAATTTTAGCAACAAAGCTATCTGCTCAGAATATTCTGTTTTGTAATTTCATGGCTTAGTTTAATCATAAATAATCAATAGTCAATGTGATATTTGGAATCTCTGTGTACAATTTTTGCAGTGTTCTTAAAAGGGGGTGAATACAACCTTCTTTTTTTCTTCTCCATTACACTGGCTGTTTATAAAGACATGGTGTGTGGGGAACTTGAGCTGAAGCTGAAATATTTCTCTTGAAGTTTAAGGCTTTAAAATTCAGAAATAAGTTTGATGGTGGGAGCATTCTGGCTGCCCTGGAACACTTGCAGGTGACTTTTACATGAGAGTGGAACAGACTTCTATTTTTTGAAAGCCATTCTGTTACAATCTTGTCACTGTCAGCCAAATCTTCCACATTGATTTAAGCCCCTACTCTGTTCCAGGATTAGTGTAGGTAGTAGGGGAGAAGTAAAACTACTTTAATGGAACCTATATTCTAGAGCAGACTAACAAAAAAGGGTTAAAAGATGGGAGACTCACGAGGAAGGATTTTATTGTTTTCTTTTGCATAAGGAGCCAGAAGCTGTGTCTGATAAAGCTACATTTGAACACAAGCCTTAAGAAAGTATAGAGATGAACCATGCAGAATCCCAGAAAACAAATAGTGAATTTCTTGCAGTATGAACTTCTTTGGAAAGTGGGAGGATCAGAAAGCAGGCCAGTGTGCTGCAAGAAGAGTGGGTGTGCAGAGTGGTGAAGAATTGTAAGACCTGGAGGATCACCAGTAAACAGTGGGCAGTAGTTAAACTGCTGCTTAGGGTGCCCGCTTCCTGTGTCACAGTGCCTTGCAGGAGTCCTGGCTCTTCTGTCTCTGATCCAGCTTACTGCTGTTGCAGATCCTGGGAGGCAGCAGATGATGGCTCAGATAGGTAATTGTGAGCTTTTGAGAGTGAATTAGCGTATGGAAGGTTTTTCTCTCTGTGTGTGGTTTTCAGATAAAGTGAAAGTAAATAAAGACTTTTTTTTAAGGGCATTGGTTTTCACTGGGATGAGCAGCCACTAGAAAGAATGTTGTGGAGCTGGCGTTGTGATACAGGGGGTTAAACTACCGCCTGTAATGCTGGCATCCCATATGAGTCCAGGAGGCTCTACTTCTGATCCTGTTCCCTGCTAGTACACCTGGAAAAGCATAGGAAGAGGGTCCATTACTTGGGTTCCTGCAACACTTGTGGGAGACCTGGATGGAGTTCAAGCTCCTGGCTTTGACCTGCCCTAGCCACAGTTCTTGTGGCCATTTGTAGAGTGAACCAGCAGATAGAAGATCTCTCTCTCTCTCTCTCTCTCTCTCTCTCTCCCTTTAAAAAAAATAGAATCTTAAACAAGAAAGTGAACTGACCAAGCACATTTATGAGGGTCACTCTAATAACTGTATTAACCTGAGCAGAAATGAGTTACAATCTTATCAAATGGTGAAGGAATTTTTAAAACATATGATCTTACTATAATGGTAATTAAATGAAATGAGCCAAACACAAACATTCAAGTGTCACATGATTTCACTCTGTGTAGATCTAAAATTAGAAAAGATGATCTCAAAATAGTTAAAAGGAAATTGGTGATTACGAGGGGCTAGGGAGGGAAGCTGGGGGAGAGGGATGGGAAAATGGTTAATTAATGGATATTGAGTTATAGTTAGATGGGAATATGGAGATTTGGGGTTCTGCTGTATAGTATGGTGAGTGTGGAATATATTAATGAACTGTATATTTCTGTGTTAAAAAATAAAACATAGAATTTTGAAGAAATACATATATTTATCCAGATTGGACATTAAAAAATATCATGCATTGAAACATCACAAGGTACTTCATAAATATGTATATTTTATAAGTCTGTTAACATTTTGAAATAGAAAAAAATGAAAAAGTAAAAACTATATGATATTATAATATAATACTTGCCCAAGACAGAAAGAGATGAACTTCTAGGAATAGAATGCATGATCTATTCAACTGAATTGTTTGTTCCATATGCAAAGGTGTGTGCTATTTACATCTAATCTTCACAACAACCAGGAATATTTTTAAATCTCATTTTACATATGAATTCATAGTGATTCAGAACTCCTCAAAATCACATAGAGAATAATTAGTAAACCCAGCTTACAGACTTAGAAAATCTGAGTCTTGACCTGCCTCATTTTTGATACTTTCTTAATAATAATGAATTCAGGCATTCTAATTATTTCATCTTACAGAATGCTTAAAGACAATCTATATGCAGAGTAAATTTTCAGTTAATAAGGAATCATATTATGCAATGGATTGAGATTACAATACAACTCACAAACCAGCTACAATGTTACTCTATTTCATATCCCAAGTATAGAAATAGGTATATTTTGTTATTTTAGATTACTTAAGCTCATGGTGAATAAATGGAATAATCCAAAATGGGATAAACCAGACTAAATTCATAGTAGATAATAAAAACATTTGGGGGTTTTGTTTATTTCTAACTGGTGGAAGATTAATTTGTTATGCTCCAGGGGGTACCAATCTCCAATTAACACCCCAATATGTGGTTAGCACATTTGTAATAGATTGGCTATATAGCATCATAGAACCAAGAGGCTGAGTCCCCTGTACAAACAAGTGGTGGTTACACAATGTCTGAGCTTCACATTGAGCCAAGGTTAGACACAAAGGATCTAAGATAGCTCATAATTTCCTTACTGATTACTGGAGCATCAGGCCCCTGACCATTCTGTTTGAAAGATCTATTTGGAAGATCCCGAAAATGTACTTCAATTACAGACTACCTCCAGTGTGCTGTCCTTGTTTTCAGATGGTAGGTACAAAATTTTTTTTTTCTGAAAAAGGAATTCAAATTCTTAAGAGACATACTTAATTATATTAACACATATAAATTGGTATCTGCTAGATTCATCCAACTGTTAGTCAGTTTACTAAACAAAAAAAAAAAAAAAACAAATTAGAGCAAAGTATTTGTCATAAGGCAGTTATGTTTTTAAACTTTATTCTGATTTTTTTTTCATTATATTCTGTTACCTGCATTTTATTACATGCTGATCAAATAATCATTTCATTTGATCTCTAGTATGGATTTCCTTAACAATAATTTTGACTTTGCTTGTTAAAAGATGTCGTTTCAGTTTGGAACTAATGCCCTATTAGTGTAATAAAATCAAAAGTCTTTTTCCAGTTTCAAAGTTACTTCAGTAATTTTTAAGGTCCCCTATCCTCCATTTAACATGACAATATTTATAACCCATAGTGAATTTTTAAAACTTGATTGAAGAATAACTAAATGTAGTAAGTGAAGTATTAATAAAATAAAATAAAATAGTGAGACAGAAGTGGAAAATGTAGTGAAGTGAAATATTAATATAATAAATTGGGATTATGCCAAGTGCACCCTAATTACCTGTTATTCCATGACACAGACTCTCCCCCCCTTTTTTTTTGACAGTCAGAGTTACTGTGAGAGAGAGACAGAGAGAAAGGTCTTCCTTCCATTGGTTCACAACCCAAATGGCCGCTATGGCCAGCGCACTGCCCGGATCCAAAGCCAGGAGCCAGGTGCTTCCTCCTGGTCTCCCATGTGGGTGAAGAGCCCAAGCACTTGGGCCACAGCAGAGAGCTGGACTGGAAGAGGAGCAACCGGGACAGAATCCAGCACCCCAGCCGGGACTAGAACCCAGGGTGCTGGCGCCACAGGCGGAGGATTAGCCCCTTTTTTGTTAATTGCATTCCAACCAATTTTCTTCAGGACCATGAGAAAAGAGTCAATAAAGTAATTTGCCATGCTATATAAACATTCATTTATAAAGGTTTTGTGTCATTTACTATGGTAAAACACAAGCAAACCTATTTTAGGGAACAATTTGAATCTTTAGTGGTGTGTCCAAAGCAACCCATTACAACTAAGTATGAATCATATCTTTAAATATTGAGTTTTATTTTGTTCATCATCTCACTCCATAAGCACCTTAGATGATCACACCTAATGACCATCAAACTTCCGTTCTGTATCACAGGTTGCTTCTTCCCATCAGTGCCCATTCTGGTTATATACTTAAGCGACGGAGCTGTTTTACTTATCCTTGAAATCATTTGTTTGAATGGAAACCTTGAATGTAAACAATAAGAATAGAAATCTTTCCTCCCTGTTTGCTATCGTACACAGTTCTATTTTCAATAGTCTAGAAAAGATATCCAGTGCCCCACTTGCTTTGGTTCACTGTTTGTGACAATATGAACAAGTGACAGAGCACCAAGAGAAAGGAAAGCTGACAGAGTGAGTGTAGTTTCAAGAGTTTTCCTCCAATCAGAACATTGCATGGTATCACCTCACTTATGATGTCACTGAAGAGACTGGTCACCTTTGTTGTTGTTTTACAGAGTTAAGGACAGTCATGAAATCTTTTCTGTTTAACAACGCCCATTACAGAAAGAAATAGAATACTAGCAGCAAGGCCTCAAATGCAACTTTTTATTGAATAATGAAAGAAGTATCATATCAATATGTTTTTATCTGGTCAAGAAATTTTTTCCTAACAGTCTTTTGGTGCCCAGAGTTCTAGAGGGTTTATGACTACTAATGGCTTTTTAATCTCATCATCTGTAAATGTTAGACTTTTAAATCTATTTACTTCAATTTCCTGACATGCATCAGAGACAAACGGGGTATTTACTGGCTTTGTGGGCTTTGTGTTACATTTTTTATTATATTAGAGTGTATCCAGACTTTTGCATCAACAGCTTGACTGGATAGTTTTGCAGGAAGGGAAAACAATAGGAGAAAAATCATCTAGTAAATAGTTTTAGAGTAACCACCTTAAATGATATGAAGGTTCTTGTTATACTCGCAGTATGTAAATATTCTGTACTCTGAACAAATGTAAATTCTGGCATGCTATGGGTTCTGAGTGGGCCAAATGGAAGTAACATGTTCCCCTTCTATATTATTTACAGTAGAATACATTCATCTGCTACTCATAATACTTTATCGTTCAAGGTCTTCTTTTGTTTTGACCTTGTTAATATCCACTGTCTATAACTAACATATTTTTTATTTTCTCATGATGATGACGAGGAGAATCACTTGAATCATCTCTGTTGTGATTTTCCTGACGTTAAAAGGCTAGTGTGCTTCTCTTCCTCAAAGTTTTTCTTAAGATTTTTTTTTTTTTTGAAAGAGTAACAGAAATGGTAAGGAATGCGAGGGGCAGGTGGGAAGGAGGGGAAGGAGGGAGGAAGAGAGAGAGAGAGAGAGAGAGAGAGAGAGAGAGAGAATCTTCCATTGCTGTTAATTTCAAAAATGACTTCAACAATTAGAATCGGGCCAGGTCAAAGCCAGAATCCAGGAACTTCATCCAGGTCTCCCATATGAGTGACAGGGACCCAAGTACTGTGCCATCAGCTGCTGCCTTCCCAGGGGCATCACTAGGAAGCTGTAATGAAAGCTGATAAACCAGGACTCAAGCCAAGGCTCTGATGTAGGAAGCAGGCATCCCAAGCAAAGCTAAACCTACTGCTGTGCTACAAGGACTAGCAACCTCGAAAGTATTTAAAAGTATACCAAGTGCCTCATAATCTTTCGGAATTTCACATTTTAGGAGAAAACAAAATATACCTGGGGAAAATAAAAATTGAAATATAAGAAAAGCACTTTTTAAAAATCAAATGTCAAATAAGGCCATTACAATTTTCATTTAATTATATCCACCTTATCTCTCATTCTTATTAAACAAATCCTTGAACATGCATCATTTGTCTGAAAAGAAACTTGAAAAATTGTGGTTAATATAAACAAAAATAATAAATAAATCAGGATTTTAAAACTATTGTTAAAATCAATATTGATTCATTTATTGAACCATGTCCCATTAATAAACATTGTTTTTCTGTCTTCTGGTCTTCCATTACACTTTGTTTATGCTCCTATTGTGGTGCCTAATATATTACTGCTTTTTAAAAAATTAATGTCGTCTAATACAGTATCAAATCCTGTAACTTAACATTTAGTTTTGCAAGTCCTATGCTAACCAATGGTGGTGGCAAAGATTAGTGTTCCAATTATTTTGATTGAACTCAGTCACTATGTCATGAACTCAAGGCTAATTCACATTGTAAATGATCAAATACAAAATCTTGAAACATTTTATAATTGCTTTCAAAGCTTTTTAACATCAAGCATTGAAAGCAAGTTAAGTTTCCCATTGTTCGTTCATTAACCAGAAATTTAATCAGTGTGTTTAACTTTCTAAGTATCTTTGATAGCTGAGATTCTTACTTTATTGTATTTAGAAGTAAAAGATATGATATCTTAAATTTGCTTCTGGAGAATAAACTATGATAATGAGTAATTCATATGTATTTACTGCATGTGGCACATTTAATTTTAGCATATGCATAGGAAGCAATTTCCAAGATTCAGTAACAGCAGGTGTATTAGTCAAATATTCAGGAAGAGTTGGTGCATAATGAGATTATCCTGAAATTTCAGTGGTTCACAATGACATTTTCTTACTTACTCGGAGTTTGATGCTCTCTTGGGCAGCATTCCTCTGTAAAGCAAATCAACATTTTCTGCGCTCCCATATTTTAGTTCATCAGCATATTTGCACAGGGGAAGACTGAGCTGGAGTGTTCATTGGAATGGTTTGATAGCCTCAACCTAGAATGGTTACCCAGCATTTTAACTCATGACTCCCTGGTGAAAACTAGTCAAAAGACCCTGAATAACTACCAAGAGTATTGGGCATTTGATCAACAGCAAATGTTTTGCCACAGAAAAGCAGAATGAGACTGGAGCTTTCAAGAAGCTTCTTTTCAAGGTAGCTTGGAAAGGGTAGTGCCAACAAGCTGGGAAAGTTTAGTAGAAGCAAAGAACTATGAGCACCAAAACAGCCAGCCTGGCTTATATTTAATAAAAGAGTGAAAACAGTTATTTAAAAATGCTGCAAGACAAAAGGACACAGCACAATTTGTTTTGATAAGCAGACTAGTGATGACAAGTACATAATTTATAATAAGCTACTCTTCTAGGTGATATAGTGGTGGTAAAAACACTGACATGGGAGCCAGCATGTGCGGGTAAAAGTCTCATTTCCACTACCTTGTGGTTGTGATTTGCAGCAAGGTATGTTCCTGTTAATATCTTGGCCTGTAATTGCAGAAATTAAATGTGGATAACTCACAGAGTTTGGATCAGGATTAAATGAACTGATACTTTTAGATGCCCTTGATTAGTGCCCGATACATAAAAATTCCAGGATTTTCAAAATATTATTTTTAAAATTATTAACTTCTTAACATATTCTAAGTACCTAGCAGATAAAGTAATAAAGTATCAGAAGAATATTTTATTGATATCACTGGCTATTGTATCTGAATCCCTTTTAACTAACTTACCCCAAACAAGCCCTTTTTCAGAGACATTGCCTTATTGTGCAAATAGTAAATCCATTATGCTGAATTGATTCAAAGTTGAGTCATAAGTGGAAAAGCTCTACAATGGGAAATTATGCAAGATACCAAAATTTAAACAAGGAATAAAATATCAAACAAGCAAACAGATGGATAATATACATAAAATCGGGATTCATTAAAGGACTCCTAACAGACTTCATGATAGATGTCTTTCTAGTCTCTGAAAGAAATTAAGATGAAAAAAATTGCTGAAAAAAGTTTACAGTGATACAGCAATAAAAAAAGAGTAAGACAAAAGAATAAGTTGAGATTTTGCAATAAGTCAGAAATAAATCTGTTACTTAGAAAACATATTCTATAAGTGCTATAAAAGTCATAGAAAAAATCCATAAAAAGTTTATAATAGTAATGAAAATCTTTACAACGTCCTGATTGAAAATAACAAAAGTGATAAAGAATGTGATACTTAATAAAACAAATAATATTTAATGTCTAATAAGCATTTGACAAAAATAGATTTACCAAAAAATATACAGTATCTAATTTTCCAAGTTTTCCAGGTTTGAAACATTATTTAACCTATTGCACTGGAAATGAGAAGAGAATTAGAACAAAATGTGTACAAAAATATGCCTCCACAATGTGGAGATTCATTAAATTGAAAATGCAATGATGAATAAAAGAAGAAAAGTACACAGGCAAAGCAAGCAATAAGGATTAGGGAATCAGTTTATTCTAATGAAAGTCATAAACTCTGGGCAAAAATAAAAATATCAAACAAATACAATTCATAAAAATTAACAAACAGTAATCTCAAAAGCAGCAGTTGGGGAAGGAAATCAGAATTTATTTCAAGTTATCTGTTCCAACAGTTTCTAAATTATTTGAATCTTACCTGTGAAGCCTACAAGTTTCAGTGGGGGTAGATTAGAGTATGTAAATCTCCAATAGTAAACTGTGCTATCTATCTTGAATCAGAGTTAGAAGTTGTAGGCTAATCAGAGTGGCTAAAAGATAAGTTGGGAGCAACAGAAAAAAAGTCATAGAACAGAAAAACTAATTGAGTAGACTGTGTAGGCTAATCCCTGGGCGGTGCCAACACAAGCTCAACTGAACGCCATTCACCACAATGATGTAAAGGACTGAAATGAGACACCACCCACACCTACTCTCTAACGGCAGTGGCTTGACTCTAGTAAAATTAATTAACTACTAAAGATAAAACACCAACGCATGTCAGGAGTATATAACTGAATCACAAGTTTATTCAATATTAATGTTAGAATTAAAATTACTAAGCTTAACAAGAGCAAAGGAAATATGACCCCTTCTGAAAAGAAACTTAACACCTGATAACCTATAATGGCTAGATGCAAGACTGTCAAACAGTGACTATGTAGCAGCTTTTAGAGTACTTCTCATTGTAATAAAGAAATATACTGATAATAAATGAAAAGACATTAACCAGAGTAGAAAAACAGAAAGCATAAAATGGGCAAAAATGGAATTAAATGCTACATTATCTGAAATATATATCATTCACAATCCATTCACTGGCTTAGTAACAAAATAGAAATGGCAAGAGAGCTAATTTATTTAAATATAGATCAATAGAAATTATGCATTTGGAAGGAAATGCAGAAGTTCACAAACTGAAAAGAGTCTTGAGAACCAGTGGAACAATATAAAAATCCTGACATGGCTCGTTATATTTCATAAAGAAAGGAAAACAGCAGTAGTGCAAAAAGGAAAACTATTGGGAAAACAAATGGCTGCAAGTATCTCAAATCAGTGAAATATGTAAATGTACATTTTCAAGAACCAAAAGAACTCTAAATAAGGTAAGCTTAAATATAACAAGGTCTCACCACATCATACTAAAATAATTTAAAATAAAGAGCTGTTAACAGAAACCCAACAAAATGTATCATATTGGTTACCTAAATTTGAATGCCAATGGATTTCTTCCATAAAACTACAGAGACCAGAAGACACAGGAGCAATGTTTTGTAAAAGCAAAAATAAAACATGGTTGAGAATTTATAAATAGGTCTGACAACACAAATGAGAGAAGAAAATGATTTATTTAAAACTGGGCAGAAGGGTTGAACACCCAAGAATACATATTTATGAAATAAGTACATAAAATATATTCAGAATCCTGATTTACCAGGTAAATATATGTTAAAACACACAACAGAACACTACTTATTAGAGTGGCTAAAATTAAAAAAAAAAAAAAAGTGACCATTACAAGTGTTGGTGAGGATGTGAAGAAACTGGCACTTTCTTTTTTCTTCCTTTTTTTTTTTTTAAGATTTGCTTATTTATTTGAAAGTCAGAGTTACACAGAAAGAGAAGAGAGAGGCAGAGAGACACAGAGAGAGGTCTTCCATTCGCTGGTTCACTCCCCAGATGATCGTAACTGACTGGAGCTGCGCCAATCCAAAGCCAGGAGCTTCTTCCAGGTTTCCTATGCAGGTGCAGGGGCCCAGACACTTGGTCCATCTTCTACTGCTTTCCCAGGCCATAGCAGAGAGTTGGATAAGAAGCAGAGCAGCCGAGACTCAAACTGGCACTTATATGGGATGCTGGCACTGCAGGGGGCAGCTTTACCTGTTATGCCACAGTGCTGGCCCTGAAACTGTCACTTTCATGTACTACTTTTTATACTACTTATTGGAGAATTATAAGATATAAAGAGGATAAAACATCAGAAATACCAAATAATTAAAATAACATCAAAATATGCATACAAAACCAGGAGATAATGCAATGGATAAAATAGTGGGAAATTTTAATCCATCTTTCAGCAAACAAAAAAAGGAAGGACATAGATTACATGAGTGACTTATTTGTAAAATTGACCAACTGTGTATGTCCATGTTGGGTGGAAGAGAGGGAGAAGACAAAATTACTCTTGTTTAAAAAATTTTTTTTTTCAATTGATCATGATACTCAAAAATTAAGCTATTTCAAAAAACACACACAATATTTTAAGTAAGCAGAACACATTTTTAGGAAACAAGCAATATTACTATAAATATATTTGTATTGTTTGTGTGTCTGTAGTCATTCATTTATCTTTTAAATCTACTAGTAGGTAGGTTTTCAATTTTTATTTTATGAAGTCCCTGCCCCACTTTCATCTAGACTACTTATTAAAGTTTCTTTAAATTACATAAGTCAAGTTTTTAAAAATTGCTTAAAATAGGAAAAATAAGCACATTTTATTAGTGCTCATTATTTTAATCCAGCCCCTGCATTTCTAGTAATTCTTAAAGACATTCTTCATTATAATTGACATACATCCTTATTCCTCTATACTTTACAACATTCCATTCCTTCCTCAGCTCTAAAGATCTTGCTACTATCTCCTTTGGATTTCCCCAAACAGGCTTTTATTAAACTCTGCATAGCTAATAATTATCATTTACTGAGAAATAAAAAATAAATATTCTGATTATTTATTAATGATAAACCATTACAATTTCAATTTATATAACTCTTGAGATTTTTTTAGATATCATTTACAATAAAGAAAAATGAGAGGCTGGTGCTGTGGTATAGTGGGTAAAGCCCCCGTCTTCATATGGGCTCCAATTTAAGACGCGGCTGCTCCACTTCCAATCCAGCTCTCTGCTATAGTCTGGGAAAGCAGTAGAAGATGGCCCAAGTCCCTGGGCCCCTGCACCCATGTGAATGACCCAGAAGAAACTCCTGGCTCCTGGCTTTGGATTGGCGCAGCTCTAGCTGTTGCAGCCATTTGGTTAGTGAACCAGAGGATAGAAGACCTCTCTCTCTCTCTGCCTCTCCTACTCTCTCTGTGTGACTCTGACTTTCAAATACATGAATAAATATTAAAAAAAGAAAAATGATATTTGAGGGATAGTGACTTGAAAAAATTTCTTCCATAATTTCAGTTCAGCTCTAGCCATGGTGGCCATTTGGAGAGTGAAGCAGTAGATGAAAGACCCCTGTTTCTGTCTGTACCTAAGTCCCCCAAGTAAATAAATAAATCTTTAAAAAGAAATTAACCAGGGCTTTCTCAGGGTCTACTACGTGGGTGCAGGGGCCTAAGCACTTGAGCCATTTTCTACTGCTTTCCCAGGGCATGAGCAGAGAGCTGGACCAGAAGTGGAGCAGGCAGGATTCAAACCAGTGTCCATATGGCATGCTGGCACTGTAGGAGATGCTTAACCTACTACACCACAGCACTGGCTCTAAATTTTTTAACTTCTTGAAATCAAATTTAAAGATATAACTCTATAATTATGATGATATTATAAAATTAAAAGAAAAATAAGAAAAGGTGGGGGTTGGGGATGAGGGAAGGAGGGGGTGCATGAGTTGAAGTTTCATGCTCTTAAACCTGTATATTTGATATACATGAATTTAGATCCCTTTTTATAAATAAATTTTTAAATGTAGTTTGATCTTTATCCAAAGGAAGAGAAGTAGAAAGTTCCCTATGAAATTGACTGTTAATTTATACCTTCAGATGTTCATACCTATTATTTTTAACAAAATATTTTTGTCTCTCCCTATTAAAATACCCAGGAATAAAAATTTGATTCATTGTTAACAGTCAGCACTGTAAGGAAGCTTTAAAAACTTTAGTTAAAATATAAGAAAAATGCATTGCTGTGGCTCTCATCTCTGCAATTTTCTTATTTTTAAATTTTGCTTTTGTTTTTCCTTGAAATAATGCTCTAGTTAGGTATTTAGTGCAATTCTCTGGACAGATTTTGTAATTTTTCACAGATTTCTATACAATATTTTTGATAGAAATACTTTGTTAACTTTACACAACAGGTTTTTTTGGAAGCCTATCTGGCATATCACTGGACAGAAATGCCAAGGTTTTACTGATATAGCCTTGTAATTCTCTGGCTCAGTTATAAGACAACTCCCCAGCCTTTTTGTGAGTTGTTCAATAAATCCCCATTGAAAGTTAAGGGCAAGTATGTTGAAGTCCTCTGGAAAATAATTTACCATATATTGGTTCCCTCTCCCATGATTTGGAGAATGTGAGTCAAAGACACTTCTGTGGTTTGTGATATACACAGGGATTTAAAATAATACTTGAAGTGAAATTAAACATACTCATAGAAGAGTGAACAGATGGCGGTAAAAATTAACAATGGGGCAGTGTAGTAAATTATCTTATATTTTTGAAGTCTATTTGGATATTTGTGAGTATCTACCATGTGTCATAGACAATTTCAGATCTTGTAGATATGGTAGAAAGCAAAATAGATCAATTATGTATTATAAAACTTCCACTCAAATGAACATCACTGTAGAGTGGTAAACAACTTTTCATTTTAATGCACCGATGTATATAATTTTGCAAGAATGTGTTGTAATATATTGTAGTATCTAAATAAATGAAAGTCAAAACATTTGAAATAATAAAGCTATTTCATAGGACAGTTATTTCTAAGACTTTCCAAGTTTTCAATCTTGAAAATCCATATAATGCTTTTATCTCCTAAGAGAAATAAAATGTATATTGCTGGTCCTGCTTTTGTACAGTTTTGAGATATTATGGGGAACTTAGAGTAAGATTATTTTTAAGCATCTTAAGGCTAAACAACAAGCACCCATTTAGTATTTGTAAACCAAGAAAAGATGATTGAGGTCAGATCATATTAAATACAAACACTGAACAGTTTCCAGTTCATGAGGTACATTATAAAACACAGGCTATTTTTATCAATATCATTTTTCTACTTCACTTGCTTTATGTAGCCAAAAGGCTAAAAAGAGGGACCACAGACATTCTCATCACTACTCTACTTCTCTCAAGCTGTAAGGAAAATGGCAAAACTTCATTAAGTTCTAAAGGGCAACCATGAATAGATCCATTTCCTTTCCCTGCCTTTAGCTTCAGAGCCCTCTGATAATGTTTGGTGCACATCCATGAAAAGCATTCATTTAATTAAAGGAACATATTCATATACCCTGCTTCTCCAGTATCTCTAAGAATTACACAATTGCCTCTTGGTGTATAGTAAAAGAAAATTAGGGGTTTTCTCCAGTCAGAGGCTAGTAGATTAAGTTATTATTTACTAAAGAGGAATATTTGGTATATATCACTTGGACCTACCATAGAATCACAAAAAGATAAAACAAAAAAAATTTTCATGGAATATCCATATTATATAAAAAAAACTATACATGGATTTTAATTTTTGGCAGAAAACTGAACTTATATTTTAATTCTAGTTTTTATACACTTTTTGAAGTAACTAAATATGCAGAAAATATCTGAGACATAAAAATACTTAAGCAAACTCTGGTTAATCTGCCAGGCTGTACAGGGGAAGTGAAAATTCTTTACCCAGCATAATTGTTCAACTATGTCTATCTGCACTGGATTTCACATAGTCTGATTTAGCCCACGTTTGCATTCAGTAAATAGAACCAGAAGTGGCTTTGGTCTAATGGTTGACTCTGGTTAAGATGCCTGTGTCCTATACTAGAATGTGTAGTTTTGATTTCCAGTTTCAGCTTCTGATTCTAAACTGATACAAATGAAGACGATAGGAGGCAGCAAACAGTGGCTCAAGTAATTGGGTCCCTGCTACCATTTGAATACCTGGATTGACTTTCCAGTTTCAGCCCTGCCAGACATGACCTTTGAAAGCAGACAGGTAGTCTCTCTCTCTCTCTCTTTCTCTCTCTCTCTCTCTCTTGGATAGAGATAGATAGATAGGTAGATAGATAGATAAATAGATAGATCTTTTGTAGGAGAGGCAAAGTCTAAGTTTCCATTCCAGGTTCTTGCCTTCAACCTAGAGAAACATTCTAAATACAAGCACATATATCACGCATAAGGTGATTAAGTTTAAGAAACACACACACACACACACACACACACATACATATGCACAAACACACACACACACACACATGAGCATAGTTCAGGAATAGAGTGGGCCAAGAAGGAAACAGGATGGGAGAGGTAAGTAGAAAGACAGTGCATCAGCACCCTGTCTTCTCTGCAGAGACAGAGAGAGAGGCTCCTCCCAGTTGCCAGCCTATTTGATGAGGTTGGAAGGGGAGTGGTTTTGTGGTACATCCTCCAGTCCCCAGGTGAAGGGAGATACATCCTATGAAAGGGGTTATTTGACTGATATTTAGGCAAATAGGATTACATAGGGCAGGGGAGGTGTAGCTTCCAGTTTTTGGCCTTAATCTAGCTACCTGCTCTATCCCATATCAGATCCAACACCTTTAATTATATCAACTCCTTTTTTAAATACATCTAGTTGATTCTGTCTTACAGATGCCAAAACATTTCTCAGACTCTAATGCACTTGCTTTATTTTTGTTAATTCCTTCCAAGGCATTAAAAAATCCCCAGCACAATCTTTAATTTTTTTTCCTTTCCTAACTATCCATTTAACAGAACGTATATGCAGGATTCAATCTAAGCATTAGAAGAATCTTGATGGGTGGTCTACAGTTAGATCCTTAAATAGATTCTGAAATGGGTTTTTGAGGTATCGTGGCATTCCCTCTCCTGCTTTAAAGCCCTTCACTGAAGGGGAGTAAGAATTAGGAATCCCAACTGGCCAACGGCTGTGCCAAGCAAAGATGTTAATAGTACATCGCTCTTTGCCTAGGAACTCATGAACTATTACACTTTTTAAAAAGAGTAATCATTTTTTCCTCATGCAACTCTTCAGGGAGGCAATAATTCCATGTTCATTTCTTTCCCTGATATGGCATTAGACAAGAAAGCCCCACTTTTTAAAAAGTACTTTGTGTTTTTTATAGTAGTGACAACACTTTTGGGGAAGCAGATTATTTTTAAAGTTTCAGTGCTTTTCAAGTTGTGTCTTGACTTTATTCCATGATCCTTGACCACTTAAAAATCTCAAAAGCACTCAGCAAAATCAACTTGCTCCTTCAAAGAATATGGCCATTGTCAAGTCAACTGAGTTTTTAAAATCTGTATATATGAAGTGTATGAAAGTTGTATGCCTTAAATAAAGTTAAAAAAAAATAAAAGAACTTGTGTAGAGTTATTCACTGCAAAAATATAAATTATTCTATTACAAGTAACCTGAGAGGTGCCTGAGAATTTTCAGAGCACTGAGAGAAAGAGATAGCTGGGTATGCAGGGAATCTAGATGCAATGCATTCTTGAGGGTTGGGCCATTGTTGACTGAAAGCATTTTCTAAGTGAACAAGTCTCCAAAGTTATCAGATCCATTTTCTATAAGCCAACATGCATTGTAACATCACAGAAACAGCAAGTCATCTTAAACAAGCTATATTGAGAATTTCGAAAAAGTTTCTAATTTAATGATTTGGTAAGTCAATATCAAAATATTAACAATTACCAGCAAAGACTGAAGAAAAATTAGAAGATTGTAGGAGGTGAAGAGAGTAAGAGTAAGGTTGGAGGAAGGACAGTAGGAAGAGAATGAAATGTTATTACAGGAAGTGCTTCTGATAGGCTGAACTTATAAAGACAAAAAAGTTATTTCTGAAATACTCACCTTCAACTATCCATTCAGTTCTGACTTCAAGAAACGTTCACATCTCACTTGACATGTACAGATGTTATGCTGCGTGCTGGGGACAAAACATGACAAAAGAAAATGATCTTCCCTCCCATCTCCCATAACCTTGTGGAAGAGACAGGCTCTAAATCTATTCCTCTCCATATATCTAACATCTGCTTATCTATCTATCTAACTGTCTACCTACCTACCTACCTATCCATCCATCCATCCATCCATCCATCCATCCATCCAGGATAGGCTAAAAGTTATAATTTGCATTGACTGAGGAAGAATTTGAAGATTAACGGAGGGGGCATTTTTGAGGACGTGCATTTAGGGAAGATTTGTGGGGAAAAGAATGAAAATCTAATTAGAGACAAAATTATAGTGACAAAAATATAATGCTGTTTATGTGTGGTGGTAGGGGACATATTCTGGAAATGGCATTATGATCTAGAGTAATAGAATTGCATTGTTCATTGGAACTTGGCATAAAAAGAAGCTCTAGAAGGCAACTCGGGAGCAAATTTTAGATGTTGCTTTTTGTTGCATGAGATATGTTTTCCTTTCACTATCTTGATAACTGAAAAGCAAAAAAAAAGACTTCTGATATGTTAAAGTTATTCATCAACTGCAATTATGGAAAGAAAATTATTTCATGTATGATCTATCAGATAGAATGAAAATTAGCAGATTTCATTAGCTATCACAATAATGGAAAAGAGAATGAGTACAAAAGAAATGGAAAGGAAACAGCATATGAAAGCACTGCCTCCTCAGACTTGCAAATGTAAAAAGGATGCTCAGAAGTCTTGTAAGTAGGCATCTTCCATAGACCTATCACATGATCTAGAAATTTTATTTTGTGGACCTTACATGAAGCTTGGGAATTTGCTTCAGAAGTATTATGGGTAATTTTTATACCCAGAAGACTTTGGGGAAAACTAAGGATGATGTTGGGTAACAAGGGATGTCTATGAGGAAGTTCATAGATAATGAGATTTCTAAGGAATTATTTTGACTGAGTTGAGAAGATACTCCCAAGGTTCAGCATTGTGGCATAGTGGGTTAAGCTGCTGTTGGCTGTGCTGGCATCCTATATGGGCACTAGTTGATGTCCTGGCTGCTCAACTTCTGATCCAACTCCTTGCTAATGCCCGGGAAAGCAGAAGGGGAAGGCCAAAGTGCTTGGGCCCCTGCACTCACATGAGAGACCCAGATGGAGCTTTTGCCTCCTAACTTCAAGCTGGTCCAGCCCTGGCTGTTGCAACCATTTGGGCAATGAGCCAGAAGTTGGGAGATTCTCTCTCTCTCTCTCTCTCTCTCTCTCTCTCTGCCTCTCTCTCTCTCCCTCCCCCAATGTTTCTCTCTATATATAATTCTGACTTTCAAATAAATAAATAAATCTTTGGGACCTGTGCTATGTGGTGTAGTGGGTTAAAGCCCAAGCCTGCAGCACTGGCATCCCATATAGACACCAGTTTGAATCCTGGCTACTACACTTTCAATCTAGCTCTCTACTATGGCCTGGGAAAGCAGAGTTGGCCAACTCCTTGGGTCTCTGTATCCACGTGAGAGACCCTGGCTCCTGGCTTCAGATCACCTCAGCTCTGGCCATTGTAGTCATTTGGGGAGTGAACCAGTAGAATGGAATCTCTCTCTCTCTCTCTCTCTCTCTCTCTCTCTCTCTCTTTCTCTCTGGCTCTCTCTGGCTCTGGCTCTGTAACTCTGTCTTTCAAATAAATAAAATACTTCTTTAAAAACAAACAAATAAATAAATCTTTAAAAAATAAATAAACGATCCATCCATTTATTTGAAAGGCAGAGTTACAGAGAGGAAAGGAAAAGGTAGGGCTGCTGCCATGAGCCTGCAACTTCATCCAGGTCTCTCACATTGGTGCACAGGCTCAAGCACCAGGCCCATTCTCTGCTACCTTCCCAGGAAAATTAGCAGGATCGAGAGTGGAGCAGCAGTGACTTGAATTGGTGCCCATATGGGATGCTACAGGCAGCAGCTTAGCCCACTGTGCCACAGTACTGGCTCCTTCAGAATTCTTGATTAAATCGGAAAGGTATTTCATCATTCACCACTAATGACATGTGTAAATTATACTTTAAGAAGGAAGAGAAAATTGCAGGTACATATGAAGTCTCTTCTCCACTTCAGAATTTAGACCCTCTTTCATTCCTTGAATTTAAACATTAATGTTGACTTGCTATGCTTTTTTAATATTTTAAAATATATATTATATATATTCATTAGTAATAAACAGAAGTAGTTTTATTTTTTCTTATTTCATTACTGAGATGGCTATAACTTTGTAACAATATAGCAAATGTTTGAACTTTTGTCATCTTCAGAAGAGCCATATGGAACCACACCTCAAAACAGTGTTGCATTGGTAAAATGGTAAGAGTCATCCAATAAATCACTCTAGACTCTCATTACCCAACTGGTCACTTCATCCCCGCTGTATGTCACATGGTCCTCTAGTTAGCCACTCAGGCTAGCAAATCTCTTTTTTTGAAATGTTTATTTATCTATTTGTTTTGGTCCACTCAAAAGGCAGTTAGAAGGAGAGAGAGGATCAGAAATCTTCCAAACACTGGATCACTTCCCAGTGTCCACAAGAGCCAGCCAGGGCTGTATCAGGACAAATCCAGGTGCCAGAACTCCGTCTAGGTTTGCCATTAGAGTGGCAGAGACCCAAGAACTTGAGCCATCATCTGCCCCTCACAGGATGCATTAGCAGGAAGCTGGATCAGAAGCAGAGTTGCTGGCACTTGAACTGCCACTTAGACATGGGATAAAATGTTCCAAGCACTTGCTTAATCTATGGCACCAAAACATCTGTCCTAAGAACAATTTTCTTTGCAACTCAAGGTTAGCCAGTGTTCAGGCACACAAACTGGTGGATTGTAGACAATGTCTCAATAAATGAAGTAAACTTTGTTTTTAATGATGACTGGTAATACCCAACTAAATGAAAATTTTTTTTCTCAACTATGACACAGTAAGTTTGACGTTGGTCTCATGATCAATTTGTCTAGAAAAATCACTATTCTGATTAAACATATGCAAATAATTGGATTATTTTGAACATATATTTACCTAATTAAAATATTTGTTTTGTTTGGATTTCATGAAAAACACTCAACCTTATTTTGTAAAATTATTATTTACTAAATGAAAGATTAGAGATAAGCTAAAAGAAAACAGAAATGATTACTATTATGCAACTTGGAAAGGAAACATTAAATATATCAACAATTTCAAAATAATAATCACAGTAAAATCCCTTTCACCAGTTTATTCAGTCCTGAATAAATGATTTTGTTTCTCTGGATCATAGACCAACAATTTGCTTTCATCAAGTTTATCTGTGTCTAATATAAAATGAGTTCTGGAAGTCCTGACACAATGCTTTATTTCTTTGTGAAAGTTGTCTGAAACAATGCAATGCCTCTTCATATCCTTTTAGCCAGACTCTATTCTTTGAAGCATAACTTGTAGAAGTACCAGGTACAGTACTTTCCATAATCTGGCAATAATATTTGCTGAAGGTCAATTTCTGCTTCATCACTTATAAAGAAGATTTAGGTAACCACAAGGGGGAATGTAGGAATTTTTTTTTTATGGTAAAATAGAATGGGTGTGATTAATTTATTATAAAAGCAAATAATAACAGAATGGAAGACAATAAAATTGTTTATTAGGATATAACAAAAAGTATTTTATAAATACTTGATCAATTATTCCCTTGAGGATAAAAAACATGTATTAGAGAGTAAGAACAAACACGAATCAGTGTTGATTTCTTATGTATATTCCTTTAAACAAATTTATATTAAAATATTTTGCCTGAGCATAAATAAATTTATCTATAAGTATTATCTTATTTTGTGATTTCCCTTTAATTTGAATGTGATAAATAATGGAATATGATCATTGCTAATGCTTGAAGATGTTTTTCTTCACTTGTCTTTATAATACACCATGGACAATGGTATGTTAATTACAAGGAATCACACACAGCCTTGGATTTACCTTAGAATGAAATTCTTGTATTTCTTCAGTAGTGCTTCTGGAAAATATGTAAAGAAGTTCAATTGATTTCATTTTGCTTTTAACATATTGTTAAATTAGTGTTTTCCTCATAATATTTCACACTGATGAATAAAATATTAAAATTTATCTCTATTCATATATTATCTCACATATTCTTTGTAGTAGTAGACATTCTTCATATTGAACACATGGTACCTCCATGCTGTAGGCCCTCTCTCCTCCCACACCATTCACACAACTACCAGGAAAAGTTGACATACTTTATTTCATGTGTTAGCCCAGGAGTTGGCACTTGGCTTCAGCTGGATGATTAATACTGTTCCCTACAACAGCTGGAACAAAGACATGAGCATTTTCTTTCTATAAAGATATAAAATCATTTCTCTTAATATATCATATTCATGATATATCATTTATTATATATAGTTTATATAAATATATATATTTATTATATATAGTTTATTATGGTACAGCTGTCAGTAACAGAGGACCATATTTATAATTATATTTATAATTATTCCTTATGTAAAATGGTTCTTATGTACTATCTAAACTCCATTTTGATTTATTAACAATATCTAATGAAACTTAAACAATTGTTCTGATACTTATGAAGTGTTGGCCAAATATAGTCTTATTAATACATGGGCACATCATCCACACATATGTACTGCCTTAGGACTTGAGTCCTTGGTCTTATTATTTCTATTTCATAATTTAGTATATTTTAATTGCACAAGAGTTGGTGGCCAATTGCTAGTCTTTTAAGAAAATATCACAGAATAAGGAAAATAGTCTAAAAACATCTATAACCTATGCATTCTACATATATTCCAACACAAGTTCTATGTTTTACCACAATTTATGAAAATGTATTATTTGTATTATGTCCTAGCTAGCAATATATTTTGAAAATGGAAAAAATGGCAGAGAAAGAAGCAAAAAGAAATAATCAACCAGCATGTTTCAAAACCTGAAAAAAAAATAAATGAAACATTCCCTGCTTTGTTACACTTATTGAAAGAAAACAACAGGAATTTCCCCTTTTAATTACAATAAGATGAAGTAGATGAGGGAGCAAGTGAAATTGACTGTCACTATTAGTACATGTCAATAGTCTAAAAGTCTTATAGGAGCCATGGGCAGTTTTGCAAAGATAGTATCTAAAAGTGCAGAAACATGGAAGGCAGATCGCTTAGAGTGAACGGATGTCTGAAGAGTAAGTGTACCAAGAGGCAAGCATCTAGAAACACCAACAGCAGAAATTCTGGTTCCATCTTGGTGACCTCAGCTCTGAAGCAGAACTGAAGTCCCTCAGTGTCAATAAACAACAAAGAGGCTACTGCTCATTATCCAGCATAGGGTAACACAATTAGAATCCAGCATGGAAAATCGGAGTATAGGTGATCTTTGGTATTAAGGCAGTTAGGGCTAGGGCACAAGCTTAGAGCAAAAACTCAAGAAAGAGATGAGTATGAATATGCAGAGAGGTAGCCCAATGCTTTTTCAGTCTTTCTACTATTGGTCAGATTGGTCCTAAATAGGTATCAAATGGTCACAAACACAAGGGGTGAGAAGAGTGCAAGCATGGGATCCAGAATCAGTACTTCACCAGTTGCGGAAAGAGGGCAGGACAATCAATATAAGAATAAATCAATTTAACATGCATTTTATCATGGAACATGTCAGTTTTAATTCCTGACTCCCTTTTATTCACTATATTTGACCTTCCATAACAGTCTAGCTACAATGTTTTAGGAATATCAGTCAAGCAAATGTTTATAAAACATATCAAATGACAAAAGAATAATAAGAGGGCCAGCATTGTGGCCCAACAAGTTAAGCTACCACCACCTATGACACCAGTATCCCATATCATTGCACTGATTCTAGTGCTGGTAGCTCTGCCAAAGCATCTGGGAAAGCAGTGGAAGATGTGCACATTGACTGGGCCTTGGCCACCCACGTGGGAGAACCAACTGGAATTCCTGGCTCCTGACTCAGCCCCAGCTCTTGTGGCCATTTGGGGAGTGAATCAGTGGATGGACTATCCCTTTCTCTCTGTCTCCCCATCTCACTGTCACCATGCCTTTCAAATAAATAAATAAAGTCTTTTTAAAAGAAGATTTAATTTGTTTATTTGACAGGTAGAGTTACAGACAGAGAGACGGAGAGATAGACAGAAAGATCTTCCATTTGCTGGTTCACTTTCCAGGCGGCCACAAGAGCTGGAGCTGAGCTGATCTGAAGCCAGGAACCAGAAGCTTCTTCCAAGTCTCCCATGTAGGTACAGGGTCCTAAGCACTGGGTCATCTTCTGCTGCTTTACATGTCAAAGGAGAGCTGGATTGAAAGAGATCAGCTGGAACACGAACTGGTGCCCACACAGGATGCCACTGTCACAGGCAGAGGCTTAGCCTACAATGCCACAGTGTCAGCCCCAATAAAATAAATCTTAAAAAATGAAGACTAGCAAGTTAAAAGGCCAGAGAAAGGTGGGAGACCTGTAAAGCATCCTGTCATAAACACATTGACTCAACTTTTCCTGAAATAGGGATCATTGGAAGACTTGAAATGTAGTAATGATGGGAATATGATTTTTTGAGAGGCACGGAAGAGACAGAGATAGGGAAAGACAGAGAGAAAGGCCTCCCATCCTCTGATACAATCCCCCAGTGCCTGCAGAAACAAGGACTGGGCCATGTTGACGCTGGGAGCTGAGAACTATATTCATTTCTCCCATGTGAGTGGCAGAGACCCAACCATTTGAGCCATAATCAATTGTTTCACAAAGTTGTACCCTAGGAAGGAGCTAGAATTGGCAGTGGAGTTTGGGGTCAAACCCAGGCTTTATGATATGAATGTGGGCATCCCATTTTCCATCTTAATGGCTACACCAAATGGTTTATCACTTAAAAGTATTTATGTGTTTATTTATTTGAAAGACAGAATGACAGAGAAATGTGCACACACACACAAAGTCTTTTATTTACTAGTTCACTCTTCAAATGGTCACATCAAGTAAGTCTGAGCCAATCTGAAGCCAGAAGCCAAGAACTTGATCCTGGTCTCCCACATGGATGGCAGGAGCTCAATACGTTGGTCCATATTCTGCTGTCTTTCAAGGTACATTAATAGAATGCTGACTGGAAGCACAGTGAAAGGGACTCAAACAAGCTCTCCAGTAAAGGATGCCAGTGTTGCAAACGTTAGCTTATCCTGCTGAGTTACAAAGCCAACCCAAGTTTGTGACATTTTTATGGACACTTAAAAACCAGCTGCTATCCACCTGTGGCCCTCCTTAATGACTGCATCAACAATTTAGATATCCCAGGTGGGTGGCAGGAACCCAATCATTTCAGCCATTACTGCCACCTACTAGGGTCTAAATTGACAGAAACCTGGAATAAAGACCCGGAGCCAGGAACCAAATCTAGACACTGAATCTAACATACTAAATACCAGCTTTTACTTTGAAATTTTGAAGACAAAAACCAAAGCTCATATTCAGGACAAAGACTGGAGAGAAATTTATGATTACTCATCACTTATAGTTAATTCCTACTGATTTTTCTGATGAAAGGTGATATAGTTGCATAATAGTGTAGAGTAAATTGCCTATTAGCATATGATTTATTATTAGCATTTAATTCTGGTTTTCTGTTAGTAGGAATGTTTCACTGTATACCTTGTACAATTTTGCAAAAATGTTTAATGATTTGTCTGTATGTACATTATCCCTCCAGTCCACTGGCATAGTTGGATATCAAAGCGATCAAAACTAGAAAAAACTAATTTATTTGAGGTCATATTATCTATTTATTCATTTATATACTATGACACACTGTAATGAAAAGAAAGTCACTAGGTTCTAGCAGATGAAAATTATGACTAGCATTTTATCACTTCACAAAAGCATTAATTCTTTGGACGGAATAATTACAAGTTCGTCACATACAATTTTACACGGAAATTGATTTTAGCTGTTCTCATTATAAATACTAGGGTAGGCAGAATAATGACCCCCTAAAGATGTTCATGTCCTAATCCTTGAACCTGTGAATACGTTAGGTCACACAGTAAAGGGGAATTAAGTTTGCAGATGGAATTAAACGTACCTTAAAAAAATCAGCTGAACATGAGACATGATAGTATTTTGACTTATCTAGATGTCCCTAACATAGCCATAAGGGCTCTTTTAAGTGGGAGGCAAGTGAGCCAGCATCAGAGAGTGTGTAATGATGGACACAAGATTAAAGTAATTCCATCTGATAAATCAAACTGCCATTCTAGGCTTTGAAGATGAACGTGGACCATGAGGTAAGTTATGTGGAATGCCAGTGGAGGCCGGGAAATGGGTAAAATACCCCAGTCTACATAGATAAGTGTCCTTGTGCCAACACCTTGACTTGAGCCCAGTGAGATTCATTTCTGATATATAAACTCCGCAACAGGAAAATTATCTTTTTCTGTTGTATTAAGATATTGTGTTTGTTAGAGCAGCCATAGAAAACTGGTAAAAATGCTTTTTAATTCTTTTTTGATTGGTGTATACTTGCCATTATAACTATTTTAGCTAACACTTTTGAAAGATTTTACCAATATTTCTCAAAATTGGTTTAGATAAAACAAACCTAACATACATTCTAGCAATGGTAAATTACAAAATCTTTCTTTGATTTTTTATTTTAAATTTTCATTGATAGTTTTTAAAACTTTATTTTTAATGTTGACTCAAAAATTATACATTCAAGTATCCATGTGGTTCCTGTGACATTTAGTTCCCTATTTATATTATGTTGTGTAATAACATTTATGTTCTTGGACATTTAGCATTGCCTTGTGGTGATAACATTCAAAATCCTTTATTCTAACAAAATACTATTGGTTCTGGTCTCATCTCTGATTAATAGAAGTTCTTCCCCACTTTCCAACCCAACAAAAATAAAATTATCTGAACATATGTATTCTTAAAACACCTTTTATATGAGTTCAAGCTTTAAATTGTATATAATCTGTGTTTTTATTGAAACCACTATGTAAAAAATCAATCTAAAATCATTTTTGGCTAAAAGTACAGAGACAAATCCTAAACTTTTCTGTAATAAATTAGTTTTATGTGAGACCCCTCAGAATGCCCATACTTTAAGATTAAACTCATGTAGGCACAGAAAGTAAGCAGCTGATGCAGAAAGCCCCAAACTGTGACAATCTAGCCAAGAAAGCGATGGTAGAATTAAATTCCAACAAGTTCAAATATGAAATTAGCAACTATAGTATATAAAATATGCATATATGACTACAAGTACTATTTTGGAAATAAAAATTTAATAGAAGTTCAAAAGGCAATGAAAAATGCTTTAAGACATTTTGAAAGACCAATAGAAAGCTCAAAGAATTCATAATTTAGTCCCTAAAAATTATATGGACACATATAGAATCATACTGAATAAAAGTGAGAAGCGAAGGAAAAGAAAAAACCTTAAGAAACATAAAAATTATAGCTAAATTACCACTTAAGTTATTTTGACAGTAAAGTTTTCAAAACTATAGCTAGAAAACATAATAGGAGGAGGTGCTTTTTAAAAAGTCCTAAGGAGAGAGCCAGTGTCACAGCACAGCGAGTTAAGCCACTGCTCCACTTCTCATCCAGCTCCCTGCTAATGCACTTAGAAAAGCAGTGAAAAGTGGTCCAAGTTCTTGGGCACCTTCACCCATTTGAGAGTCCCAGAGGAATCTTTTGGCTCCTGGCTTTCTCCTGACCCAGCCTGGCCATTGTGACCCATTTGGGGAATGAATTTGGACTGATCTCTTTCTCTCTTCCTTTCTCTCTGTAGTTCTGCCTCTCAACTAAATAAATAAAAATAAAGATTTGGGAGGCAGAGTTGCAGACAGACAGAGAGACAGAGAGAGACAGAGGTCTTCCACCCATTGTTCAATTTGCAAATGACTGCAATGGCTGTGGCCGAGCCAATCAGAAGCCAGGAGTCTCCACTGGTACTTTCACATAGGTGCAGGGACCCAGCCCCTTGGGCTATTGTCCACTGCCTTCTCAGGCCATAAGAGAGCTGAATCAGAAGAGGAGCAGCCAAGACATGAACTGTTGCTCATATGGGATTCTGGCGCTGCAAGTGGAGGCTTAGCCTATTATGCCACAGTTGTAGTCCCCTAAATAAATGTTTTAAGTTTCTTGGGGCCAGTGATGTGGCATAATGGGTAAAGCCACTTCCTGCAGTGTCCTTATCCTATATGTGCCCCCATTCGAGTCTCAGCTGCTCCATTTCCCATCCAGCTCTCTGCTAAGGCCTGGGAAAGCAGTAGAAGATGGCCCAAATTCTTGGGCCCCTGCCTCTTGAGACCCAGAAGAAGCTTTTGGCTCCTGGCTTTGGATTGGCGCAGCTCTGGTCATTGTGGCCATATGGGGAGTGAACCAGCGAATCGAAGACCCCTCTCTCTCTCTGCCTCTCTGTAACTCTACCTTTCAAATAAAATTTAAAAAATCTTTAAAGAAAAGTTCTTAGGAACAGTAACTATGAACTATGAACAATGTATTACTTTAAATTATACTTTTACAAAACCAATGAATAAAATTTATTTTCACAAATAGGCCTACAATTTAAGACAAAACAAAACAAAACAATTGATAATAATTAAAGCATACAAGTATTGGATGATCAGTGACTTGAAGACTAATGAAATATATTCAAAAGTGCTTAAACCTACATTTATTGTATTTTATTAAATGCATTTTTAGACATCCATGACTATTTAGTGTCTAAATAGATTTTTATGTTTGAAACTTAATTATAATTTTAAAATAATTTTGATACCAGAAAGTGGGTGAAACAGTATTAAAATAGACAGTTTAGGACTTCTAAGAATTGAAAGGAAGAAAATAAAGATGAAACTATGATAGAAGTCAAATTGAGTGGTTCAGTTTCAGTTGATAATCAGCATCTGGAATACTGAATTAATAATAAACATAAACCAATCCAAGAAACAATAAAATAATTAGTGAGTTGAAAACCTTAGTCTCCTTCACAATTTCACATGCACCGTTAATTATCCATTGCCCTCGATCAAGTGAATACAAACAGGGTAACAGATGGATTTAATATTTCTGTCTACTACCCAAGGAGAATAGTCTATTGACTAATATCAAAAAAACAACAAAATCAGAAAACCTCAATTTTCCTTTCAGTTATTATAATAAACATTTAGAATACAACAGCATCATATGTAAATATCAGCGAAGAAAAATTATGAATGCAGTTGTTTGGGAAGATACCAAAATGTCCAACTCACGAACAATGATAAAATGTTAAGAAGAAATTGTGAACTATTATAGATGAGGTTCAAATAATTTATATATTATTACCAATAGATATGCTGCTAACAATGTTAGCATGCAATAAAAATTGAGTGCATCTTATAGTCAAGGTACTATAAAAGTGCACATAATTCCTCATAATCAACTGACCAATTATTTTATGTACATCTAAAATTATGAATAAAATATGTATTATGAAAATAGATGGAAATCAATATTAATTTATTTACCATTATTATATTCTTCACAAATATGGGAAATAATCAGAGGATAAAATTAGGTGGAAACAAGAATTCAAGGAGGTGGAATTTATTATATTTTTTTTGATTGAGAGTATCTTTAATTCCGTGGTGTTTAGCTTCTATTTTCTTGGTCTTGCAAATTTTATCAGAACATACAAAATCAGGGGCCATCCTCATAGGGTATCCAACACAAAGTTAATACGCTAATTTCATCTGGCATTAACCAGGGAGAAAAAAACAATTCACGTAACAAGGCAGCATGGAAAATTGTACATTTTGATATTGTGAGAAGAGGGAGAAAAAAAGTTTAACGAGGAAATTTTGACTACAAGGGGTACTCATGCAGAATTGTGTTCCCATGATCAAAATCTGATTGAAAATTGCCACTGAGTACCTAAGAGAAGTAAACACTAACATTCTCTGGAACAAAGCACATTTTAATAAATGTTTCAAAGTATTGTCATAGAAAATACTCCAGTCAAAAATTAATTTATAATTGAAAATCACAAGACAGTTGCAGACAACAAATTGAAATCATTTTATTTCAAGGACTTTAGGAAAAAATAAAGGAATAATAAAACAAGAAGGCATTTTATGGTACATAGATCTATGGTCTTCAATTTCAAACCTGAACATATTACCTAGGTTAAAGTTTTGATTCCATAAAGTTACACTAAATTGAATGCTGTACTCCTTCTTAAATGAGTTTAATGCAGTTTCATTCCAAGTTTCAAAAGAAGATAAGGGAGAATGTGGGAATTACGTCTCATGTGTAAGTCATATTCCATAGAATGTCTGTAAGTCTTGTCCCTGAAAGATCTGTTGCAGCTTTAGGACTTTAGATCTCCAACTGAAGATCAAGGCTTTGAACTGACACTATATGATTGTGCTGGGAACCCCAAGGAGCCCAGGACAATTTTATTTATATAGCACCTGAGCAAATTACCTTAAGTTACATAATCAGGTATTAAATCAGTGTATTTTATGTCCAGCTTCCTAGTTAGTGTGACTTTCCAGGTAATTTTAAATAGGACAAAACTTAAATGAGTATAGTTTTTAATAGGATGACATCTTTCCAGTTAACATTCGCATTTCTCTTGCCAAGAGCAGCTGCCCAAACATACATACTAAACCATGTGAATGAGTGATTGATAAGACATTGCTGGTATTCTGCGTAGATTCATATCTACTGGACAGTGCAGTTAACCCTCATCTCCCGTGAGTTCACTGCTAAAGGCTCACAATTTTCCTCTTCTGCAAATAGCTGAGGACCTAGGGATCTTCTTCAACAGGAAATGCCTAGAATATTATTTCATAAGGGGTCATAACAGCCAATGGCTGATTGAGTTAGAATTGCAAACGACTGGCACCTTCTCTTGAGATGCAACACCTTTTTGGTGGTATTTTTATTTCTACATATGAACTTTGGCTGAATCAAAAATTATTCCAACCTTCTTCCCTTATCCTGTTTTCTTCACTTCCTTACAGGTTTCATATCATTAAATTGTCTAGGTCTCTAGAGAGGAAAGTCAAATCAAGAAAATATGCTTTGTAGAATTATTCCTGATTTTTATTATGATAAATTATATTTGGGAGATTTTCATGTAATATCTGCATGTAAGCTATTGCTTGTTCCTCTTCCTTATGAGATACTCCACTATGAGAAGTGAAAATAGTATGTGCCATAGTGTATTGTATGCATTTATAGAATAAATGTGTTTATATATATATATATATTAATGATAAACCAACTATATCCATCTTAATGTGAAATATCAAATAGAATTATTCAGCATATTTGGACATTCCCAAGAAATTTCACTTATTTTATGTCAAAATCAAGTCAATCCATTTTAAATCTTTGCATAGTTGGGGCCGGCGCTGTGGCATAGCTGGTAAAGCCACTGCCTGCAGTGCTAGCATCCTATAATGGGCACCAGTTCAAGTCCTGGCGTCTCCACTTCCAATCCAGCTCTGCTATAGCCTGGGAAAGCGATAGAAGATGGCCTAAGTGCTTGTGCCCCTGTACCCACGTGGGAGACCCAAAAGAAGCTCCTGACTCCTGGCTTCGGATCGGCGCAGCTCCAGCCATTGAGGCTAATTGGGGAGTGAACAAGCAGATGGAAGACCTCTCTCTCTCTTTCTTTCTGCCTCTCCTTCTCTCTGTATAACTCTGACTTTCAAGGGAATAAAATCTTTAAAAAATATTTGCATAAAAATCTTATTAACAGTAGTGTGTATGCATATATCTGTGTATGCATGTGTGCATATGTGTGTTATATGCATACACTGAGTGTGCTATCTTCAATTCAAGTTTGATTGTTTATAAAAGGTATAAAAGGATTGTTTCAGTAGGTTGCTATTTTTACAGCTTATCATGGAAACCTATATTCTAGCTAGTTCACCTGTTATGCACACATTCACATATCCATTCATTGAATAAGCACTCCTTCTACACTTAATATATGTAAAGAATGGCATAAGAATTTCAGGATATTAAAGATATGCAAGTCACCTTTTATTTAATGAGAAATACAACAAGTATGGAATTGGAAGTCATACATCCAATAATGTGTCTCAAAAAATCATCTGCTCAGTCTCAGTGTCAATGGTCATAAAGAACAGAGAAAAAATATTTTTTGAAAATAAGCAAGATTCTTACTTTTTCTGTGCTTGGACTCAGCAGGAATCAGGAATTGTCTTACTTAAAAAAGAAACTTAACATTTGCTATAAAGACCATATGAAGTCACACTAACATAAACTCCAAAATAGTTTATACACACACACTTTCATAAATACACCTATAGATGTATAAATACATGAGAGTGTGTGATATTATACATATAATATAAATATATAATATACATTTAATATAAATATACGTGTACATAATGTAAATTTTGATGAGAGGCGAAGTCAACTTTGTTCAGTTAAAAAGAAAAGAGATGAATAAAAGTATTTGATCTATTTTTATGAACCATCAAATTTCTCTGTCTTGTAGTACTTTGAAGCAGCTATGTCAAATGTAGAACAAATGCTGTCAGAAGTCTGTTTAATTTCATTTCAAAACTTTCAAAATGAATTTTTGACCATGCTTGGAAATTTTACTAATGGTTATCTAATCTGCTGTTATTCTGCCTGGGACTAAAGGTCTAGTATTCAGAAACAAAGGCTCTAACTTAGCAAAATCCTAATTTCCACCATCTATCAAATATCTAATATGTCCCTTGAATACCTGATGACGTAGTTTTCCTGAAGAGTGTTAGGATATTTTTTCACTTGCAGGAGCAATATAAACTCATCCAGTATGCTTGCAAATGAGATGTTAACCTCAAATATATTATTTATTATATTTGCATACATAAAATACATCACAGAACTCTCCAAGTGACTATTATTCAGGTTTTCTATATTTTACAGCTGATTTTTGCCTGCTTGATCTATCAATTATTAAGGTATGTATGCTATATCTCAAATAGGATGATAGATTAGTCTCTTTTCTCTGTAGTTATGTCAAGTTTTGTTTAATTTATTTTATGGCTCTGTTGATAGATTTGTGCAAATTTAAAACTTGGTAGATTGAGATTTTCATTATTACATAGTGACTTTCTTTAATTTAATAAAGTCATGTCCTTAGATACGGTTTATGTTCAAATTAGCATAGCAATGCCAGTTTCTTTTATTTTTCAAAAATATATTCTGGATATCATCTGTTAGTGTTTTTACCTTCAATCTTTTATAGTTCATGTTTAACTGTGCCTCTTGTGTGCAGCATCTCTTAGGTGTTTTATCCAGCCTTTGCATTTTGCTTCTGTGATGGTTCTGTTAGCTTCTGCCATGCACCCATGGGCATTATTCATGACTGCTTTAATCTAAATTAGCATAAGGTGTTTGGGGACCACACAGGTAATAGGAATATTCTCTGCCAATCAGCATAAGAACCAGATGAGGGTAATAAATTCACAGGGATAATTTAACCTGCTCATTCAGCACCAAAATTTATAATTGGAAAACTTTCCTACACTACCTGGAAAGGTTAGGTAAGTTTTAAGTTTACTCTCCCTCTTTTTCCCAAAATCTCACTTTCATGGATTGAACTGAGTAATAATAAAATCAGGAGAAAGGTACTACATTTTTTTCAAAACTGAAAGTCTGTAGCATGCTTTTGAAATTCAATTTTCATTCTCAAACATTTATTGAAGACATAATATTTCTATCCAGTGTAAGATTATGAGAACAAAACATCAATAGGTTTTGGGTCCAGCTCATTCCCTGTCTATCATCTTACTATGCATGCAAATGAAGTAAAAGATTTATAATTATGCCATTCATTCATGCCATTCCCCTGCTGCTTGCTTGCTTGTTTGTAGAACAGGTTAAGAGGAGTGAACTCAAAAAAGGGAGAAAATCTTCTTCTCAGTATAGTATAAAATACGACAAAGAGACAGAGGGAGATAACCTGTAACTTGCTTCACATTCTAACTGCCTGCAATAACCGATTTATTGCTAGGCTGAAGATAGGCACCAGGAATTCAAATCCAGGTCTCTCAATGAGTGAGAAGGACCCAACTGCCTCCACCTGTTTTATCTCATGCTGTGCTTTTTCTAGAAGCTGTGTTCAGAATTAGAGCTGGAACTCAAACTCAGTTACTCATATATGGGATGCAAGTCTCCCAATTGACAGCTTAACCATGGAATCAAATGTCCATCCCCATTCCTACAAAGTCTTAGCAATATAGATTTTCATCATATATTTTAAAGACGTATCTGAATGACAGACTTCCCTTGTGTTTTGAACACTTTTTACAGAGTTTAACACTGGTTTATAGATTTTACCATTCCCATAGCCCCTCTCTAGAAAATTCCCTTTCCTTAATATCAAGTCTCAAGTTTCAAATTATTTTCAGATTATTCACCCTTGAATGTACAAACTCACTTTAAATTCAACATTTTTTTCCCTTTTAAGTGCATTTGATCTATGGTCTCATATTTTGAACCCACACAACGTTTAAGTGAGCATATTACACATACATTTTTGCAAGACATGATAGGCAGTAGTTATTTACAAAAATGGAGGAGAAGAAGAACACTATGAATATGAATACTATGTCTCTACAATACCCTCAGTTCTTTTCTTTCTTTGTTTACCACTGTACTTTTAAACTTGGAGTTATAAGTATATTGTTAATCTTTGGTTTTAAAAAGAGTTCATATTATTCTTTTTAAGGAATTTTTAATACAATGGATTATCAGATCACAGAAAATGCAAGACAATTAGTACAACACAATTCTCATAAATTCTCATATTAATGTGGTATTAATACAAAATAACAAATTCAATGTAATTCATCACAATTCTAAAAATATAAAATTTTTCTTCCTCCTTCTTTCCTTCCCTCCCTTCTGTTTTTCTATTTTTCTCCCCTTTATTTTTTCTTTATTTTAATTTTTCTTTCTTTCTTTCTATTTTTGAATAATGTATTATTAATTTATGTTGTAGCAAAAGGCTTTATTTTCTGAATCAAGAGTTCAATAAAAATAAAATGATGATAGTTTTATAAGAATGTAGGAAAGGGCCATAAAACAAACAAATGAAAAGATAACCATTTCACACATATATAGTAAATTTTAAAATAATCATAAATCATTAAAACTATAGTAGTATATCTACATGTACTAACTACTACAAATAAGAGAAAATGAGTTATTTTTCTTTTTTGGATCTCATTTCAATTAGCATAATGATCTCCTGTTGCATCCATTTTGTTGCAAATGTCAGGATTTATTTTTTTTTATGGCTGAATAACATTATACCACATATATATACACTACATTTTCTTTATGCAGTCATCAGTTGATGGATGTCTAAGATATGTCCATATCTTAGCTATTATGAATTGAACTGGTATAAATATGAGAGTGCAGCTAACTCTTTCATATGCTGCTTTCATTTCAATCAGATATATTCCTTGAGTAGGATAACTGGGTCATATGGTAGATCTATTTTTATTTTTGCAGGGAATTTCTATACTGCCTTCCATAACGGTTGTACCAGTTTACATTCCTGCCAACAATTAGGGCACTTTATTTTCAAATCCTTAACAGAATTTAATTAATTTTTTTTTTTTTTTTTAATATTTGGATGATAGCCATTCTAACTGGGGTGAGGTGAGACCTCACCGTGGTTGTGATTTGTGTTTCCCGGCTGGCTAGTGATCCTGAGGATTTTTTTTTTTCATGTCTGTTTTTTTCATGTCTGTTGACCATTTATATTTCATTCCCTGAAAAATGCCTGTTCATGTCCTTTGCCTATTTCTTAATTGGGTTGTTCGTTTTGTTGTTGTTGAGTTTTTTGAGCTCCTTATATATTGTAGTCTTTAATCCTTTATCAGATGTATAGTTTGCAAATACTTTCTCTCTTTATAGCAGTTTCCTCTTCACTTTACTATTTCCTTTGCTGTGCAGAAGTTTCTTAGCTTATTGTAACATCATTTGTCCATTTTGCTCATATTGGCTGGGTTTCCAGGGACTTATCCAAGAAGCCTTTGCCTAGGCCCATGAGTTGCTGCATTTCCTTTGCTTTCCTCTAGTAGTTTAATGATTTCAGTCTTAGGTTTAGGTCCTTGATCCATCAAGAGTTGAGTTTTGTATATATTATAGAGTAGGAGTTTTGTTTCAAACTTCCACATGTGGAAATCCAAATTTCCCAACACCATTTGTTGAAGTTACAGTCCGTTCTCCAGGAAGTGACTTTAGCTCTTTGTCAAAGATTAGTTTGTTGCAGATGCATGGATTAATTTCTAGGTTTCTATTCTGTTCCATTAATCTACATATCTATTGAAAATACCAGACTGTTTTAATTATAATAGCCAAGTAGTATATCTTGAAATCTCTATTGTGAAGCCTTTAGCTTTTATAAAAATGGTTTGACTGTTGTCTCTATTTACAGTCTTTAGTATTTCTATATAAATTTTAGGATTGTTTTTGCTATATCCATCAAGAATGTTCTTGGTATTTTGATTGGGGTTTCATCAAACTTGTAAATTGCTCGGGGTAGTATTGACATTTTGATGCTACTTTAAAGTTCATCTCATCCATGAACATGGAAGACTTTTCCATTTTTTTCTGCCTTCTGTTTCTTTCATTATGGCTTTGTCATTTTCATTGTAGAAATCTTTCACACCCTTGGCAGATGGGAGATATATGTTTCTCACTGTCTGTAACCTTGACTTCCAAGTAAATAAAACAAATCCTTAATAAAATTTAAAAACAGATATTACAATTGATACCATAGAAATACAAATAATCATTGGGAATTGATACAAATACTTTAATCCACAAATGGGAAAAGTCTATAAGAAATGTATGGATTTCTAGACAGGTGTAACATACCAAACTTGAGGCATGAAGACATGGAAAACCTGTATAAACCAATAACCAGCACTGAGATTGACTACAGAGCTTCACAACAATAAAAAAACCTATGACCAGATGGTTTCACTGCTGAATTATGCCAAACTTTTAAGGAAGAACTAATGCCAATACTTCTTAAATTATTTAAGACAATTCAAAGTGAGGGAACACTTCCAAATTTATCCTATGAGACCAACAGTACCTCCATTCCAAAACCAGAGAATGATAGAACAACAACAACAACAAAAGAGAACTATAGGTCAATATTTCTTTTAAAAGATGCAAAAGTCCTCAAGATAATAACTAATCAAACCCAAAAACACATCAAGATCATCTGCCCCAATCAAATGGGATCTATCCCAGAGATGCAAGGATGGTTCAACACACACAAATCAATAAACATAATGCATCACAACACAATGAAAGTTAAAGACCATATAATTATCTCAATTGCTGAAGAGAAAGTATTTGATAAAATACAATATCCTTTAATAATAAAATAAAAACCTTAAAAAAAACCCTTAAACATTTTACTGTGTAAAAGGAACATACCTCAACACAATCAAGGCAATGTATGACAAAACCACATCCAGCATCATATTGAAGGGTGAAAAGCTGGATGAATCCAGAACTAGTCAAGGACGTCCACTCTCACCATTATTGTTCAATATAGTTCTGGAAATTTTCTCCAGAATCATTAGACAAGAAAAATCAAAGATACACAAATTGGAAAGGAGGAAATAAAGTTATCTCCCTCTGAAGATGACATGATCTTTTATATAGGGAATCAAAAGACCCCACTAAGAGACTGTTGGAACTCATATGAAATTCAGCAAAGTTGCAGGAAACAAATCAACATACAAAAATCATTAGCATTCTTACACACTGACAATGCTCTTTCTGAAAAAGAACTTGTAAGAAGTCATGTTATTCAACTCTTCCACCAAATGTCAGATAATACTCTGAAATGTTGCAATTGTGTGGTTATTTATGTAGCATATTACAGATTGTTCTTTAATAAGCAATTCATTTAATGAGTTTATAATCAGTCTTATTACTAGTTAGTTCTAATTGATGCCCTTTTAAAACACAAAACAAAACACTGGTTTTTCACTTTCTCCATCTTGACTCTAGATTGACACCTGAAATTTCACAAAGACTGGTTGTATTTCAGCTGATATCTCTCACAATTACTAACTAAAGTTAGAATGTAATTTTCATCAGATCACTCACCTACTCAGCAAAACATTTATGGGGTCTTCAATGCTTACTTGTTCCAACCCAGCTCTTATCCATTTAGGACTATGTGTCAATTAGTGCCAGTCTGTGGGATGAATTATCTATCATTATATCTCAACCCCCATTGCATATTTTATCATTTATAAACCATTGAAACTCATCACATGTAAGTTAAATTAGGACCTATTATTAGCAAGAAGACTGGGCTAGACATTTTGGAAAGGGTGTGGGGGATTCTCATATGGAGTCATATTTGAGACCTACAGTTATTTCCCATAAGCTTTAAAAGTTCCACTATATTTTATGTTATTTGTTACTGTAGAAGGCTGCTTTTCATAATTATAGTCAGCACTAATTTTTCCCTATGGACAAAATGTAACAAGGAATAATTTTATTGGAAGAATAATTCTTCTTGGGAAACAGTGAAGGACTCACTGGTTCCTTTAACCATATAGAATTTTCAATTCTAATCCCATTTCACTCTCTCTCTCTCTTTATCAAACAATGAACTCTCTGTTTTTCTTCTAACAGTTTAACCTCTATTTTCTGTCTCTGACCTCATTATAATAAGGCATTATCTTCTGTCAATTATTCTTCTCTTTATACCATTTTATTAAACCAATGTGTTAATACCTGAGATCATGCATTCTGTATTTGAAGACTTTTTTCTTTCTCTTTCTCTCAATATCTCTCTCCCTCTACCCCTTCCTCCACCCTTTCTTTTACTTTCTGCCTTTTCTGTTTCTCTATCGTACACAAATTTTACCTTTCTATTATAGAAGCTGCATAAGTCACTGTAGATAAGTTCACTCATACTAGGTCGTACAAGTATCTATTTATTTATAAAAAAGTTGGAATTATTTACCATAAAAATAATTTTGCAATTGTCTTGTTATTGATCTGATTTTTATAGACAATATCACATTTTGCATTTTATTACTAGCTTCATTCACATTGAAATGTAATGCTAACATTTTGCATCTAATGTATTCTAAATACATGTTTTGTTTTTCCATCAAACTCCATTATATCCACTGCCTTAGAATTGTTTGAAAAATATTTGTTAGTATAAACTTCTAAGAAACATTTAATGTATAAGGATGTTACTGTATTTTGGAATATTTTGTTTTATACATCCTTTCAAAGGAATTCCAGGCATCTGTTGATGAATTTCAAGCTATAGTACATAATGAGGCTTGCACACTACCAGGTTTTAGAGCTACCTAACTGGAAATAATTCTGGAAAAGTTTTCATTGTACATTAGTCAAAGCAATAGTATATTTGCTTGTATTTATCTTATTTGATGTTCACTTCCATTTAAATTTAATTTTTATATATGCAAAAGTGTGTTTTGGAAAAAATCTAAGTAGATTCTTTGATGACAGAGCAATATTATTTATTCCTTTCTTTTACCAATTTGAAGATTCAAAAAGGTTAATAGAGGTTTAATGAATTAAAATTGTAAAAAGAAGCATGTTTCTTCCCTCCTGTTTTCCTTATATTGTGGCAATGTTTTACAGGCAAAAATTATTATACAAGGCATAATGCCTATGTACGTACTTGTGGGCACATATCTCGTAATCACTGACACTGGAGACACAGGCTGTCACACAAATTTAGGAATGCTTATTTTATTTTTAGTAATATCCCTAACTTTATGTCTTCACATACATAGGAGAAGAGGAAAACAGCTAAGTAAGACATATTTATTCTTATCACCATGTTTTAATATCCCACATAAAATCAAACTTTCTTCCTTACTGACTAAAATATGATTTCTCATAGTTACATAACTCAAGCCTACACCTGAGTCAAAATAAAAACAGGATATTTAAAATTATGTATTTCCTAAGTCTTCATAAAATTAATTTTCCTGGAAATTTGAAACCACAGAGAAAATAATATGAAATGAAACATAGAGTTCTCCTAGTCATAAATGGGAAATGTGCAAAGAGATAATGTACTTCCATTTCTGATATATAAGCAACTCATATTTTAAGGATGCCTGAGTTGCTGCCTTCCACCTACACTATTTCCAGCAAAGAGCTAGTCTGGTTTAAATTGTATAGCTTAATGAGCAGTGATGGTATAGCTATATTTTTTTAAATTCAGTTGGAAATGTGTTAAAATAGACCTACTTTGAAATACAGACAATCTTAATATCTAAGTAGTAGATACTTGTGGTTTATTTTTCTTAGTTTGAGGCTATTACATTTTTATCTTTATCAAACTCTTTATCAATATATATTCCAATTTAAAATTTATTTCAAATATTGATCCAAGCTTCAACAGAACTGTGCCTAATTATCTAACCAATTATTGAAATAATCCAATAAGTCGATTTATGTGAATCTGGTTTCAATTATTTCTTTAGGACAGATATATTTCCAGCGTACGTTTTTAAAAAGGACTTTATCGTTATAATAAGCAACCCGAACCAAGAATTTAAAAATATTTACAATAATTCCTATTTACTAGATTATTTATTAGAAACTCTGGTCTTCAAATTCCAGTCTGTCCATAAATATGATAATTTTAACATTTGCCATCTATTTCCTTCCCAGAAGTAATCCTCTCAGCAGGCTCACCACTTCTGACATTTTCTTTCCTTTTACAGAGATAAGTGGCATCCTGGAAGTGCCTTCCCTACTCCCCATCGCATTAGCATTCATAATATTAATTGCCAAAAATTACCAGCTGCAAGAAGTTTTATCTAACAAAGCTGCTCCATGCTTTCTCAAGACAATTTAGTAACATTTATGTCCCAAGCAAACACTTAGGTATGTAAATAGGAAGAAGCCCTCGGTATAATTAATATTTAAGAGGTAAAATGTCAGACTTAGCTAAGCAATTTTTAACATTCTTCACCCCTCTCCCCACTTTGCTTTAAACGCATGTTCTTCCTAGAGATGAGCCCTGGGATTTTACTGAGAAAGCTACGATTGATCTCAGCTAAGTGTTTTGCTATAAAGTGCCGAGAACTACCCAGGCATAGAGTGCTGAATTCAGGTTTGGGAATGAATATATTTAACTATGAAACTTCTCTTGCTCATTTGAATATTTCTGCTGAAATAATATATTTAACTCAAGAAGATAATTATTTGAATTAAGTTAGTACAACATGATAAAAATCAGGGTCATGCAAGTCAGACACAGTTGGCAAGAAGAACTTCTTCAAAATTTGATACACATTGATTAATCACCTGCCCATAAAAAGACACATTGCATGGATCTCAAAATTACAATGGATTCAAGTTACCTCTATTAACGAAGAGGTCATCTTTATTCAGATTTGCTGGTGATAAGTGAGAGCCACATCAATTTCCCTCACCCTGAGGAGAACTCATTGAAGTTAAAGAGTCTCCTTTAAGTTAAAATAGATGATTTATAACAATAAATAAAATATATGCAATTATTTGGTTATAAAAGGAAAGTCAATGTGATATTTTGGAATGCTAATTCTAAATCAAAATCCCACATTCTTATTGAAATACTTACCAATTCTGTGAAGAACTTCAAAAATTAAATACCAGAGAATATTGTGTAATGTACATACCAATGACAATTTGAAAGTAGGAAAAACACAGAAAGAATCATTAGATAAAATCACCTCGTCTTAAAAAATAAAAACAAACAAAAAAGAAGAAATGCATTTAGGTTTAGTGAATGCTAACTACTCAGCTTACTATGTAGGAATGAGCTACAATTAACAGTAAGGCATATGTTGCTTAGCTTGGGAACTGGAGGTGAGATAACAATAGTATCAAAATGGAAACACCAGATGTTTCTAAGACATGGAAATAAACGGGAATAATTTGCAAATGTTAGATATCTGGATCATTGCTAAAAAGATTCCTTTTTCTTCCTTTTAAAGATTTACTTACTATATTCGAAAGAGTTACAAAAAGAGGAGAGACAGAGGGTTGTCCATGCCTTGGTATAGTTCCCAGATGGCTGCAATTGTCAGGGCTGGGCCAGGACAAAGCCAGGAGTCAGGAGCTTCTTCCAGGTCTACCGATGTGGGTGAAGGGGACCAAACAACTTGACCATTTTCTGCTGCTTTCCCCAGGCCATCAGCAGGAAGCTGACTCAGAAGTGGAGCAGCCAAGACTTGAATTGGCACCCATAGGGGATGCAGCACCACAGGTGGTGGCTTTACCTGCTATGCTGCAACACCAGCCCATAAAAGGTTTATTTAAATCTCACATTTGTCATTCACAGATGTCATTTTATGCAATAATAAGAGATTTTTTGTTATGTGGTTGTTAACATATTTTTAATACAAAGTTTCCCAATTTTATTCTCTTTAGAATAGTAGGAAAATTATTCCAATGTAGAAAATACAGTCATAAATTATCCAACATTTTCGTAATATTGGCTGTGGCACATGAGTAATCTTTTAGAAATGAGAAGCCTAAGTTAGTTCCTTCCCATCACCACATTTTAACATAAAAGGAAATCCTAACTGAGCACCAAAGGGGAAACTTGTTGAAGTGAAATGGACACTGTGAGAAACAGTAACTTGATCAGCTCTTGTCCTGACGGTTGATGTACAATGTAATACTTTATCCATTTTAGTATTTTTTTTTTTGTTCTAGTACCATTGGTTGAACTCTGTAATTAACACACAATTATTCTTAGGTGTTTAAATTTTAACTGAAAAGTGATCCCTGTTAGGAATTTGGAAAACATTATGTTGAGTGAAATAAGCCAATCCCAAAGGGATAAATACCACTTGTTCTCCTTAATAGGTGACAACTAATTGAGCACCAAAAAGGAAACCTGTTAAAGTGAAATAAACACTATGAGAAACGGTGACTTGATCAGCCCTCACCCTGACTGCTGATGAGCAGCTTAATATGTTATCCCTCTTAGTATTTTTTTGTTTGTTTGTTCTTCTTAATACTTTTGGTTGAATACTGTAATCAATACAAATTCTTCTTAAGTGCTGAAACAACTGAAAAGTGATTGCTGTTAAATATAAGAGTGGGAATAAGAGAGGGAAGAGATGTGCAATTCGGGACTTGCTCAAGCTGACTTACCTCAAACGGTAGAGTTAGAAACATACCAGGGGATTCCAATTCAATCCCATCAAGGTGGCATGTACCAATGCCATCTCACTAGTCCCAGTGATCAATTTCTGTTCACAATTGATCATAATGATAGGACTAAGAACCAAAGGGATCACATAAATAAGAATAGTGTCTGCAAATACTAGCTGATAGAATAAAAAAGGGAGAGAATGGTCCAACATGGGAAGTGAGATACACAGCAGACCCATAGAATGGCAGATGTCCTAAACTGCACTCTGGCCTCACAATCAGTCCTTAAGGCATGCGGATCTGGCTGAAATTCCCATGAGAGTATTTCAGGCATGGAAAGCCAAGACACTCTGGGGGAAAAAAAAAAAACAAAAAAAAACTAAATGAAAGATCTCCGTGAGTGAGATCCCAGTGGAAAGAATGGGTCATCAAAGAAGGAGGTACCTTTCTCTGAAGGGAGGAGAGAACTTCCACTTTGACCATGGCCTTGTCTAAAAATGATCAGAGTCGGTGAACCCAGGGGGCTTCCATAGCCTTGGCAGCTCATGACAAGAGCCTAGGGTGATTACTGACGCCATAAACAAGAGTGTCAATTTGTTAAGTCAACAACAGGAGTCACTGTGCACTTACTCCTCATGTAGGATCTTTGTCCTTAGTGTGCTGTACATTGAGATTTAATGCTATAACTAATACTCAAACAATATTTTTCACTTTATGTTTCTGTGTGGGAGCAAACTGTTGAAATCTTTACTTAATGTATGCTAAACTGATCTTCTGTATATAAAGAGAATCGAAAATGAATCTTGACATGAATGGAAGGGGAGAGGGAGTGGATAAGGGGAGGGTTGCGGGTTGGAGGGACGTTATGGGGGGGAAGTCATTGTAATCAATATTCTGTACTTTGGAAATTTATATTCATTAAATAAAAGTTAAAAAAAAAGGAAATCCACATTTTATAGAAATTTATCAAAATTACTTATATGGATTCCTCTATTAAGCAGGATATTTAGCTTTATACTACTTTAATTTTTTTAGAATTTATCATTTGCATGGTGTACAACTTAGCTAAGTGAACCAGTGTAAGAGAGATACATTATTCTTGGTCTATCTGATTATCACTTTGTGTGTCTTTCAACCTTTCAAATAATTAGAAATAATTAATTAAAACATGAAACCAAAAAGTGTATTATTTAATCCAAGTATGTTATCAAGTTGGTATGTCAATATATAAATCAAGTTCATGCATAGAAAGAAAATTATTCACAATTTCATAATTATTGATATCATACCTGCTAGCTTCAAATACTATCCATTTTACCTATTTCAAGGTCAACTTGGTATGACATTTCTATCAACTGAAATTTTTATTTATAAAAAAATTAAAAAGTAACAATAATAAGTATCATGAACAGGTGGAATGATTAGAAGTCTCATATATTATATTGGGAATGCAAAATGTTGTGTAACATCTTTGGAAATAGTATGATGATTTCTTATAAAGTTTCATTTATCATTTTGATAACATTTTATAAAAGGTAAACTCTGGGGATAGAGACTAGAACAACAGTTTTCAGGGCTTGACAGAGATGAGAGGAGTTGACCACAAAGAATTTGGTGGCAGTGACACTGGAAGTATTTTGAATTTTGTTATTCACAATATATAAAATTCTGTATTTTTTTGATACACAGGAAACTGTATACCAGGAACAATAAATTTTGCTGTATATACATTTTGTTTAAGTAAAAAGAGAAAATGAGAACATTTAGGGTTTGTGTCTATGTCCAAATAATTGCCATGCCAAAGATATAAGAATTTTAGTTGATAGAAAGTCTATCAAAATAGTTTTAAACTATTTATTTACATGTCTATTTATTGTTGTCTTTAAGACAGAAAAAAGGAAAAGTAGAACAAAAAACAGACAGGGAGGGAGAGGAAATCTGTTATCTGCTGGTTCACTTCTCAAATGACTAGGACAGCCAGAAGTGGGCTGAGGCCAAAGCCAGAACTCTGGTAACTCAATCTAGGGTGCTATGTGAGTGGCAGGACAGCAACCACTTGAGCCATCACCTGGTGCCTCTCAACTTGTGCATTCAGAGGGGGCTGGAAATGGGATTGGAGCCAGGATTTGAACCTGTGAGGTTTCCCAAGAAATGTCTTAACTGCCAGGCCAGATGCTTTCCCAGACTTTTTGTTGTTGTTTGTTTAATTTTTTAACAAACAAATAGGAGCTGATGTTTTGGCACAGAGGTTTAAGCTGCCATAAGGGATGTCTGCATCCCGTACTAGGATGCCTATACAGGAGTTCTACCTTGACTTCTGATTCACCTTCCTCCTAATGTGCACCAGGGGAGGCAGCAGGTATTGGCTCATGTGTTTGGATGCCTGACATCCGCATAGGAGGCATATATTCAGGTTTGTGTTCTGGCTTCAGCCTGACCCTGTTGCAGCTATTGAAAGCACATGGAAAGGGAATCAGCAGATGAAAGGATTCTCTCTCTCTCTCACTCTTTCAAATGAATAAATAAACATGAAAGAAAAAATAAATGGCAGAGGCAAGGCTATGAGATCAGTTAAGAAAGCTTAATATTTATTAAAATCAAATATGCAACATTGAAATACTCAAATACACATGTACTGAATTAATATAAAGACGGGGAATAGAGTGTAGGCCTTCATAACATACAAACTTCATTCCATTTTCCAACTTCAGTAGAATGCTAGTGATTATGTAGAATAGGACAACACATTGAGAATTAAAACCATGATTGAACTCATGCAAAGGAGAAGTAGTGGCATACATATTTGTAATTTTGTTTAGGAATTTAGAGGACTATGAGGAACAAATCAATCCATCAGAGAAGCACAAATCAACAGAAAGAGGAAATTTGATCCAACAGCAGAATATTCCTTCTCCTATATAAATTTGGATACATAAATTCTCTCCACTGAAACTTAATTCCACTCACTTGAAAATAGATGGATAATTTAAAAATCAATTAAAATAGTACAGAAATGATATTTCTCAAGCCACAATTTGGAAACTGTTTTAAAGACATAAATGGTGAGGAATTAAGACAACAATGCTTTCTATTATTGAATACCAGAACAAAAGCCAACACAATTAGAATGAATATAAACAAACAGTATCAATAGGAAAAAGAGGAATGGCATTTGATGCAATGTCAAGTGTTAGAACTGTGTATGCATGAAACAGGCCTATATATGTAAATATATCTCTAAATTATTGATATCTCCTTATTATGACATTTCCCTATATTCTCTGCCAATACGCTTTCACACACCATTTCCTGTGGTCCACAGTCTCTTCTTTGCTAGTTGCTTTTCACACTGTAGAACGGACGTGCTTTCCACATGGAACAATGCCCTTCCTAGTACATTAGGTAATACGGTCTTTTTAGTCATTCTTACAGCATTATGAACACCGTGTACAAATGTACATCATAGCACTTGTCAGAGTTTTAATGGTGTCTGCTCATCATTGCATCCACAAACTCTACTTCAGAAACCGTTACATAAAAGGTTCCTAATAAAACTTTAATAAATCAATGAATAAATAAATCCTATCCTAGAAAATGGTTCTGTCGTATCTCTTGCAAAGAAATTGTAAGACATCAGCTTTCATGGCTTTGTATAAAATGCCCTGGGGATCATGATGGGTTTAGAACCAATCAGAGCAGTTAGGGAGCAGGTTTGGTAATGGGCCCAACATGAGAAAGCTAGTGTATCTATTTTAGTGTAACACTATCTTGAGAATAAACATGTTCTTTTTCACAAGAAACACAAGTAATCCTCTTTTACACAGAGATACAGACATTTTTTCTTGCATTGGGTTCAGATACTTTTTCTCTTAAATAGAAGGCTTTATCTTATCCCTTTAAATAGATATTATATCAAAAAGGAAAAATACCTTTCAAAGGGGTTAAACTGACCATCCTTATGTTTGTGAAGACATACAATCCACACCAAACCTACTTGACTTCTGGATCAGTCTATTCAGCACCATTACCTAAGGACTGACTTTACCCTTTGTTTTCACACCTTCTACAAAATAAATACAGTTTAACCAATGCAATCAATGTTACCATCAAATCTTTTACTTTTTAGGACTTGATATGTTGCATATATATTTCCCAGCCTGCATCCAGTTAGCAGTTAGGATCCCCAGCACCAATTCCTTACAAGGCAACTTCTCTCATCCTTGTAAAACTCTTGATACAGGCTACTTGGAAGGGATCCTCCTACCTTCTCCCAGAGAAACTTCCCAGAAGTTCCTTAGTGCTTTCCTTGAGTTTTTAGAAAAGATGAAATTCAAATACATTACTCCTTCTACTTATTTTTTCTATTCTCTTATCTTTAGAATTATTATTTAGTGTATACACCAAATCATCACAGGACTTAAATTTATACAGCTCCCAAATTGAGTCTTTGTTTTATGCCAGATAAAGGTGGTAAGTAAAGGGTGATCACCATCAATTTTGTTAAGATCATTTTATCCATAGAGAGGAATTTTTTTTCTTTTAATTACTGAGCTCAATGCCTTCTTTAAGTAAACTGCTTGACAATTTAGAGTGTACTATAGAGAACATTTCAAGTTCAAGTTTATCTCCCTGGAAATCTTTACAATTTTCTGTTGTTGTTTTGCAGGAGGTTACATTTACTCTGACAATGAGTACTTGTCCATAAGCTGGGAAAGTAACCAGAGAATTAGTTTCTAGGAAAATAGGAGCCCAAAGACCTCTAGTAAGCAGCAGATGAGTGCATCTCAGTAAATGTCATTCCCCAGTAAAGATTTATAAAGTCATACCAAGAGCTTCTATCTTCTTTTTAAATTATTTACTTATTTGAAAGTCAGAATTACACAGAGAGAGGAGAGGCAGAGAGAGAGAGAGAGAGAGGTCTTCCATCCGCTGGTTCACTCCCCCAATGGCCGCAACAGCAGGAGCTGCACCAATCAGAAGCCAGGAGCCAGGAGCTTCCTCGGGTTCTCTCACATGGGTAAAGGGGCCCAAGTGCTTGGGCCATCTTCTACTGCTATCCCAGGCCATAGCAGAGAGCTGGATTGGAAGAGGAGCAGCCGGGACTAGAACCTGCTCCCATATGGAATGCCGGCACTTCAGGCCAGGGCACTACGCCGCAGCACTGGCCCAAGAACTTCTATTTTAAACTATAAAGAAGCCCGGGGAAGTGCAAAAAAGATGGGGGATTTAAATGGAGATGAGCGAGGACGTGGTATATGAATATATCAAGTGTTAAAGGTAAGGCCTCACTTAGACAATTCTTAAGACTCAATGAACACATGATTTATTATCCCTATTTGGTTGAAGGGAGAATTAAGGCTTGGAGAGTTTAGGATCTTATCCAAGGTCAAACAGGTAGGAAAAAGATAAAACTAGAGATTAAAAAAAAAATAAAACAGGACGATTCATCAATTCATCGGACAATAGCCAAAAGTGAATAAACAGTTTTACTTTTAAGAAAGATGTCAAAGGGCACTCCTGTTGTTGCGGCATGTGTGATGACAGATGCTGAAAGTTATTTCTCTGTCAGTGTTACTGAGCAGTCACTGCCTGGAAGAAATGCAGTAACCTTTAGAGGAGGTCATTCTGTGGGAGCATTTTGGAAATCAGAACTGTAGCCAAACTACTGAAGTGAGGCCTATGAATAGAAACAAATCCGTTCTGGTAGTTCGGTTTCACTTTTTGAAGTGAATTGATAACACACTGGCTTGACAGAAAACCTGCATGTTCATAAAGTATAAAGGCATGATTTCTCCTCAAATCAACTGCTTTCAGAAGCTATGCGGATACTGTCATTGAACTAAAATATGCTGTTCAAGACAGGCTAATGATTCAATTTGTACAGCTTTTGATAGTAGATTTTCAGGTCAAATAAAGATAGAATGAAAGAAGTAATACGCAGACAAATTGTCTCAATTTAAGTTAATATGACAGTGAACAGATGGAAAAACTGAATTATTAAAAATAGAAAATATGGGGAACAAAATATATGAATGTGATACATTCATATATGTGCATGAATAATACATACAGAAAGAAGTTGTGCCCTTTGTTAAAAGTGTGATTTTTTAAGTTGCAATTTCATGGGTGTAGGAAGAGCTCAAATTAACTATAGGGGAACCAGGAAGCTCAAATACAATCAATAACAATAGGTATAATACTAATAATAACAAATGCCAATTTGAAACGATTGATAGACAATCTAAATATTATATATGCTTTCTCATATTGAAACCTCAAAAAAGTCTTATTAGGTCAATATCTTACCAAGTTATTCTTCTTGGAGAAAATACATAATGCAATGAATAATTCCAAGCTCTGAAATTGCATATCCCATCTCCTCTGCCGATTAGTTGCTTGACCCTATTTCATTGTTTCCTTGTTTCCAGATGGAGATTTCTTGCACAGTAGTCAATATTACTATCCCATTGGCATGTTAAGGAGCTAACATGAGATAATGCATGGGAGGCTCCTTAGAACTCAGGCCTTGGCTAAGTAAATACTTGATGAAAATGAGCTTTTGTGCATAACACCATCAGCCATAGTTGAGGAACTAACAGGAAGGAGGCCTGTGCAATTGAATAGCAATGGGAAGTAACAAAGATTATGTACTGATATTTAGAGAAACACTGCAATCTCTCAAATGTTATATACAAGCATAAAATCTAGTGTCATTATGCCACCCTGATTTTTGTTCAAAGATATTCCCAATCTCATTCCAAAGTCTTTGCCATATAATGGGATGCTTTAGGATTTTGATGCTGGGCAAGGACATTAAACTGCTGCTCCCAGGCAGATGTGATTATGATGGCAACTGAACAATATTCTACAATGTACTCACTGTATTGCTAGGCTGTTAGTTTTTTTGTATGTTAATATATTAATTTCACTTTTAACTAACAATATTTTCAATTTACTATGAGTTTATCTGTACATATCCCTATCATAAGTTAAGAAATATCTGCATCTTCTTTAATAAATGAATAGTACATCATTTAGTCTGATATTAAAAACACTTTGTTCCTAATCTGTATATATGAAATACATGAAACTTGTATAACTTAAATAAAATTTATAAAAAATAACAAACCATTTTGAGGCCGGCATTGTGACATAGCAGGTAAAATGATGACAGCTGGCAACATCGGCATCCCATATATATACTGATTCATGTCCTGGCTACTCCTCTTCCAATCCAGCTCCATTCTAATGGCCTGGGAAAAGCAGCAGAAGATGGCCCAAGTTCTTAGGGCCCTGCCACCCACATGGAAGACCCAGAAGAAGATCTTAGCTCCTGGCTTCAGTCTAGCCCACCCCTGGCCATTTGGCCATCTGCAGAGTGAATCAGTGGATGGAAAATTTCTCTCTCTCTCACTCAGTGTCTCTCTCTGTGTCTCTCTCTCTCCAATTTCAACTTTCAAAAATATGTAATTCTTAAAAACAACAACAAAACCATGCCCCTTTGGCCCCTTCTTTTAAATGGATTTCTTTATCACACAGAGAAACATAAACAAAAACAATATATTTATGAGGTCTGCAAAGTATGATAAAATTCTGACTTACATAAAATTAATCTTAAACTATCATCCAAACTACCTTATCTCTTTTTGTCAAAACTGAACTTTTAAAATAAGACAGGGTAGATAATTCCAAATTCCATTTATTCTATCATTCATTTCAATTGTGCACATTCCCCATGGATAGATTATGGAAATTGCATCACATGATTACGGAGGCCAAGGAATCCTGACATCTACCATCTGCAAGGAGGAAAACAAGGCAAGCCAATGCTATAGTTCTGTGCAACTCAGAAAGCCTGAAAATCAGGAGATGAAATCATAGAAGTTCCACAATCAGAAGACCCAAGAAACCAGAGTTCTGACGTCCAAGACAAAAAGGAGAATTGTCTCCTCTCAAAAAGAAAGAGAGTGATTGCACCTTTCCTCCACCTTTGGTTACATCTCAACCTTCAACGGATTGGATGTTGCCTTCCAACTTTGGTGAAGACAGATGTTTTTTGCTTGGTCTAGTGATTCAGAAGCTAATATTTTCCAGGAACACTTTCACTTATGCATCTAGAAATTATGCTTTACCAACTCTCTGGGTTTCCCTTAGCCCAGTGAAGTTGGCACATAAAATTAAGTTTCACGAGTTCCAGTTCTGATCAAATTTCCGGGTTGTTGTCACAGTCTTCTAGAACAAAATTAAACTTGCCACACCTGCACTTGAAGACATGTATTCTAACTCCCCATTGATTGCAGTATTATCTTCAAATACACTGCCTTGCCATATTGAAAAACATGCTATTGTAGTTGACAGTTAACAGTTGAACACAAGATCTGTGCTCAAATATTGGTTTTTGTATTTACTAGCTAGAAATTAAGTACATTATTTAATTTCTTAGTTTTCCTTCTTAATTTGAGTTGGTCACCTACATCATGAAATTAAATATGATAATATATGTGAAATGTTTATTTTGGATATAGGGATGTAAAATAAATATAAAGTAGAATTTCTATGAATGCATTGATTATAATACAATACATTAGTGAATGATTAGATTTCCAAACAGACTTCAATGTCAGTTTGAGAGAGTTTGATTTTAAATATAAATCATATTCTGGACTTAAAGTGTACCAGGAACTCTTGGAAAAATCTAAACAAAATAAATAATGGGAATGCATTTCTCAGATGTCAAAACTGTGTAAAGTTGGAGCCCCATGAGAATTTTAATTGGCAAAAGCATGCTTTTTGGAAATATGTTGTGAATTACAATAAAATAAAACGAATAAATACAAGAAAGACAATGAAATTCAGAGGTTGACTCATAATACAGCCTTTTTTAATATGAAGAAATATATAGAGTGCTCTAGGGCGAAGAGAACTCTCGCTCTCATAATTTTATGCAAGCTAATGCTCAGTCAGCACTTACCAGTGTTGCAAAAGTGCTCTTGATATTGCAGAGTTTGATATTTGGTGATAGCCTAAGATTGTTTCCTGACTCCACTTCTTAAAAAACATGTGCTGTGGAACCTTTCTGTGTTCTCATCCACAGGTGAGGATGGTAATACCTTCTACTTAATAGAAATGTTGTGAGAATTAAATTAACTTGTCCATGCAAAATGCAGAGAAATAGTAGCTACATAATATGTACCAACTACTATTATAATTATTTCATACTTTGAACTGAATTCTTTTTTCTCACATCCCATTTTTTCATCATTATGTCAGCAATATCTATGTCATCACTAAGTCAATTTCCCTTAGGATTTTTTTTTAATTTTTTTGAAAAACAGAGACACACAGAGATTGAAGGACAGATGGACAGAGATCTCCCTACCTGCTGGTTCATTCTCTATGTTCACCATAGCCAGGGCTGGGGCTTACAGAAGCCAGTAACTCAGTGCAGGTCTCCCAGTTCGTTGGCAGGAACAATTACTTGAGCCACCTCTTGGTGCCCCTCAGGGTGTGCGTTTGCAAGAAGCTGAATAAGGAGTTGATCTGAGACTTAAATCCAGGCACTGTGATATGGGGATGCAGCCTTCCCAAGCTGTGTTATAATCACTGCACCAAATGTGTGCCCTGTAACTTTCCCTTATAAGGTTACAACTTTGCAATTGGCTTTTCTTCTGTTAGGAGCCTATTATCCACCTCTTTTAGAATGAGGGAACAAAATCAAAGCATCCCTGAATAATCTCTATTTTACAAAGTTGCCTATAAAAACTTCAAAAAAGTTGATATATGACATTAGTGTTTTCTCACAATTTTTCATCAATAAATATTTTTGAATGGCATCTGAGTATACTATGTATACTATGTTGTGTCATGACAATGAAAATCAAAACCACAATAACATCTCACCTCACCCCAGTTAGAGTGGCTTTCAAATCAACAAACAAATGCTGGTGAGGATGTGGGGGAAAAGGTACCCTAATCCACTGTTGGTGGGAATGTAAATTAGTAAAGCCACTGTGGAAGACAGTATGGAGCTACCTCAGAAATCTGAATACAGATCTACCGTATGACCCAGCCCTTCTACTCTTGGGAATTTACCCAAGAGAAATGAAATAAGTATATGAAAGAGTTATCTGTAACCTCATGTTCATTGCCTCTCAATTCACGATAGCCAAGATATGGAATCAACCTAGATGCCTGTCAACTGAAGACTGGATAAAGAAATACTGAGATATGTACACCATGGAATACTACACAGTAGTAAAAAAAAGTAAAATTTTATCATTTGCAACAAAATGGATGCAGCTGGAAAACATACTTAGCAAGATCAGCCAGTCTCAAAAACACAAATACCATATGTTCTCCCTGATCTGTGTAACTGATAGAGTACCTAAAGATAATCTGTAGAAATGAAATTGAGATGCTATGACTTTGAACAGCCCTTGTCTAGACTGTTGATGAAGTTTTTTTTTTTTTTTCATACTATTTGTTGAACTCTTAGTATAGGTTAATCTTATGTGTATAAAGTTAATTGAAAATAGATCTTATGGGGCTGGCGCTGTGGCATAATGGGTAAAGCCGCTGCCTGCAGCAGCATCCCATATGGACACTGGTTTGAGTCCCGGCTGCTCCACTTCTGATCCAGCTCTCTGCTATGGCCTGGGAAAAGAGTGGAAGATGACCCAAGTCCTTGGACTTCTGTACCCACGTGGGAGACCTGGAAGAAGCTCCTGACTCAGCACAGCTCTGTCCATTGCTGCCATTTGGGGAGTGAACCAGCAGAAGGAAGACCTCTCTCACTGTCTCTCTTTCTGTCTTTGTGTAACTCTGACTTTCAAATAAATAAATAAATCTTTTTAAAAAATAGAAAATAGATCTTAGTAAAAAATAAGAATGGGAATAGGGGAGTGTAGAGGAAGAAGGGAGACAGTATGGGAGATAAGGAGGGTGGGGTGGGAAAATAACTATGTTCTTAAATTTGTATTTATGAAATGCATGAAGTTTAAATAAATAATAAAAAAATAAAAAGAAATGCATGAAATTTGTTCCCTTTAAATAAATAAAAATATTTCAAAGGAAGGAATTATTTATGCTCTTAAATATGTTTTATTTGGGTTTCTGTGTATGACTATATGTGTGCTGTGTTGTATCTCAAAACAGGATATTTTAGTTTTTTCTTTATCTCAACAAGGATATTTTAGTTTTGTCTTTCCACAGCCAATAGTGATTACCAGCTTCAGGAATGTTACTATCTGGAATCAGTCTCTACCCCATTGATTTTTCATTGAGTTGTAGTTCCATTTCATACCAGGTATCATAGAGTACCCAGAATTTCCTACTATTAGACTACACAATATTTCTTTGTTTTCAAACAAATAAATGTAGAAGTTCACCTGCAGAATGTCCTGCCTCTTTACACTATCAACTCTGTTACCTTGCCCCAAATAACTTTTAGCATCTTCCATTGTTTCCGTTTGAGCTTGGAACATTTAACTCAGTTCTTTGTATATTACTGTTTCAAAATTTTACCTCAATATACTGTGTTTTTCTTTTTTATTGTTACTTTTGATGATCCTTAAGAGAAGGAAGGTGAATACAGTCTTATTCTTCTATTTCAAAGCTTGTGAATTCAGCTAATTAATATATTTATAATAATAGAAAGACTTTCCCTACATATTTAGCTGATTTGAATAGACAGAAGTTCTAGTACTTTAAGATCAAGAGTTGTCCATTCACTCTATTGTGATTAAAGCAAAATTTACATAGAAGAATACATAGTGCATTACCTATGTATTTAAAACAACAGCAAAAATACAACTTCTTTTATTTACAAAATGAAACTGTACAGAATAAAGGGCAAAAGTGCTAAAATGGCCCTGTATGGGACCAGGTAATTTGTATTATAATACCACCATATGACAAAGAATTAAAAATGTTCCGCCTGGGGCCAACATTGTGCCTCAGAGGGTTAAGTCCCTGCCTGTAATACCAACATCACATAAGGGTGATGGTTGGTGTCCCTGCTGCCCCTCTTCTGATCCAGTTCTCTGCTAATGCATCTGGGAAAGCAGCAGAAGATGGCCCACATGATTAGGCCCCCGCAACCCTCTAGGAAATCCAGATGAAGTTTCTATATCCTGACTTCAGCTGAACCAGTCCTGATCTTTGCAGCCATTTGGGGAGTGAACAAGTGGATAGAATAGCTCTGATTTTCTCTCTGTCACTCTCTTGCTTTCTATATCCCTGCCTTTCAAATTAACAAAATAAAATGAGTCTTAAAAATAATTAAAATATTATAAATTGATGTTTTTATGCATTTTCTGATGAGATTATTATAGGAAAGCAAAAATCCCAGTTTTGCAATTTTGCACAGTCACAAATGTATCAACAGAACTTTGCCACCAGCAGTAACTATGCTATATGGGGAGATAGATGTAATTAGCTAGCATTATGTATTGAAATCCAGTCAATGGTGAATGCACATTAATTACTGGTAGACATTCCTTGACCATTACTACACTGAACAGTTAGTAAGAGTCTCTGGTAATGTTATCATTATTCAATAAATTTGTGTGATGATCTCCCTCCACTGTTGTGATACTCATTCAACCACATGGGGCTCTGAATATTGATTTCTATGTGAAATGTAAAATAAAATAGAGTCAAGTAATACAATAAAATAAAATAAAATAGCTTTAGGCTGTGGATGTGAGGTGGTTAGAACCAGTATTAGATTTAGCAACAGCATTAAACAGAGGTTCTTAATAAGTTGATTCACAGTCTGTTAACATATCTCCCAAGCAAGGAACATACAGCAGATTGTCTATTGCTAGCAAACCCAATCTTCCTTGGCTTCCCAGATTTAGAATTCTTGTGAATAGTTTATATAATATATATCTTATTTTAAGACAAAAAGAAAGAATAAAAGAATAGGTCAAACTTTAAAGTAATTGGAACAATATTTAAGAGTTTGTAGAAATCATTGTGTTTGGGATTAGCGCTGTGGCATACTAGGTTAAGCTGCCTTCTGCAGCACCGCCGTTTCAGGCGGGCATCCATTCAAGTCCCTGCTGTGCCTCTTCCCATCCAGCTCCCTGCTAATGCACCTGGGAAAGCTACGGAAGAAGGCCCAAGTCCTTGGTCCTCTGTTCCCACGTGGGAGACTCAGAAGAAACCTCTGGCTCCTGGCTTCAGCCTGGCCCAGTCTTGGCCATTGTAGCCATTTGGGGAAATAACCAGCAGATGAAAGATCTCTCTCTACCTGCTTTGCTGTAACTCTTTCAAATAAATAAATAAATATTAAAAAATAAATAAATATTAAAAAAGAAATCAATGTGTTTTTACATCTACAGAAACAATAATGGGTGGAATGAGATATTTCATGTGGAAAAATGGAAATATAATTCTAATAAATAATTTTTTAGAAAAAATGTATTTTGGTAAAGGCTAAATAGCTGACCTAATTCAATCAATTCTATTCACAATATCTGATCAGCACTGAACTTTACCTTTGTAGACATAATCTACTTATTGAATGAATGTTTAAATGTTACAGAAATGTAAAAGATGACCAATTAACATTAATTGAATTAATACATGAATCTCTTTCTAACTTTTATTTAATAAATATAAATTTCCAAAGTACAGCTTATGGATTACAATGGCTTTCTCCTCTCCCCATAACTTCCCTCCCACCTGCAACCCTCCCATCTCCCGCTCCCTCTCCCATTCCATTACATAAATCATAAATTTGCTTATTTTAAAAAAATAAGCGAAGCAAGTCATCATCTTGCCCTCATACCTCTTATTATCTAGCTGTAGGATCAGTTTATTTCAGTTATTGTACTTGACCAGATCAATTACCACAATATATTAGCAAATCTTACACAACTATTTACATGGTTGTTATCTGTGTGTTTTCTCTCTCTCTCTATAAAGATTTATTTATTTTTTGAAAGGCAGAGTTATGAGAGAGAGAGAGAGAAAGAGAGAGAAATTTTCCATTCGCTGGTTCACTCCCCAATTGACTGCCTCAGAGAAAGAATAAATTCATGAAAAATCTAAGCTTATGTTCATGCCTTGGCAGCCTTGGACGTTTGAAGGAGCTGCTGACCACAGAGACCATTATTCAAATCCTCAGAGGATGAGTGAGAGTTTGTTGGTTAGAATATAAGAAAACAAATTTTGGTTATGTTTTTAGGTCCGACCATTAGAATGAATCTTTTTTATATTGGTTTTCACCAATTAGATGGTTTTCCAAAGATCAGAACATTTTTTTGTTCATTTTTATTTATCTGAAAGGCAAAGAAAGAGGGAGAGAGATCTTTATGTACTGTTTCACTCCCCAAAAGCCTGCAAAAGCCGGGGCTAAGACAAGCTGAAGCCAGGAACCCAAAACTAAATCCAGACCTGCCTCATCGCTGGCAGGAGCACAAATATTTAAACCATCACCTGGACCTCTCAGGATGCTTATAAGCCTTGATCGTGCAACAAACACTTGTCTGAACATTTTTATTAGTCTTTCACAAGTTCAGCAACATGAAGATGAAATAGAGATTGTAGATTTAGATAAGGTAGTTAAAATCATATATTTGCATGTTTAATTGGCAAATATAGCATTAAGTTAAAACTTAAATTATATAGAGTTTGGTTCTTAGACCTATCAAGTGGATCTACTTAAGCTATCATATTTAAATGATCATTTTCATTTTTAAAGACAAGATTTTTTTATCTTACTACACAGTAGTTTTATGATTAGTAGTCATTTTAAGTCTTTAAGAACTTCTGTGTTCTGATTATATGTTTGAGATTATAATATAATTAATATATGACCTACAGTGTACATTTCCAAATTTTAAAGGAATGTATACTTCTAATTTTGGTATTCGATGATTAATTTCATGTGGATAAACTTCAGCAAATTATTATCCTACCCTATAATCTTATCTGTTTTGAGTATATTTTGTTCCAAAAAGCCTTAAAATTCAAGACTCTGTTTCTAGGCTGGTGCTACCATTTTCTATTTATATTTTGTGGAAAGTTTGTAGAACATGCAGAAAAAATGAGGATACCTTGTTATACATGACTTTGGAGTACATCAAGTTTTCAGGCAAATTTATTAACAAGGTATCTGCTGTAGGTTCTTCCTTTCCCCTCCATATAGTGTATTATTCGAAGTACTTTTGCTTTGGAGAGTAAGAATTTACTGATGGTATGGAGGTTGTTACTTCAACAACAGTCTTTCCTGGGTAACTTCATTCTGGATTCCTTTGCTTATTATCTGGAAAGGCTATGTCTCCCTACACAGAGAAAAGAGGGGACTTCAACAATGTGTAGTTTTGTTCAAAATTATTAGAAACCATAGTGTACAATCAAATAATGGGACAATGACTCCATTATATAACATACAAGAGGGCTACATGTCTGTGAGTCTATTTTGAGCATATTTATGTGTTGGTTAATTTCTTACTAAACAGAAAACATTAAAGAAAAGTAACACACTTAAATAATAAAAAATAATAAATGGAGTGTATTTTTTTTCAGAGGAGAAATTTGCGAGAAAGTTCATTTCCTTAGTATCCATTTTTACCATAGCTATTCCTAATTTATTTAAAGGAATTGTTAGGTCTTTAAATCCCCTAGACCTTTTATTAAGCTTGATCTATTATTTGCCATTGAAAGAACTTTGCCTTTGTTTTTTAAAATATTTATTTATCTGTCTACTTATTTGAAAGTTACAGAGAGAGAGAGAGAGAGAGAGAGAGAGAGAGAGAGAGAATCTTCAATCTGCTGATTCATTCCCAAGAAAACACAACAGCCAGTTAGTTCTAAGCTAGGCTAATACTAGGTGCCAGTTACTCCATCCTGGGATGTCACATGGTTGGCAGAACTCCAGGTACTTGGACCATCTTCCACTGCCTTCCCAAGCAAATTAGCAAGGGGCTGTATTGGAAGGTGGAGTAGCTGGGACTCAAATTGGCACTTGGAATGTAAGCATCACAAGCAGTGGTATAACTCACTGCTCTATAATTTTCTTTCCTAGTGGAAAAAAAGAAGCATCCTCAGATTTTTTTTTCTCCCAAAGGAGAAAACCATTAATCCATTCCACAGAGAATAAAATTCTTCACTCTCATAGTATCCTGCGAATGGATTCTATCTAATAACATAAGCAGGATGTTATTGTTCACAAAAATGACAGGTCCTCATAGAATTAAGTTGATCTGATAATTGAAAAATGGCAGATCTTTAGCGTCCTTGATTTCCCTGAATTGAGGTGTAGATGTCACTCTTTCTACCAGGCAAAATATATTGGAGTTCTTATTTGTTACTCCTTCCCAAACAGACAATAAATTCAATGTCTCATCAGTTATTGAATACATCAGCAGCACATGTTCTCTTTCTCCCAGTGGTGACTTGTAAATGTGGTTTCAGCACACAGCTATTTCTGTACATAGAATTATTTCTATTTTGTGTCCCAACTTACTTTTTGCAATCTTCCCCATTCCAGACTTCCTTATTATTTTCTTCATTGTTATTATGTCATAAAATGTTAGAACCTTTTAAAATACTTATTAGGAATAGTTGTCATATATAAAAGCTATGTGAATTTAAAATTTGAATGTTTTAACAGGATATTTTATCAAACTCAATATCAAACCAACAACACTCACTATAACAACAATTTGCCAAATGGAAAAATGTCATATTCTGAATGAGCATTATCCTTCATGCTGATAGGTAAAATTAATGAAATAATTAAAAAGCCATAAGAGGAAAATGAAGAGTGTCAGAAGATACCAACAAGATGGAAAACAAAATATTTCTGGCGTCATAACGTGACTGCCAAAAAAAATACCTTTCCCCAATCTCAAAATGGAAAATGAATTTTCATTCACAGAGCTGAAAATGTTTTCATTTAGTCAGCATACTTTTAAATATTGTAGAACCAATCTATGCTACAATGTAATATTGTTTCCATGCTTTACCAAGAAAAAGAGCTAACTACCTACTACATATGGATAGTATTAAATAAAAAATCCATCATCATGCCATATTATTATGAAAGATAGAATGGTCTTTACAACATAAGAGCTGAGAGACATCAGTGGATATGAATGAACAACTTGTCTCAGATAGCAATGGCATTGTAGGAAATAATTATTTTTTTCTGAAATAGGAAGGTTCTATAAAAAAAAAACATACTATTATACAGTATCCCTTCATGTTTTATGGTTACACATTGTTTTTTCATCTTGTTCATCGTGTTGGTGCCCAGTAGAAAAGTATAATATAAAGATGAGGAGCAAAAAAAAAATAGTGCTGTAGTTTCAGAGGAAAAATAAGCATTATCTAGAAAATTTTCAATTGACTAATTCCTCCAAAATATAATTTTTGAATATATTATTTGTTGAGAAATCAAATGAACTTGTTCTATAATGAGTATATGTAAATAATGAGAATAAACCTGCTCTAAAATGAAAAAAGTACTTGTTTATATTAATCCAAAAGGAAAAATAGTAGTTCCCATCTATCTAGAAACTGAAGACAAAGGAGAAAGAATAATAGAAATTCCTGTTTACTTTTTAAAAAAGATTTATTTATTTATTTTTGAAAGACAAAGTTAGAGAGAGAGAGAGAGAGAGAGAGAGAGGAGGAAGCAGAGAGAGAGAGACAGAGATATTTCCATCCACTGGTTCACTTCACAAATGGTCACAACAGCCAAGGCTGCGACATGCCGAAGCTAGGAAATAGGAGCCTTTATCCAGGTCTTCATATGGCTTCAGAGGCTAAAGTACTTTGTCCATATTCAGATGCTTTCCCAGGTGCGTTAGCAAGGAGCTGGATCAGAAATGGAGCAATTTTTTTTTTTTTTTTTGACAGGCAGAGTGGACAGTGCGGCAGGTGCGCTGCGGCCAGCGCACCGCGCTGATCCGAAGCCAGGAGCCAGGTACTTCTCCTGGTCTCCCATGGGGTGCAGGGCCCAAGCACTTGGGCCATCCTCCACTGCACTCCCTGGCCACAGCAGAGAGCTGGCCTGGAAGAGGGGCAACCGGGACAGAATCTGGCGTCCCGGCCGGGACTAGAATCAGGTGTGCCAGCGCCGCAAGACGGAGGATTAGCCTAGTGAGCCGCAGCGCCAGCCCAGCAATCTGCTTTTGAACTAGTGCCCATATGGGATTCTGGTGCTTCAGGGAGGGTTGTGGTGATGATGGTGTTGAACCTGCTATGTTGCAGCATGGCCCTAGGAATTTTCTTCTTAATTGCACTCATCCATGCATTTACCTTTTGTTCACCTTCTCTTGTCTGTATCCTATTAAAACCCATCAGTGCTAATCCTTGATATGAGATAGACCATATCATTATGATAGAACAATTTCCTTGATTTTCCTCATTTTGGATTAAAGTATTGTTCTTGAGTCAGTGCCTCTGGCTTAAGGGGTACAGAAAAGAGGGATTATTTAGATTCTGCAAACAGCCAGAATTACAGGAGAGGATGTTAGAATACTAATGATCTTTCCTTGCAATCATAACCATGAGGCAAAAAAGGAGCAACAATTATAGAGGATGGGTATTTTCATCTCTAATTCATTGTGAACGAGGAAAACATTCTTTCCTCTTGCAGGGTGGCTCACTCTGGTAAAGAATATATGCTAGATTTGAGGATCTTGTTACATAAAATAAAACAACCATTATGCATCTACAGCCTGGAATTTCTATCCTTTCATCCTTCCAAAAACAATCCTGGGGCCATCACTGTAGCTTAGCAGGTAAAGCTGCCACCTGCAGTGCAGGCATCCCATATGCAGCAGTCTCAGCTGCTCCACTTTATTTATTTATTTATTTATTTATTTGAAAGTCAGAGTTACAAACAGAGAGAAGGAGAGGCAGAAAGAGAGAGAGAGGTCTTCCTTCCAATGGTTCACTCCCCAGTTGTCCGCAACAGCCAGAGCTGTGCCTATCTGAAGCCAGGAGTCAGGAGCTTCCTCGGGGTGTCCCACGCAGTTGCAGGTGTCCACACACTTGGGCCATCTTCTACTGCTTTCCCAGGCCATAGCAGAGAGCTGGATCAGAAATGGAACAGCTGGGACTTGAACCAGTGGCCATATGGGATGCCAGCACTTCAGGCAGCGACTTTATCCAATAAGCCACAGTGCCAGCATCAATAAATAAATCTTTAAAAAAATCCCAAGAAAGATTGTCTTCATTTCTTTTTTTTTCCTACACACACACATACACACACACACAATACACACACTTTTATTTGAAACATATAGGTTAGAGCAACATAGTCTCTTTTATTCTTTCTTGAAGCATGAGTAGCATTACTAAGATATTTTGGGCAAGGCATAACTCACCATCTCTTGCAAAGTAAAAAAAAAAAAAAAAAAAAAAAAAAAACCCTCAGGTCCTGGCTTGAGAAATAAGTAATACCTAAGATATGAGCAAACAGCAAATCAGAATGGCAGTGAGTCTGGAACTTATGAACTGCTGAGCCAGCAAAGATCAGAGGAAGAAATGGTTGAAGGCCATTGTGTGTGTATCCTGAGAAATTTCGAATGTTAAATTTATCATGGCAGGAAGAAGTCCAGAAAGACCATTTAGTGGATGCTGTGATATGCCACAGAGAGCCCCTTTCAGTAATGGATTTATTCTCTTTTGGTGGCTGTCAAGACTATTCCCCTAGTCACGGGCTCTACATCGAGTGGGTGAAGAAGGAATCACACACCACATCATGGGTTAGGTAGAGCTCACTTTGGGAATCAGCTGATGATTCCCGTAAAGAAATTGTTGATCTCCTCCTTTTCCTTCTCTTTCCTTCCCAAATTTAAGAGACTTCCTTGTGAACTTCTTGCCTGCGATCTGCTGATTGGGAAACCCAACTTCTGCTGCCAGGGAATTTGATCTCTAGATAGTGTTTGACTAGATAGTGCTTCAAGCACAAGAGTTGTTTGCCCTCTTTTTCACTTTTCTACTATTATGATCATGGTGATCATAATTTATCGAGTCCATTTTGAAGGTTAAAAGAAACTGAAAAGACAGACCTAAGTGTTTCAAATTGATATAGGACAGAGATACTAGAACTCCTCCAAGTTTCTCATACACTTTCAACTGAAAATTTTAACTGTCCTCTATTCTTATAGCTAAAAGAATGAGAATTATTCCAGAAATCATGTCAATAACTTGTTTTCTCAGCCAATTGCCAAAAATATGTACTTTGCAAGAATTCGCAACACATATAACAGTCTCATGTGAATAGGTTAGTAAAACTAGGATATGGGCAAGGAAGCCCAGATAAAGAAGGAAATGGCATTTATTAGACACCTAGTGTATACATGGTACAGTTTTACGTATCTTACATATGTCAGCACTGCACTGAAAACAATGCTATGTAGTTGATACTCTGTATTATTTGTGTAAATAAACTATTTGAAGCTTTATAAATTTAAAATGCTGTAGCCAGGAAATTGGAGGAAGCATTAAAATAACTATCTGAGGCAAAAAAAAAAAAAAAAAATCTGGGTTCTTTACCTATATCATACTCCCAAAGATTAGAAGAAAAGTGGAAAATTATCCAATCAGATTAAAATTTGAGAATGTGTGTTTTCATAATTAAAAGTTTGAATAAAACAAATCATAATGTCTACTCCATACTAAATTGTAGACAACACAAATTTCTCTTAATAATGCTGTAATATCTTCAATGATTAACAAGTCAAGCATATTTGATTATTCACATCTGCTCCGCACACTGATATTAAGCTTCATTCAGAAAAAAAAAGATTTATTTTGCCAAACCAAGCCTGAGAATACATAAAATTTTACAGCCAAAAGTTATTTCTTGCAAGGAAAAATACTTATACATAATAAAGATCCTGTCTTAAACTGCAATCTGGACATTTGTATTACTATAAGCCAGAAAATCCTTTGTATTAATATTTCAAAATGTGGATTCTTTTTGAAATCACACTTTTATTCATCTCTTCCTCAATGTTCAATCCATTATTATCACCAAAAATAAGTTTCTTGATTCAATTTCTCATTAAAGAGAAATCAATTTACTTTTATTAACTACTCTACATCTGCATTCTATATCAGAGAGCCTATTCACACCCCAGCATCTCTGCTTTCCATTCATCTCCCTGCTGATGCAGTTTGCTGTTCTAGTGTTTGTGCCTCTGCAACCCCATGGGAAACCTGGATGCGGTTCTGGATTCGGGGTTCAGCCTGGTTCAGGCCTGCAGGCATTTGGTATGCAGACTAGTAGATGGAAAATCTCCACCTCTGTTTCTCTCTCTGCCTTTCGAATAAATGAAAATTAAAAAAAATATATATTTTAAGCCAAGCACCTGATTTCATTTTAAAACTAATCTAAAATCTCTGAATCGTTTTGTATTAATTATTAAGCCAAGAGAACACACTTTCCTGGGGTTTTATATGTATCCATGCCAATTAATCTACTTCTTATTTAGAAACCTGAGTTTTTGTTGGAGAAATTCTGTACCCTCAATTTCCCAGATTCTGAGTTTAATGGGATGCACAAGAAATTATCCCTTAGGCAAAGGTTTAGCACAGATGCATTGAAACTACTGTCTCAGTAGTTGCCTGGTAGCCTTTAATCATCCTGTATTTTGTATTTGACTTTAAAACATCACAGGGAGATATGGATCCAAGAGTCTATGTTTGAGACACTTAATCAACTTTACAGAAGCACCTAAGATTAATAACCAATCCCTTGTAACTAAAACTTATTATACATAAGAATATTCTTTACTTAACACCCTAAAACAAAGTAAATCTTCGAGAATATGTTTTACCATTAACTCTAATACTGTAACTCTCTGAGGACAGAGGTCCTGCATGGGACGTTAGTACACAGTGACTCCTATTGCTAATTTAACAATTAACACTCCCATGAATGACATCAATGAGCACTTGAGGCCATTTATATGAGCTGCCTAGGCTAGGGAAGCCTTTTGAAATCACAAACACCATTAGCATTTAGACAAGGTAATGTGCAAAGTAGAAGTTCTTTATTCCTTTCAGCAAAAAGTACATCCTTCTTTGATGACCACTTCTTTCCACTGGGGTCTCACCTAGGGAGGTCCTTTTTGTGGGGACACTTTTTGCACAAGTGTCCTGGCTTTCCATGCCTGAAATGCTCTCATAGGCTTTTTAAGCCAGACCAGAATGCCTTAAGGGCAGACTCTGAGGTTGGAGTGTTACTTAAAGCATATGCCGCTCTATGAGTCTGCTGTATGGACTATTTCCTATGTTGGAGCATTCTCTTTTTGTTAATCCTTTTTATTATTATCACTACTTAATCGTATTTATACGATTACTTTAACACTTAACCCCACCTATATGATCACTTTAACACTTAGTCCCATCTATATGATCACTTTAACACTTAAGATATTACTTTTACCATCTAGCTCAAGGGGATTGGGGATCCCATGGCAAGCTTTCAAACTGTACAATTAGCAGTCAGTCTGTAGGAAGGTATGTAGAACTACATAGCTTTACTGTTTCTTTGTAGGACCTGATAATATAAAAACAAATACAGCTCTTCACTAGCTTAATGATCTTTAAGCATTTGACATGGATACACTGTATTAGTTATAATTTTGACACCTTAGAGTCTCCATTTGTATACCAAATGGGGTCTATTATTTTACCAAGCCCAGTGAGGGGTTTTTAAATTTTTTATCCTTTTTTATTATAGTCTTTTGACTACCGCTTAGTCTGAGAAATGTCATTCCAGACTGTCATGTCATTCGTGGAGTCTCGAATCTCAGAAAGCAAAAAGAACACTGCCTGGTCTGAGACGAAATCTTGGCAGTCCCACTGGGTCTGCAATATTGAACCTCAAGAGGCTAAGAGAGTAAATGAAAGCCCCCCCCCCAAGAAAAAAAAAAAACAAATTAAAATAATAAAAACCAGCATTGAAGCTCTAATCAGTATAGAGGCAAAATAATAAGCTAAAATAAAAAAGGACCCAGCCTTAAAGTCAAATGACTTGAAGCTAAAACAAAAAGTTAAAATAATAAACCAGCATTAAAGCCAAAATCACAAACTACAAATTAAAAAAAAATAATAAAAGTTACTTTTAATCAGGTGGGCAGTGGAGGCCTCCATCTTGGGGTGGACCATGGAGGGGGTAGCCATCTTGGTGACCTCATGTCCTTCATGGTAGTCACCATCTAGGCATCTATGTGTTTCTGATGGAGGCCGTCATCTTGGAATGGAAGTTCCACCCTCCATGGTTGGTGGAAAGTGGAGCCTCCACCATGTTTAATGCTCTGCCTCCCAGACCTACCAGGATATCGGGCAATGGAACCAGTTTCCCAGTTAGAAATTACCAACCAAAGGCACGCCTGATTGGAAAATCAAAGACTCTGAGGCATGCAGAATTTTTGGCACCATTTAAACCTCTCCATAAAACAAAAAGTTTTTTTTAAGTTTCTACCTTAGAAAATATGTTAATTGTCCTTAAACCATATCATGAACAACTTGGAACCTTTTATATTTCAATAAATCATCTCTCCATTTGCCTGAATTCCATTAGTGCTACCATCACATTCTCTTGGAGTTATTAAAACCACAAGCACTAAGGGAAACCAGAAAAGTTGAATGAACTCTATCTTTTGTAAAACCAAAGCAGAAACTCCACACATTTCTATAGGGGCTAAATTACTTGTCATTTTGAATAAAAGCAGCAGGTAGGAGCTGTGGGCAGTGGTGGCGTGGCTGCTCGGTCAGGTGGGATAGCCCAGGGAAGGACAGGGCCAGCCAGAGCTGCAGGCAAGCAGAACCACGTGGGGCATCCGCTGCAGCTGTGGTGGCAGCCCCATGGCCCATTGCTAGAACCTAAAGAGGAAGTGGTCACCGGGTCCCATGGCCCCACACTCTGCCTAGCACCTGGGGACCCTGAGCTCTGAGTGGCAGCAGCAGGGGAGGTGGCTGCTCTTAGAAGGGCCTAGCATGAATGCAAAGCTGGCAGGACTGCCAAGCAGTACTGCCCTGTTGCCATGACAATGGCAGTGATGGGGGCATGTGGGCACTATTCCCCAGCAGCTGCAGGGACTCCAGGGACTGCTGCCATGACAACAGCAGTGATGGGAGGCAGGAGCAATGGCTGCAGCGGCTGGGCTCCCGAGTCTCTCTAGTGCTACTCCTCCTTTCCACCAGATCCTGTCCTCTCCATGCCCGCTTCTGCCCCTTCCCTCCCCTCCCCCGACCCAGAACACAGTGTAGCAGCAGTAGCCGCAGAGCTGGAGAGGCCAGGAGGCCTGTGTGCCACCAGGGCAGACCGGTGGCTGCAAGGGAAGGGCTGAGTATGGGCCACAGGCGGCAGTGGTGGCTGGGCCCTTTTCTGTGCTAGAGTGAGAACCCGCACCCTGGCTGTGGCCAAGCTTGCCACAGGGGAACTGCGCAGTGAGACCGCCGGGTCGCTAGTTCTGGGGAAGCTGCAAATTCTGCGAGGAGGCGTGTGGTACAGAAAGATAAAGAAAGTTAGAAGCCAGGGAAGCTGTTTTTTACCATGTTGCATTGTTTTAACCAATTAAACAAATCCCTTCATTGGGGGTTCCCTTCTTTTGGGGCATTCCTTCGTGGTCAACAAATGAAGTTGGGAACCTTTACTCAAAATTTCTAGGGTTCTTGTATATTTAGATAAAAATTCTAAACAATGGCTGCGCATAAATGAAACAGGCAATGTGGAACAGTTTTTAGCATTTACTCAGTGAGAGAAAGACAGGGGAAAGTGAGGGCTTTATTTAGAAGAGAAAGAAATCTAGAATCTAAGTTGGGTCCATACCAGACAGACAGCAGGCTGGGTGCCAGGTGGAACAAGCTTGCGGGCAGGAAAGCAGAGGCAGAGCAGTGGCCACACGGAGCAGGACAAGGGGCTATGTATTGTTAATCACATCAACGGATCAAGTCAGTTTATAAATCCTTGGAAAGTGTATGAAGATGTCAAAACTGAGGGCTGCTGTGTGGCAGTATGTCACATTTAAAAACTAACTGGTTCCTCATCTCATTTTACACAAAACAATTTTGAAGCTTTTTTTTAACCCCCAACTGTAATATGACCATTGAATCAAACTTTTGAGAGAAACCAAATAGACATTAGAAATCTTGAGTTTTCTCTCAAATATAAGCTGTCATTTATAAGAAATGTGAATAAAAAGCAGTAGACTAGAGAATTTTGTGGCGAGAGGATCAGTCAATGATGGTGTGAGCTTTTAAATAAGATGACAGAAGCATCTCAGAACGTAGGTTCTTTATATTTTTAAAGATTTATTTATTTATTTGAAAGTCAGAGTTACAAAGAAAGAGGAGAGGCAGAGAGAGAGAGAGAAGTCTTCCATCTGCTGGTTTACTCCCTAGTTGGCCGCAACATCCTGAGCTGCACCAATCCGAAGCCGGGAGCCAGGAGCTTCCTCCAGGTCTCCCACAAGGAGGCAGGAGCCCAAGGACTTGGGCCATCTTCTACTGCTTTCCCAGGCCATAGCAAAAAGCTGGATCAGAAGAGGAGCAACCAGGACTAGAACCGGCGCCCATATGGGATGGCGGAGCTTTAGGCCAGGCCGTTAACCTGCTGCACCACAGTGTCAGTCCCACGGGCTCTTTAATCTTTAAAAGCCAAAGCAATGCATCTGTTTCATCTTACCACCTCCCTTATTCAATGTGGAAAATAATGCACCTGCCTCTTAGGGTTACTGGGGTAATTGTGAGAAGGCACAGGAGCTCAATGCCTGACCCAAGATAAAAACTAAATAATGCCATGTAGTGCAAGAAAGAACAAATATAGACCTACCATATGATCCAACCATTTCACTCTTGGGAATTTACCAAAACCAAAATAAATCAGCGTATGAAAGAGTTATCTGTACCTCCATGTTCATTGAAGCTCAATTCACAATAGCTAAGCTATGGAATCAACCTAGATGTCCATCAACTGAAGATTAGATAAAGAAATTACAGTATATTCATAAACTATGGAGTACTACTCAGCTGTAAAAAAAAATGAAATCCTGTCTTTTGCAACACAATGGAGAACACCTGGAAACCATTATTCATGGTGAAATAAACCAGTTCCAAAAAGACAGATACCCAATGTTTTCTCTGATCTGAGGTAACTAATACAGCAGATAAGATGTAATGGTTTGGAGTGGAATAGACATTTTGAGATTTGATGATTGTTTACAGTCTTTGTCTCTTCTGTTGAGCAGTTTTTTTTCCCTTTGTTCTTCATACCATTTGTTGATTGTTACTTAGTGTACAGTTCACTTTTTACAATCATTAAGTAGACTGAAAGTAGATCTTTCTAAAAAGAGGAAATAGGAGAGGCAAGAAGAAAGTCTGGAGTGTGGGCAGGATGGAGGATAAGGCGGAAGTATCACTATGATCTTAAATCTGTATAAATGAAATACATGAAAATTGTATAACTTAAAAAAAATTAAATATTCTGACCATAAGAAAAGAAGAA